>NC_138554.1:4853033-5315533 GCF_964273705.1 Natrix helvetica | reverse complement strand
TCAATATAAAGGTATCTGGGGAAGACCACTTTTAATTAATTTTCCTTAGTGCCCCATTCTGTGGATGAATTAAAAACCACATTAAAAGCCCATTATCTCATTCTTGATGAGTACAGGTCAAAGGTGGCTTGCTGCTGGTTCAGCCCAGTTTGGCCAAACTGGTAGTGGCCTGGAGCAACTGAGAGCGAATCGGTATAGTGGCTCTTTTGGCCCACCCACCCGTCCGCCTATACCTGTTTTTATGGGAAAAGACAAATTGCACACCCACATACAGCATGCAGTGCCTGCACGAGTCCCAAAAATCAGTTTTTTGTGATGGAGGCGGTGGAATGCGAGCTAGGCCTGTGTGCGAACAGAATGAATGTGTGCATGTATGATCAGCGAACCAGTAGTGAAGGTATGTACAACCCATCACTGGTGCAGATCTTGTGCTAAGCACCATCCCCAGCTTAACACCTTCTCCAAGATTACTTTTATCTGGGATCTCTAGGAATTAAGAGAGAGAGAAAGACAATTCTTTCTACGCTGATGCTTATTTTTGTTCAGCTTAGGCCTTAGCACAATAACGTAGCATTTGGGAGAAAAGATACAGCCAAGAAAACCAGCGCTGAAAGCTAAGGTTTAGGTTTAGGTTTATTTGGATTTATATGCCGCCCTAAGATGGAGAAGACCTCCACAGCTCCTATATATATTTCCCTTTGGTGATGAAATAGGTGGGAACAAAAGAAGACAACAAAATGCTACAAAACATCAGCATGCTAAAAGTGATGAACTTGGCTTCCTTGAATGTGTCTGGCAACTTTCTTGCTAGAAAGGCCACTATGAAACTGATGATGGATAGAAATCCCAAGACGAGATAAAACATGATTGGAGAACCTGCACTGCACTCTGCTAAGATCTCCATTGCCTCTGAGGGTTTGTCCAGATGAGGAAATGGGGGAAGCATTCCTATCCAGAAGTAGGCACAAATGCTTACTTGAATCAAAGAGCTGGAAAAGACAATGGAGAATGGCAGGTTTTTCCCCCTAACCATTTCCTCATCATAGATCCTGGCTTGGTGGCCATGAAAGCTACCACCACAGTTATAGTTTTGGCCAACATAGAAGAAACGACCATTGAAAAGATGATGCCAAAGATAGATTGTTAGAGGAAGCAAGTGACATGGTCCACTGGTGGCCTGTGGAGCTGGTGGCATATTTGGACAGAGAGAAGGTTGGGGAGGAACATGGGCCAATCCTAGAGTCTGGGGAAGACTCAGACGAGGGCTCTGCATTGGAGACAGAGAGGGGGCCAGAGCTATGTGCTGCTTCCAGAGCCTCCAGAATCTGATATCGGCAAGGCAGACGAACAGGGGGATCCTCTTCCCAGTGCGGGCATGCATAGAGCTGCCAGAAGGCAAGAACAGTTAAGACAAAAGGGGCAACTCGGGAGTAAGGCTTGGAGATGATTGGCCCCTCCCATAAGACATAAAAGAGAAGCAAAGGCACGTGAGCCTTTGCAGGAAGCAACTTTGTTCTGAAACTCTGAAGCTCCTTTTTGACTCTGTGCTGTGTGTGTCCTGGCTCTGTGGACCAGCAGAGGTGGCTGTAGTGAGAAAGGTAAGGGGATGGTTTTGTACATGTGCCCACCACTTATTCAGCCTAGTTTCCAATGGGCCATGGATAGGTATTGGGCTGAAGACTGGGAGTTGGGGACTCCTACTTTAAAACATCTTATTAGATATTCAATGGTTATGTACATAATGTCAGCCTGAGTTCATAGGGTTTTTACCTTTACGTAGGGATGCAGTGGCTCAGTGGCTAAGTCACAGAGCTTGTCAATCAGAGAGGTCGACCGTTCAGCGGTTCAAATTCCTAGCGACACGTAATGGAATGAGCTCCTGTTGCTTGTCCCAGCTTCTGCCAACCTAGCAGTTCGAAAGCACGCAAAAATGCAAGTAGAAAAATAGGAACCACCTTTGGTGGGAAAGAAACAGCGTTCTGTGCACCTTAAGCATTTAGTCATGCTGGCCGCATGACCACGAAGATGTCTTTGGAAAGCACTGGCTCTTTGGCACTGAAACAGAGATGAACACCACCCTCTAGAGTGGGAACGACTAGCACCTATGTGTGTGTGGACCTTTACCTTTAGTAATGATGGAGATGATAACAATGATGACAACTATGATGATGTAATAAAAAAAAAAGTCCAATTCTGTTTTAAGAATGAGCTTTATTTTAAAAAGGACCGTACATATTATTCCACAGCCTTTGCTTTTTAATCTGTACATAAATCTACTCATGGTCAAAATAAATCAAGTAGAATATCACCCCCAAAACTCACAAGCAGATGTACAAACGGCTTGTATGCAGAGGACACAGTCCTTCTTTCACAAGCATTAATTGGTCTTGAACCAGGTACAAATGCTTCAATCAATTTGTGTTCTGAGGAAGCTCTTAAAGTCAACTATATTTAAGCCAAGATACTGATCTTTGCAAATAGATCTAAACCATGGAGGATAAATGGCTAGAGCAGAACTGTCAAAGTGGTGGTCCACAGGCTGGATATGCCACGTGCAGGCCACACCCACCCTAACTCATGAAGGCAAAACATTGCAATGCATCATGATCCAGCCTGTGACACTATCAAATTTGACACCCATGGGCTACAGCCATGATGGCGAACCTATGGCACATGTGCCACAGGTGGCACGCAGAGCCATATTTGCTGGCACGCCAGATGTCAGCTCCGGCATGCATGTGTGCACGGCCAACTGATCTTCAGTCTTCCAGAGGGCTGAGGGAGGCCGTTTTCGCCCTCCCCAGGCTTCTGGAAAGCCTCTGGAGCCTGAGGAGGGGTTGTGCATGCATGCGCAGGTGTGTGTGTCAGCGGGCTTGTGCAGGTGGGTGGAGAGGAATGAATTGATGTGGGCATGCATGCACACATGATAGTGCGCGCGCCCGCAATTTTGGTACACCATAAGAAAACATTTTGCCATCCCTGGGCTAGAGTATTGAATAAAGGAAATATTTTAAATATTTGGACATGGCTTGCCATAGTTCCACCAAAAACAATGCGCACCAATATTACACCATACAAAATGCTTAAAAAGCAGTGGCCACAGTTCAGTTTTTTTTTTCAGTTCATCAGAGGAGCGCAGCATATTCCAGAGGCCTTCAAGCTACGTTCAGCTAACACTCACACACAACTACTTTTTGGTGACCACATATGACATTGAACTTTCTGTATTCTTCTTGAAAAGGAGACCAGTCTAAATTCTGGATTCTAAGAGCTATATTCCACATTGTTGTTGTTGTTGTTGTTGTTGTTGTTGTTGTTGTTGTTGTTGTTGTTAGTATTATTATTATTATCTCTTTTATTCATTAAACATGAAACTCACTCAATTGAACATTTAAGAATGTGTCACAAATACCACTGTCTGGTACTAATGGTTGATACGAGTTGCTAGGTATCAACCAACTATCTCCTTAAAATATATGATGTTCTGAGTAGTGCAGTTTTTTTGCAGTTCCGCTGATGTTATTGCAACAAGCGTCAATTTCTTGATGCATTTTATAAAATTCTTGAACATGGTACCAAGTGCCCTGATGACAGTGGGTATCACTATTACATGTTTCATCCATAATCGTGTAGTTTTGATGGCCAGGTCATTGTTGTTGTTGTTGTTGTTGTTGTTGTTGTTGTTGTTGTTGTTGTATGACTATGTTATAGTAGTCAGGAGACCACAATGCTATTGCAGAATAGTGAATAGGTCCTGTTATAGGAAATGACTGCACACTTTGCAAAGTGCATCACACGGGAGGTGGCTGACTTCACACCAGAGAGTAAATACAAGCTGTAGTATTTAGTAACTAATTAAATAAACACGGACACATATACTGAATATATGCCTACCACACAAAGAACACACAAACTTTACTTAATTGATTTTTCTTAACTGCTGCTTGTTGTTTAATTGAGGTCTCAACAGAATAATGTAGCATTTGGGGAAAAAGATACAAGACAGCAATCCACCGCTGGATGCCAGGATGGAGAAGATCTCCACAGCCACCATATACTTCCCCTTTGTGCTCAGATAAGTAGGGACAAAAGTCAACCAAACACTACAAAACACCAGCATGCTGAAGGTGATGAACTTGGCTTCATTGAAAGCATCTGGCAACTTCCGGGCAAAAAAAGCCACCATGAAACTAACGATGGCTAGAAATCCCAAGTAGCCCAGGACAAGATAAAACATGACAGAAGATCCCACGTTACATTCTGCTATGATTTCACTGGTGAGGGAGTCCATATCCAAATTTGGGAAAGGAGGAGAGGTTGCCATCCACCAAGAACAAATACTTGCTTGAACAAGGGTGCAGGAAATAACAATGGAACTGGCCAGTTTTCTCCCCAACCATTTCCTCATGTTGGACCCTGGTTTGGTGGCCATGAAAGCTACAACTACGGTGATGGTTTTAGCTAATACACAGGAAACGGCCACCGCAAAGATGACGCCAAAGGCAGTTTGGCAAAGAAAGCAAGTGGTCTTGTTAGGTTGTCCAAAAAACAGCAAAGGTGAAAGGAAGCAAAGGAGAAGGGACAGAAGGAGTGTAAATGTAAGTTCCCGGTTGTTGGCTTTGACGATTGGGGTGTCTTGGTGCTTAACAAAGGTCCTAAGGATAAAAGCTGTAGTTATAAATAGGCTAATCCCAACCAAGGCTAAACTCATCCCTAATGGCTCTTTGTGGGACAGATAGTTTAAAGTCTTGACAAAGCATCGATCTTGCTCCTTGCTCGAATATTGATCTTCTGGACATGGGGAACAGTCAACCGTATCTGGACATTGAAAAAAGAAAATTGACCATGTGTGTTCACGGCACATTTCCATATTCTATTCAATGTAAACCCTGCCTGTTAAACATTGTTGTGTTATCCTAGGTCTTAACTTGTATGCTATCGGTATTTAACCAAACCCTTAGCAAGTATACGATTAACTACTATTTGATGCCTTTAGAGTTTATAGAGTATATTCTTCCTTTGAAAAGAAGGTTTGAGGAGGTTCTTGCTGTTATCTGAGCTTGGTTGCAGATGGTTCATTATCTAAGCTACAATGTCATTTATTGAAAAGAAAGTTTGTCCAAAGAGCTGTAGCTGGAAATGGAGCTTGGGAGCCTATTTTTGCTGGGCCATCAGAGGCACCCCCAATACAAGTAACATCAAGCTGGCCATACCTCCCCTCCCGGCCCCCCTGAGGTCAAACACAATCCTGATGCAGACCTTAATGAAATCGAGGTTGACACCCTTGCTATAGACCAGCGATGGTGAACCTTTTTTGGCTCTTCTGCCATAAGTGGGGGGAGTGCAGGTGGGTCATTTGCAGGCGTGCCACACCCATAATGCAATGCGTGCCCCCCCCAGTGCACATGCACGCACAACAGGCGTGACCCCCCATTTTTGCATGCTTTCTTCGCCCTCTCCAGGTTTCAGAGCTTTATAGGAGCATGGGGAGGGCGAAAACAGCCTCCCCCATCCCCCCCGAAGCCCTCCGGAGGCTTCAGAGACCTTCAGGAGGCTTCCCTGAAGCCTTCGGAGCACTCAAAACGACCCTCCGAGCAAACAGGAAGTCCATTCCTGAACGTCCGGTTTGCCCATAGGGCTGGTTTTTTGCACTCCGGAGGCTTCAGGGAAGCTCATGAAGCCTCCGGAAAGCTTCTGGGGGGGTGAGGGGGCTCTTTTCACCCTCCCCAGGCTCCTATAAAGCCTCTGGAGCCTGGGGAGGGTGAAAAATAGCTTTAAAAAAGGGTGAACTCAGCTGGCCAGAGTGCGCATGTGCGCTGGCCAGCTGACAGGGCAGCGTCTCGCATGCCCTGACAAATGGCTCCTTGTGCCACCTGTGGCATGCATGCCATAGGTTCGCCATCACTGCTATAGACCTATACTGTTCTGGCCTAGGCTTCCCAAGGGCATGAAGCAAACTCCTTGTCACAAGAAAATACCCTTTTCTTAATTTACTGTGGATTATTCTCACTCACATCTGACAAAGTCTTTCAAGGGAGGATTTACAGCCACAGACCTTATCTGGCTTGGAGAGCTGCCAGGCCGATATCTGCAGAACTTGGCAAGGAGTCTCCGAGAGTCACGAACCAATGAAGGGAACTAATGGCCTCCTGCAAACTCCACTCCCCTGGCGCTCCTCTTTTATTTCCTCTGGGAGGGGCTTAAAGTAAAGTCCACCTGTGGCTCTACACCTGACTCGACCCCTGTTCTTTAGCTGCTCCCTTTGGCTGGCCACTCTGCGCATGCGCGCACTGGGAACAGGCTCCAGCTGTTCTTCTGCCCCACTGATGTCTTACTCCGAAGGCAGCTGATAACTGGCATATGGCCCTGGCTCCCTCTCTGCCTCCGACACAGAGCCCTCATCAGAGCCTTCCCCAGACTCCAGAACTGGCCCATGTTCCTACCCAACCCTCCTCACTCTCCGACTCTGCTGCCAGCTCTGCTGGCCACTGGTGGGCCAGAACATATACAAAGTATGTTTCTTTTGTTGCTTTCTCACCAATGACCTCCTGAAAACCATTATACTGGGAATCAGTTTCTTCTCCCAAATTTTCCTGGCTATCTAACACAAAAACACATTTCAGACATGTTCACTGGCATTCATGCATGTCGTTCATGTTTATTGCACTACTTTACCTATTTCATGTGAAATCTTCCCTTCAGGGCAAGGAGCACAATCATAGCAGCAGAATTTCTCTCCTTCCTTCTTTTTCTTTTGATATCCAGGCTGGCAAGGATCACTACACAGAGAAAAGGGCAGAACCTATCCATAAATGTGAAAATAATTTAGGAAAGGGGAAAAAAACTGGTTTTCAAAAATCGTAATATTGCCTAGTAAAAAAGTCACAAGGTAACATTCATTTTAATTAAAAGCCATACAGTTTCATTATCCACAGCTCACTTCTAGAATGGCTAAACTCATATAGGATTTAAATTGGGGTGAGGCAGGTAGAAAGGAAGATAGAATGACCATACAGATGCAGATTCCATATATGCCAGATTAGCAGTATATTTTTTCGAATTAATCTTTGTGAGATGTTAAAGACCCCCTGTGTTTGTTGATACATTCTCAATGATAGATGATCTAAGAGCCTTCGAAAGGTAAAAGTAGGGACACAGTGGCTCAGTGGCTAAGGTGCTGAGCTTGTCAATCAGAAAGGTCAGCAGTTCGGCGGTTCATGTTCCTAGCACCGCATAACGGAGTGAGCTCCCTTTACTCGTCCTAGCTTCTGCCAACCTAACAGTTTGAAAGCATGTAAAGGTTCCCCTTGCACATATGTCCTAGCCATTCACAACTCTGGGGGGGGGGGGAGTGCTCATCTCCATTTCAAAGCCAAAGAGCCAGAGTTGCCGGAAGACATCTCCGTGATCATGTGGCTGGCATGACTAAATGCTGAAGGTGCACAGAATGCTATTACTTTCCTTCCTGTTTTTCTACTTGCATTTTTATATGCTTTCAAAGTGCTAGGTTGGCAGAAGCTGGG
Organism: Natrix helvetica; assembly: GCF_964273705.1. NCBI lineage: Eukaryota > Metazoa > Chordata > Lepidosauria > Squamata > Natricidae > Natrix > Natrix helvetica. The sequence goes on along the minus strand of NC_138554.1, from coordinate 5,308,010 downwards.
ACAAGTCATGGGAGCTCACTCCATTACGCGGTGCTTGGGATCCTAACCGCCGAACTGCCAACTGTTCTGATCGACAAGCTCAGCGTCTTAGCCACTGAGCCACCATGTCCCCTCTTCTACCATCTTCTACCATCTAGCTAATTTAAACCAAACCAATGTAACTCCTTTAGTGAGTGCACACTATGATGTTTGAAAAGAAGTTCTTGTCTTCATTTCAAAATATAGCTACCCACACAGTTCCAGTTCCTAAGCTAGAAGAAATGTTTGATCTATCAAATGCTTTTTTCAGATGACGGAATGGCCAATTGCAATCGAGAAAACTCACCTGGTTGAAATGCCTCTGCCAACTCATCTTATCTTGATAAAAGCTGAAGGTCTGCTCTTCTTTGGAATCTATTCTCCCGACTTTTATTTTCGTGAAGGAGTTATTTGGGAATATCACCATCTTCATTATATCCAGGCCAGTGGCCACCTCCATTCTATCGTTAAAAGCCACACTTTCTCCAGCGGAGTTGTTAAAGGAAATGCCTTGAAGGAACCGATGAAGCTGGTCAGGAAAAAGAAAGAACAGCTAAAATATCACCTGTCACACGTAATGCGAAAATTGACACGAGCTACAGTTCTCCTTGTTGATCAATTGTTACATATTTGATCTTAATCCTCTTTCGTTTACTAAAATAAAGCCATTTTATTATGTGGAAATTACCTGCCAAGGCAATTTCATTTACCAAAAATGTACTCCTAACAGTGGTGGGATTCAACCCACTTAACAACTGGATCACCGAAAATGTGAGTGCACATGTGTAACTTCTGCCATATGGTGAGAGTCAACTGATCAGCCCTTTGGGGCCTGTTCAACTCCAGCTCTGCTCTCCAGGACAGCGGCTGCTTCTCTTGCTGGGAGAGAGAGCATCTCTTATGCAATTTAACAGCTGTGACTCGGCCCAACTGAACTGAGTGGCAAGCAGGTGGCGGCTCTGGAGCAAGGCCGAAGCCAGGCAATGGCATGCCCATGGGCCCCGACCTGTGGTGATGGGTGAGCAGGCGGCATGTTTAACATTGGTGAGCAGAGCAAGCAAGACATGGAGATTAGCTGGACAGTCTGGACCACGTGGCGAAGGGAAGATAATATATAGGTCAGGGCATGGAGGGGCGGGGTGGGTGAGTAGGGTTAGTTGGTGATCAATTTTACCAATTTCTTCGAACTGCGCAAAATCAGAACAACCGGTTCGCCCGAACTGATCCGAACCGGCTGAATCCCACTCCTGGTTCCGAATAATAAAGTTATTTCATTTTGGAGATATTACCTAGCCCCATCCCATTTGTGTCAGAAGCCCCTAAGAGGCTTCCAGGTTGAAAGAATTAGCTGGTGACATTACCTGTTGCCCTGGGGATGCCCAGTTGGGGTCTCCTTTCCTGATAATGGGCCTACTGAAGTGGTACCTAATTATCTACTTGCTATTACTCGCTTTCAAATTGCTAGGTTGGCAGGAGTTGGAGCGGATGACAGGAGCTCATCCCACCCAAAGGAATGCTCTCATCTTCAATGCAAGGTTGCTAATCATCAACCCAATGTCCTAACCACCAAAGCCACCATGATCCTTATTACCTGCCAAGGTTGAAGATTTTGACGTGCAAGTCTCTTTCTTTTCGTCGATGCTCGGTGGAGGGACCTAAATGAACTCGTGGCATGTAATGCATGTGCCAAAAGATAGACAGCATTAAAGATGCTGTAGCTGTGGCCAGTCATCTGCATTTCAAAAACAGAACCTGGGAGCATCTCCAACTTCTCTTCCCCACTGCAGGCTTTATTATGCTCTGCTGATCTGTTGGAATTTGAAAGTGTACAATGGAAGGCTTGCTCCCAAAAGTCTTTTAGAAAACGGTCATCGTGTGCCAAGCAGCATTTCAGGTTCTGAAGGTAGGTCTGAAACCTGAGTGGTTCATTTGAAGGGACTTCAAAGGAAATGGGGCCTTGGAATAACTTTGAATCCCAGTTGGTGACAAGGCCCATGACTGTGAAATCAATCTGTGCAGTCACGATCCACAACCTCCCCACCGAATAATCAGACCCTGCCTGAAACGTTAACGAACTCAGCCACATCACCGTAAGCGTTTCTCCGTACACAACAAATATTTTGGCTTTGTGGTCCGCGAAAGATTGATAAATGCCGGAGGAGACCTCGCTGATCTCATCGAAAGAAAGCAAACGGCCTTGGCTTGGGATTCTTTGTATGAAGGCTGAACAGATTCCACTCTGGAAAAACAAAAGTTCCAAACTTTGCAAGAAATGATCTCCGCTCTCGTCTCTCAACACAATGAGTCCGACCCAAGTCCATCCAAAATGCTTCAGTAATTGGACAATTCCTGTATACTGAGGGGCTTCGTTTGAGACCATGCGATAAAAGGAAGGAAACCGTGTTGAGTTGTTATGTTCAGAGGCAAAAGAACCATATGTGAGCTGAAAGGAAAGGCAGATCTATTTTATTTGATTAGATTAACAAAGTTGAAGGGACCTTGTAGGTCATCTAGTCCCACCCAGGCATGAGACTGTACACCCTTTCTGATAAATGGCAGTCCAATCTTTTCTTGAAAGCTTCCAGTGATGAAGCTCCCACCACTTCCGAAGGCAACTTCTGTTCCATGGGTGGACTGTTCTCACTGTCAGAAAATTCCTCCTTATTTCTAGGTTAAATCTCTCCTTGGTCAGTTTCCATCTTTTATTCCTTGTCTGGCCTTCAGGTGCTTTGGAAATAGTTTGACCCCCTCCTCTCTATGGCAGCCCCTCAAATATTGGGATACTCCTATCGTGTCTCCCCTGGTCCTTCTCTTCACTAGACTAGCCATGCCCAGTTCCTGTAACTCTTCTTCATATGTTTGTCCCCAGTCCCCTAATCATCCTGGTTGCTCTTCTCTGCACTCTTTCTAGGGTCTCGACATCTTTTTTATAGTGTGTTGATCAAAGCTGGAAGCAGGAGTCTAGATGTGGTCTAACTAGAGTTTAATAGAGTGGTATTAGGACCTCACTTGATCATCTCTCAGTCTTTGTGACTGCCTTTTTAGAACATGAAGTCTCAGATCATGATTTGAATGTCTTTTCTTCATTCAAAGTAAACAGTGCTAGTTTGTGGGGAACCCGAGTCCTGCTTGGAAAGGGAGTGGCTAATAAATCCAAATTTATTATTATTATTATTATTATTATTATTATTATTATTATTATTATTATTATTATTATTATTATTATTATTATTATTATTATTATTATTATTATTATTATTATGAAATGATTTATACGAAAAGAGTCGCAATAAGGAAATCTGTTCAAATCCATTATTCTGCCTTATTCTGCTGTTTTCTTGTCAAAATCCTTTAAACCACAGCAACCTGACTTCATTTTAAATAGAGTCAAACATTTGTTCTCAGTCAAACCTTATAGAATAGAATAGAATAGAATAGAATAGAATTCTTTATTGGCCAAGTATGATTGGACCAGTGACGTGCGGTGAGGTGTACAGCTTGTGAGGCAGCATTTTTTTTAGACTTGTGGACTTCAACTCCCAGAATTCCACAGTCAGGCATGCTCAGTTGCGACCTGCCACCCTCCGCCCTGGGATTCGGCCACGGCACCGCCTGCCAGAGCTGCGCGGAATCCGGGGCGTGCTTGTCGGGCGAGGGCAGCACAGATGGGGAGCGGACGGAGCGGAGGAAGTCTCTCCCCCCGCGCTTCCCGCACCCGAAAGAACAAAGGGAACCTCTGCCGCCACCCGGGCAACCTGGCTGGCCTCTCTCGTGGCGGCTCTCTGGTGCCGAGCTTGGGAGTCCCTGGAGGAGCTGGCGGGGACTGCAAATACCGCAGGTTGGACTGGAGCCTCGAGTCTAGGGCAGCGAGTCATTCGATGGGAAACTTGCCTCTTGGAAGGAATGACTCGGCTTGGCTCCTGCTTTGTCTCTCCTGCCTCTTCGCTTCTCCGTTCGGTTGTTGGGCGGCAGATCGAAAGCGGGAGCCAAGCTGGGTCATTCCTCCCAAAAGCAAGTTTCCCATCGAATGACTGGCTGCCCTGATGATGATGAGAGGTTAGGCTGTGCCTCACTTGCCTCACCTGACTGCACGTCACTGGATTGGACACCCAAGGAATTTGTCTTTGGTGCATATGCTCTCAGTGTACACAAGGAGAATAAAATACATTCATCAAAAATAAAGGATACAACACTTAGTGATAGTCAAGGTTACTAATAAGCTAATAAATCATACTAGAAAACAAATAAAAACAATATAAATTGAAAGATACAAGCAACATAGTTATAGTTATAAATGGGATAGACACTAGGAAGGAAGAGAAGAATAAAAGTAATACAGTTTTAGTAAATTATTTGAGTGTTGTGAGAATTCGTTGTTAAGCAGAGTGATGGCATCTGGGGAAAAAACTGTCCTTGTGTCTAGTTGTTCTGGTGTGCAGTGCCCCATAGAGCTGTTTTGAGGGTAGTAATTGAAACAATTTATGTCCTGGATGTGAGGGGTCTGTAGGTATTTTCACAGCCCTCTTTTTGACTCGTGCAGTACAGAGGTTTAATTTAGTTTAGTTTAGTTTATTTAATTTATAAACCGCCCCCTCTCCCCAAAGGGACTTGGGGCGGTGTAAAGACAATAAATATACAATAGAACAACAAGGCAAAACACAAAACCCAGACAAACCAACTTAAACACACAGTCCGTACAATAACCAAACTAACGATAGTTAAAATAGTTCCAATTAAAACCAATTTAAAACCCCCAAAATTTAAAAATTTAAAATGCCATCCAGGAAGGTCAGGATTAGATTATACTATATTTCTGATTACAATTACAATTGAGCCAGGCCAGCTAATTTGAACAAGTGGGTCTTGAGTTTCTTACGGAAGGAGCGGAGATCAGCAGTAATTCTCATATCGGGGGGGAGGTCGTTCCAGAGGGTTGGGCCCATCACAGAGAAGGCTCTACTCCTGGGCACCTCCCACCCGCATTGCTTAGCGGATGGTACCCGGAGGAGTCCCTCTCTGTGAGAGCGGATTGGCCTCAGGGATGTGTGGGGTAGGATGCGCAGGTCCTCAATGGAAGGCAGATTGGTAACAACTGCTTTTTCTGTAGTTTTTTTTTCTGAACTGTAATGTTCTAAAAATGAAATCTACTCCATCTTAATTCACAATCCAATCAGTATACGCTTCTAGCCCTTCATTTGGCATAAAGCTAGCTGGTTCATCTTGGACCAGTCACTCTTTCTCAACCCTAAGAAGAAAGCAATGGCAAACCGCTTCTGCAACCTTGTGAAGAAAACTGGAGGGACTTACCTAGAGTCAAAATATAGACTGAGAATGGACAAAAAATGCCCTCGAAGATCTTACCTGCGGAATTTTATAAAGGGTTAAGATGTCAGACATGTGGAAGGAGATGTCAGAGCCAAGCCCACCAATGATGGCCATGAGATTTTTCTGGATGTTGCATGCATAGTTGGGGACAAAACTGTGGAATTTGAAGAGTAGGTTCAACGTTGTCCCATAAGTCATCTTCTCATTGTAGTAACTGTCATAGATGTGAAACCCGAGGCTGACATTGGGCAAGATCTGAGGATTCTGGTTAATCTCATTTATTGCAAACGCCAAGCTCAGGACATGTTGGTAGAACTTTGTCACTATGCTGAAAGACAGTTACGTTCAGATTGTACAACCTATGTCACTGTTTTTTTTAAAAAATCAGCCTCTGAATCGATTTTACTTACTACAAACAATCTAAAAAAAAATTGAAAATAAAATCAGTACAAACAAAATGAGTTGTTGGTTAAGATTTGTGGAGAAAAGTTGCAAAAATACCCAGAAGTAGAGAAGGAGTAGCCCAAAAGATGTATAAGACAGGAAATAATAGGAACTTAGGTGAATTCCTGCATGTTAGTTAATTCTGGAATCAAGGCAGAGAATATAAGTAATAGGAATGTTGGTATTATTTCAAAGAAACGTTTTATTTTTATTCAAATAAAATTAAAACGTAAGCTCCCAAAAAGAATGTAAAAAAGATACACTTTTACAAAGAGGGAGTCAAGCTATTCTCCAAAGTATGTGAGGGTAGGACAAGAAGCAATGGGTGGAAACTAATCAAGGAGAGAAGCAACTTAGAATTAAAGAGAAACTTTCTGACAGTTAGAACAATTAATCGGTGGAACAACTTGGCTCCAGAAGTTGTGAATACTCCAACACTGGAAGTTTTTATGAAGATGTTGGATAGGCATTTGACTGAAGTGGTGTAGGATTTCCTGCCTAAGCGGGGGGTTGGACTAGAAGATCTCCAAGGTCCCTCCCAACTCTGTTATTCTATTCTAAATTGGAAACAAGATTGGGTTAGCAACTAGGCTGGAACAGCTTCCTCTGGGAGGGAAAGACTAAAACCCAAGCCAACTTTCAGAGACATATAATAAGGGATGCTTTGTTTAGGGTCTGGGAAAAAATAAAAAGAAAACACTACCTGAAAATCCCAAGCTGGTTATCAACCATGGAGGCAATGACATATCCATTTACTATAGACCTTAGTAAAATACGCATACCTCTTAGATGAAAAAGGAGAACTAAAATCAGTACAAGATCTGAAAGCACAGGGAATAAATTTGGAATGGTGGCCATGCCTACAAATTAAAACAAGATTTAAAAAAGATCGGGAACAATACGGAATATATGAGACACAAGTGGAATTAGATAAAATATTACTAGGAACAGAAGGAAAAAACGATCACTAGATTATGTAACTTTCTTTTCAAATATAAAATATAATCTAATAATAATAATATTTAATGCTTTTAGACCGCCCCCTCTCCCGCAAGGGACTCGGGGCGGTGTACAGTTCATACAAAATATAACAGGATACAATAAAATTAAATTAAATATGTACAGTTGACAATTGACATGGAGGAGGTTAAAATGTAGTTAAAAGAACTGTACAAAGCAGATATAAGATAAATTCAAACCCCTAAAAACAACTACAGTAAATTAAAAAAAACCTAAAATAACCAGATATAATACATTTGCCAGGAGGGACAGTTGAATTATGCCAGGCCTGCTAGTCGGAACAGGATGGAGGAAGAGACGGTAAAGGAGACAATGATTAGTTGGGGAAGAAATTTTGGCCATAATATAGAAAAATGGGATAAAGTGTGGGAAAGAAATTATAAATTTACGAACGCAGCAGCTTACAAAGAAAATCTCTATAAAATGTTTTATAGATGGCATTTGCCTCCAGCGAGATTGCCCAAAATGTACCCAAATTTATCCCCTAATTGTCGGAGATGCAATCACAAGCCTGGAACATTCTATCACATGTGGTGGACATGCCCCAACACAAGGAAGTACTGGTGCAAAATTCGAAAGTGGTTAGAAGAAATCACTGAGTGAAAAATAGAACTCAAACCAGAAGCATTCTTACTAGGACTACTGGATCAAAAAATGGACAATCTCAATACATAACCATAAATATACTCACAGCAGCCAGGATTGCCTTCGCACAAAATTGGAAAAAAAACTAATACACCCTCAGACGAAACTACAATCAGGAAAATACTTGAGTGTGCAGAAATGGACAAAATGACAATAGAACTAAAAGAAAGAGAAGAATCGGACTTTTATAATGTTTGGAATAAAATATACAAATGGGTAGAAATCAAAAGCCAAAACACGAAATAGAGAATACAAATAGATGGAGATAGCAATAATGAATATTACTATAAGTGTTTATACTATGCTTGTAACATCATAGGACAAGGCTATAGTAATAGGAAGGCAATGCAGAAGGGAGAATTATAAAAGCTAGGCAGGAAAGCCGATATTGAAAGCTGTAAAATTACTCTATATTGTTATGTATGTTCTGTGTTTTGTTTTGTTTTATTGTGGCTTTTTTCCCCCTTGTTGTGTCTTTTTTACTGTTTTTAAATATTAAAACATTCAATAAAAATTATTTTTTGAAAAAAGATTGGGTTAACAAAGCACACTCTCCAATGAAGCTTTAAAGTAGCTACGATTGCTCTTACTGCTGCTTTTGCATGGGACTTCCAAAGCAAAGTACAGCAGCTGAAGAAGCTTCTTGGATGAGAAAAAAAAATCTTCAAAGAAAAACCAGAAAGACCAGTTGCCTCTGGAAAAAGCACCTATGAGACAAAGTACAGTAGATAACCATTCAGACATATATGCAGAAAGGTAGGGAACTGATCCTTGTTTCTTTCAGAGTCACACAGCACTTTACATCACATTGAGATGGATTGGTCATAAGATAGAACTTGGGCTGAATCAAAAACAGATGGAAGGAACCATGAATGAATCAAGAGGAAGGCTTAATAGCAGTCACTGTGAGGGGGATTTGGAGTCTTAGTGGACAACCAGCTAAATATGAACCAGCAGTGTGCAGCAGCAGCCAAAAAAGCCAATGCAATCCTCAGTTGCAGTAACAGAGGGATACAATCAAGATGAAGGGAGGTACTAATACCACTCTATAAAGCCTTAGGAAGGCCACACCTGGAATCCTGCATCCAGTTTTGGTCACCACACTATAAAAAAAGAGGTTGAGACTCTAGAAAAAGTGCAGAGAAGAGCAACCAAGATGATTAGGAGACTGGAGACTAAAACATACAATGAACAGTTGCAGGAGCTGGGCATGGCTACTCTAGTGGAGAGAAGGACCAGGGGAGACATGATAGCAGTCCTCCAATACTTGAGGGGATGTCACAGAGAAGAGGGGGTCATGCTATTTTACAAAGCACACAAGGAATAATGAATGGAAACTGATCAGGAAGAAATTCAACCTGGAAATAAGGAGACATTTTCTGACAGTGAGAACAATCCACCCATGGAACAGAAGTTGCCTTTGGAAGTTGTGGGAAGCTTCCTCACTGGAAGCTTTCAAGAAGAGATTAGACTACCATTTGTCAGAAATGGTGTAGGGTCTCCTGTCTGGGCGGGGAGTTGGACTAGATGACCTACAAGGTCCCTTTCAACTCTGTTAATTTGTAAGGGCAAGACTGGGGAAATTCTATTTTGAAGAATTGGATGAGATCCTCAAAAATAGGGACTTTTAACATATAACACATACAATGGGGTTGCTAACATTTTGTAACATACTGTTCACTGATAGGGTGAGAGCCTGTTTGGTGTAGTGGCTAAGGAATCAGGCTAGAAACCAGCAGCCCAAGAGTTCTAGCTCTGCCTGGAGCACAGAGCCAGATGAGTGACCTCGGGCTATTTACTGTCCCTCAATCCTAAGAAGAAGAAGGTAAGGACAAACCACTTTGGAAAATACTGCCAAGAAAATTGAATGGACTAATCCAGCTAGTAGCCATTGACATTACAAAGAAGATGTTGAGGCTTTGGAAAAAGTACAGAGAAGAACAACAAGATGATTAAAGACCTGGAGACAAAAAACATATGAAGAACATTTGCAGGATTTGGTTTTGGCTAGTCTGGAGAAAAGAAGGACTAGGAGGGTCTTGACAGCAGCATTCCAGTATTTGAGGGGCTGCTACAAAGAAAAGGGGGTCAAGTTAGTTTCCAAAGCACCAAAATGCAAGAAGAAGATAGAAAGGATAGAAACTCATCAACCAGTAATTAAGGAGAAACTTCTTAACAGGAAGAACAATTAACCAGTGGAACAGCTTGCCCCCAGAAGTTCATCACTGGAGGTTTTTAAGAAAATACTGAAATGGTATAGGATCTCCAACTTGAGCAGAGGGCTGCACTAGAAGACCTCCAAGGTCCCTTCCAGCTCTTCTGATTGATTGATTGATTGATTGATTGATTGATTGATTGAGTCAAGACTGACTTGATGGTGCAACCAATCCCACCCGCCACCCCCATGATAAAGTACCTGTACCTTGCCTTGTATGAAACTGGTATCTACATAATGACCCTGACATCCCTCTCCACGCACAGCTCAATCCAATGTACTTCCTACATCAGTTTACCCCCGTCCACTGCACCCATGTCAAAAAGGGAGAGGCGAGACATTTAAAGAACTTACGAATCTATATAGAGGTGCGGTAGAAGCAAGAATGCTTTGCAAATATAACAAAGATCACATAGAAGTATAGTCAATGATATGAAGTACACTTGGCATACATTGTTTTAAGCAATTTCCATTTTTTCCATTCATATTTTTAATTTCTTTGGCTTGCTCTTTCTTACTCTTGGGGTAGAAGGGAGATATTTTGCATGGCATAGCTTATCACAAAAGGGTTAACCATAACTCCATTCTCTCCAAATGATGAATATATGCATGTTTGTGTCTTTGGATTAAATCATCCAGGAAGAGAAATAGGATTGTCCAATGGATTCAGCAAATGGATTCCTTGGGAGTAGTTACTCCAAACATAGACACTCCAGTTATAATGTAAGTGGAGAGAACACTGTATGCCACTGTATTTTGAGGTTAACCCTGTATGCATTCCCCACTTCCTTTCATTCATCCTTAGATGTTACAAGAATAAGCTTTTGAACCATCTCATGTATTCATCCATCCATTCATTCATTCATTCACTCCTACATACATTCATTACATTTGCATATCACCAACAAGGATGTTGAGACTCTAGAAAGAGTGCAGAGAAGAACAGCAAAGATGATTAGGGGACTGGATGCTGAAACATATGAAGAATGATTGCTAGAATTGCATATGTCCAGTTTAATTAAACCCCTTCATGGATTACTGCCTGTGTAGGGCCACCCAAGATGGACAGGTCATAGCAGAGAGCTCTGACAAAAAGTGATCCACTGGAGAAGGAAATGGCAACCCACTCCAGTATCTTTGCCATGACAACCCCATGGACAGCATTGTCCATGGGGTCGCGATGGGTCGGACATGACTTCGTAACTAAGAACAACAACGAAGTTTAATGAAAAGAAAGACTAGGTGACACATGATAGCAGTGTACCAATATCTCAGAGGCTGCCACAAAGAAGAGGGAGTCAAGCTATTCTCCAAAGCACCTGAGAGCAGGACAAGAAGCAATGGGTGGAAACTAATCAAGAAGAGAAGCAACTTAGAACTAAGGAGAAATTTCCTGACAGTTAGAACAATTAATCAATGGAATAACTTGCCTCCAGAAGTTGTGAATGCTCCAACACTGGAAGTTTTTAAAGAAGATGTTGGATAACCCTTTGTCTGAAGTGATGTAGGATTTCCTGCCTAAGTAAGCGGTTGGACTAGAAGACCTCCAAAGGTCCCTTCCAACTTTGTTATTCTATTCTATTCTATCTTGCAATTTGAAGAAGACAATAGATAAGCCTCCAAAGGTCCCTTCCAACTTTGTTATTCTATTCTATTCTATCTTGCAATTTGAAGAAGACAATAGATAAGCGTTTCCCAACCAACCCTTTCCTTTCATAGAAAAGCCATGGGGGATCTATGGATTACTATCCCTGCAAGAAGGAGGAGAAGGCGGAGAAAATGGAGGGACAGGAAGAGAAAGAGAGGATGTCGTGCAGGCATTCTTTTGAAGCTGAGTAGGTTTCCACCTACTCAGGTTCAATTCCAAGTATATTTCTTACCAATGCAAGACCTCTCACTAACAAAATGGATGCATTCAGGCTACATAGTTCAAAGGCTAAATACATCAAGGACTGCTGTGTTTTGCTAATCGCAGAAACCTGGCTTCAGTCACTCATTCTGGATGCAGCTGTTGAGCTGGAAGGCTACGCAGCTCACCAGCAAGTGAGGAATAGTGAATCCAGCAGGAGCAAAGGGGGAGGTTTAAGCCTTTAGGTAAACAAATTTTGTACATTGAAGATGGCATTTGATTTCATTGTACCATGTGCAATGACAATAAAGTAAACTAACTAAACTAACTTAACTTAACTAACTAAAAGAGAATGGAGTTGCTCTAAAAAGCACAGCTCCCAGCGTTTCTTACATTGGAAATTCGAAGCTCAGGTCTTGTGAAGGTGGTTTTTGGAAGGCAAGTTCATGAAAGAAGTACCACATCTGAGATGTAATCCCGCCTATCAGGAAATCGCCTGGCTGATAGGATTCGTGAGGGATGGGAAGGGGATCGGGTGAAAATCCGTCTCTTACAACACTGACATTGTTTCCCACGTAGGATAACAATAAAAACAAGACTTCTAAGATCATCGTCTAGGTGCAGGTTAGGTGATCACATCCCCATCAAGAACCTCATCCCTGCCACTGAATCGGATGTAAGCAAAGGGTTCCAGCGATATTCCCCCAAGGAGAAGTGTCACAGCATGGAGAGGGAAAATAAAATGAAAAAGCTGAGCCGCATTTGCTCCTTCTCCCCGGCTAGCCCAGCTCTGAATGACCAGGAGTAACCGGGGGTTTTATAACTAGGTTTGAATTTACACACCAGCTGTTTAATCTGCTGCCATTGCACTTGAGACGTAGCCATTATTACGGTTTGCGTAATTGCAGGGAAGACGACCAGAGCTATAATGTGGAATCCCAATCGTATAGCACAGCAATCAGAAAGCAAAAGATAAAATAATTATCGCCACGTTTATCTTTCTGGGCGAAGCCGAAGAAGAAAGTTTAGGGTGACCACATTGATGGCCAATAGGAGAATTGAACAGAGTTGGAAGGGAACATGTAGGTCATCTAGTCCAACCCCCTCCCCCCCGCCCGAGCAGGAGACCCTACACCATTTCTGACAGATGGCAGTCCAGTCTCTTCTGGAGGCGGGTGATGCTAGTTCTCCTCCTCGTGATGCATCCTGGATTGCACAGTTATTTTGTCAGCATATTACTTTCAAGAAGAGATTCGACTCCCATTTGTCAGAAATGGTGTATGGTTTCCTACTTGATCAGAGGTGTGTGTGTGTGTGTGTGTGTGTGTTGGACTAGATGACTTATAACAGCGATGGCAAACCTTTTTTGGCTCGTGTGCCACAAGTGGGGGGAGCAGGGGGGGTCATGTGCGGGCGTGCCGCACCCATAATGCAATGTGTGACACCCCCCCCCATTTTTACATGCTTTTTCTCCCTCTCCAGGTTCCAGATGCTTTATAGGAGCCTGGGGAGGGCAAAAAGAGCCTCCCCCCCCCGGAGACCCATCGGAGGCTTCAGGGACCGTCCGGAGGCTTAAAATGACCCTCCGAGCAAACTGGAAGTGACTTCTGGTTTGCTCGGAGGGTCGTTTTGAGCGCTCTGAAGTCTTCAGGGACCGTCCAGAGGCTTCCCTGACGCCTTCGGAGTGCTTAAAATGACCTTCCGAGGGCCTCCGGGAGGCGGGAGGCTCTTTTTGCCCTCTCCAGGCTCCTATAAAGCCCCTGGAGCCTGGAGAGGGTGAAAAATGGCTTTAAAAAAGGGTGAACTCAGCTGGCCAGGGAACACATGTGCATTGGTCAGCTGACAGGGCAGCGCCTTGTGTGCCCTGACAAATGGCTCCGCGTGCCACCTGTGGCACACGTGCCATAGGTTCACCATCACTGACTTATAAGGTCCCTTCCAGCTCTGGTTTTTTTACAATTACCTGCCAAGGTTGCAGCTCAAAAAGTTCAGCTGTTTTAACCTTTCTGAAGGCTCTCTGACGGGACTGAGATGACAACATGGCATTCAAAGCATGTGCTGCTGCATCAACCCCATTATAGATACTGTAGCTATGGACCATGGTTCCCATCACAAACAAAGACCTAGGGAGAGATCTTGTAATCTCTCTTTCCCCTGTACACATTTCATTCTTCTCTATTTCCTTACCAGGATCTGGAAAAGTACAGTCAAATGCTCGCTCCCAAAACTCTTTAAGGAAGTTCTGATCTTTAGTCTTGGATGGTTTTATGCCCTCAAGAAACTTACTGAACCCTGGAAGTTCTCTTGAGTGAAACATAAAGGAAATGGCACCCTGGAAAAAGTCCAAGTCCCAACTCCTTTGCAAGAAGGGTAGGGTAAAATCAATCCCACTTGTCGTGACCCATACTTTCATAAATGAATCTTTTAATTTATTCCTGGGGTCTTGCATAAACAGAATGGTTATCAGTTGTGCCAGGGTCACTGATTCTCCACAGAGGAGAAACACAGTGGTTTTGCGGTCAATTAAAGAGACATCGATATATGCGGTTATGTCAACCATCCCTTCAAAGTTATCCAAACGGATGCGCTGTGGGATTTTTTACCTGTAAGCCATGCAGATTCCATTCTGGAAAAGCAAAACTTCCATAGTCTGCAGAAACCTCTGCCCATTGTCATTGTCATGGATGAAGACCCCTATCCAGGTCCATCCAGAATGTTGAAGCAATTTCAGAATCCCCAAGTATTGCTGGGCTTTGTTTGAGACCATAGAATAGAAGGAAGGGTACCAGAGTGGAATCAGTCTTCCCAGGGACCAGTGCACCATAGGTGAGCTATGAATATAATTATAATTTTTGAAACCAGGGGCCATCTTCATTAAAGGACCAGTGGTGGGTTTCTATTATTTTTCCTACCGGTTCGCTTGTGAACATGCGTGCATTTGTGCACGTGTGTGATGCTTCTGGGCATGTGCAGAAGTGTCCAGGTGGGTGGGTGAAGCCTCTCACTACTGCTACTACAGGTTCACCCAATCTGGGCTAAACCAGCAGCAACCCTCACCGGTTCGCCACACAGTGAAAATGTGAGCTTGCATGTGCAGCTTGCACGCCTGAGCTGTTGGAAGAAATGTCCATCTGGATTCCGTTCCAAGTGCGGGGAAAAAACACTGGAAACATGGAGGCTGCTTGGAAAGATGGTTTAATGGTGGAGAGGATCACATGGCTTGAGCTCCTGAGCAGAAAAAGGCCGAGATGCTGAGAATACCTGAGTTTTACGCCTTCTGTTTGGCCCCACCTCTCTGTTTCCTCTGTAAGAAATGTATCCCATTGGCTGCCAGACTTCCAGAAAGCAGGGGTCTTAAGCTAACTTGGTAGGCTTTCCTGAGACCCAAGCTTGGTTGATGTCATCTTTCCAGATGCCACGTGGTGAGTTTCTGTTTGCTAGATGGATCCTCCTGAAAGAGGTAGATCCTTGTTATGTAGAATAGACTGGCTCAGACCTTAATGGCCCATTGACAAAGGTGGGGGGATGAGTTCCTGCCTCCCTTTTAGGGGGAAATATTCTGCCCTTTTAATATTTCCTAAAATATTTCATTTTCTAGTAGAGGAGTGGGTTTTAACTTCCTACATGCGCGGTTTGGAAAATGTGGCTATATAGGATGGCAAGTCGCCACTACCGGTTTGGGCGAACCGGTCTGAACCGACTGAATACCACCACTGTTTGAGATGTCTGATAGTCTGTGACAGTCGCCCAGCATGGAAGAACATTCATTCATAAAGGCTTTGGTGAGCAGTATTAAGGAGAGGAATGGAACCTTCCCCACTGTACTTGACAAGGTCTAGTCAGCTGTTACACGACAGCCCCAGGAAATCTGAACAACCTGAAATGTCAGAGTTTCTTCGATGGTTTGCTCCAAATTGATTGCTTCCATGGCACATCGTGAGTGTTTTGTTGAAATGTTCAGCCTTGTCCTTTGGTTAGGAACTCTGAAGAAGATCCAATTGGTTTACCTATCATCTGTCATTGGTCAAGGTTCTGACTAATGAACGCAAGCAAATTAGGAGTTTTAGGTTTAGGTTTAGTGATAGGTTTAGCAGTAGGTTTAGGTTTAGGTTTAGGTTTAGGTTTAGGTTTAGGTTTGGGTTTAGGTTTAGGTTTAGGTTTGGGTTTGGGTTTGGGTTTAGACTAGATTAGATTAATTAAATTAATTTAATTAATTAAATTTCTAGACCGCCCCCTCTCCCCGGAGGGACTCGGGGCGGTGTACAGGAATAAATTTAAAACATACAAACAATCATACACATAGGTAAAAATCAAATTAAACAACCCCTGTACAATTTATAAAAATTAAAAAACAGACCTTAAAACCAATCTTAAAAATTTAGAAATAGAGCTGAGGTGGGATAGGTGGAATTAGGCCAAGCCGGCTAGCTGGAATAGATGGGTTTTAAGTTTCTGGCGGAAGGAGCGGAGATCCGTAGTCATTCTAATGTCGGGGGGAAGGTCATTCCAGAGGGTCGGGCCCATCACAGAGAAGGCCCTTCCCCTAGGCATCGCCAGCTGGCACAGCCTAGTGGACAGCACCCGGAGGAGTCCCTCTCTGTGTGAGCGAATCGGCCGGAGGGATGTATGGGGCAGGATTAAATTAAATTAAATTCAGTTGAAAATCTTGGGTTAGGGTTAGGGTAACTCCAGGTACCTTCCACCAAATTGCATATAATTCTAAAATTTAGTGAGAATGAAACTAACAAATCATTTGAAGAAATCTAAAATTGATTTACTGGTTATAAGCAACTATTTTTAGAGCTGTTGTACCTTCAAGCAGTTGCTAAATGAGTGGTGGCAAATCACATACTATCTGTAACACAATGCAGCCAGGTATTTCTATAGACACTATTAGCGGAGGGAATAATAGCAAGTATATTCAATATCCTGTGTGTCAACTCCTCCAATAAAGGTGTGTCAAACCTTTGTTGTTGTAATCAATTGACTACATTTATAAGCCAAGCAATCTTCCAAAATCAGGTGCCGAATACATTTGGATCCCAGGAGCGACATGTATGTGAACATGCATGCATGCATGATTGAATGAATAAATCGTTATAGATAACAGGTTTACCCAACATAAATAAATACAGGAAAAAAGGAAAGAACACATGTCAAAAGGAAAATACAGTAAAAGGAAATGAGAAAAAGTACATTATTCTAATGGTCGTAGCAATGCTCCATTCAACACCATTTCAGTTGAAATCGAACCACGATTAATTTCCATTTGGTGAAGCACAGGTCGAACAGGCTCACAATCCAAACATAGCAACAACATGTGTTTCTTCAAAGTCTATCAGAAGGAATTTATGTTCAGTTAATCAGAGAAGTTTAAATGTTCTTACGCCTTTAATATAAACGCACAATGTAATTTAAATATATCAGGATCTCAAGGATGAGAGAGAGAGCAAAGCTATTATCATTCAACAATATATCAGTTACCTAATTCTTTCTCTTTGTCAGCTGTTCTTTGCTGTTCAACTCTGGTTTGATCAGAATGATATAACATTTGGGGACAAAGATGCAACCCAGTAAACCAGCACTGGAGGCCAAGATGGAGAAGATCTCCACAGCTAGCTTCTCTTTCCCTTTGGTGCTCAGGTAGGCTGGAAGGAAAGCTAACCAAATGTTGCAAAACACCAACATGCTGAAGGTGATGAACTTTGCTTCATTGAAACTCTCTGGAAGGTTCCTGGCTAGAAAGGCCACCATGAAGCTGATGATGGAAAGAAGCCCCATGTACCCCAAGACAAGGAAAAACATCACAATGGGTTCCTCATTGCATTCTGCTATGATACGTTTGGTGAATGAATGTTTGTCCAGATGTGGGAATGGGGGAAATATTGTCATCCACCCAACACAAAGAATTGCTTGAATGAGGAAACAGCAGAGCACAATGGAGTTGGGTAGTCTTTTCCCCACCCATTTCCTCATGTTGGATCCTGGCCTAGTAGCCATGAAAGCCACCACCACAGTGACGGTTTTGGCCAAGACACAAGAAGTGGCCATTGAGAAGGTCATGCCAAAAGTGGGCTGTCGCAGAAGGCAGGTGACTCTCATTGGCTGGCCAAGAAAGAGCAAAGGGCAGAGGAAACAGAGCAGAAGGGAGACAAGGAGAGTATAAGAGAGATCACGGTTGTTGGCTTTGACAATTGGAGTATCTCTGTGCTTAATGAATGTTCCAAGAACAAAGACTGTGGTCAGGGAGAAAACCAGAGCAGCAGAAGCTGAGCTGATTCCTAAGGGTTCTTCATAAGAGAGAAAAGTTATGACTTTGGGCATGCATTGAGTATGGTCTTCATTTGCATACTGATCTTCTAAACAACTGAAACACTCGTTCATATCTGGAAGAAAAAGATGAGATATCAGAACATTCTCAGAACATTCAGAATTTTTGTTCATATTTCTTCCTGAAGGCAGATACATGCTACAATTTTCTACTGGAACATAGGTTGTACGTAATGGGCATCCTAGCTTGTATCTTATTCAAACCTGAACCTGGTATCTGAAGTGAGCATTCTAAATGAAGGAGACATTGCATTTTTATCTGAATGACATTCTCTGATGACTGATGGTCCCTCTCTTTGGAATATTGTCTATACAGCCTCACCTACCCTTCTGGTCTGAAATCTTCCCATCTGGGCATGTGGCACAGTCATAACAACAAAATTTATGTCCTTCCCTCTTCTTTTTCTTCTGATAACCTGGTTGGCAATATTTATTGCATACAGAATGGGGTACCACCTACATAGAATAAAGATAATTTAGAATTAAAACATATCCATCAATATTCAAGAGATAAGCTTTTTTTTGCTTTACAGTGGAATGAGAATTAAGAGGGGAACATGAGCCAACTTGGTTGTGTAAACAGAGGCATAGAATAAAAATCATTTGAAGTATTAGTATCACTTTATAAAACCTTAGTAAGACTACCCCTAGAATACTGCAACCAATTTTGGTCACCATACTACAAAAAATGACGTTGAGAAATGTTTGAAAAAAGTTCAGATAAGAGCAACTAAGATGATCCAAGGTCTGGAGACTAAACCAGAAGGCAAGACAAGAAACAATGGATGGAAACTAATCAAGGAGACAAACAGCCTGGTATTGAGGAGAAACTTCCTAAAAGTGAAAGCAATTAACCAGTGGAACAGCTTGCCTTCCAAAGTTGTAGGTGCTTCATCACTGGCAGTCTTTAAGAAGAGACTGGACCACCCCTTGTCTGAAATGGTATAGGTTCTCCTACTTGAGCAAGGGTTTGGACTAGAAGACCTCCCAAGTCCCTTCCAGCTCTATTCTGATTGTTTGTTTGATTGTTTGATTGAAGAGACTGGAGTTCTAACTTTCATGATCCACCCTAATGAGTTTGTAATTAAAAAAATAAAATAAAATAAAACTAGGATCCTATGTTGTACACCTGGTTAAAAGCTGCATGCCACACTATCTCATCCTCATTAAGGAAGATGTGTTCTCCTTCTATAGACTTGGGATCAAGCTTTCCAACTTTCCGCCTCTGAAAAGTGCGATTAGGGAAGGTGAGCAGGTTGGTGATGTCAAATTGACTTTCTACTTCCCCTTCTGCATTGAAGGACACCGTTTCTCCTGCTGAGTTGTTGAAGGAAATTCCTTGGAGAAAGACGTGGAGCTGATGGAAAAGGAAATATAGAGCTTGGTAAGAAGCCAGCCAGGGAGGCAGATACATTTCTGTGAAACACTTGGGGTCTATTATGTAAATTATTAATTTTGAATAATTTAAATTTTTCAAAAATATTGTGGCAGAAATTTGGCCCAAGTAATGTTTGCAAGTGTCTTAGCAGTAGCAATAGCACTTAGATTTAAATACCACTTCACAGTGTTTTACAGCCCTCTCTAAGGGGTTTACAGAGTCGGCCTATTGCCCCCAACAATTTGGCTCCTCATTTTACCCACCTCGGAAGGATGGAAGGCTGAGCCAACCTTGAGCCTGGTGAGATTTGAACTGCAAAATTGCCGGCGGACCGCAGGCAGCGAAGTAGCCTGCAGTACTGCACTCTAACCACTGTGCCACCAAAGTTCAAATATCTTACTTACTTTTATCTCAAACCTGGTAAAACATAGATTCCATTGCTGACAACAGCAAATGTCAATGATCAATATTTATTTTCTTTTGATTCCTGAAATAAGCACTTGGCCTTATTTTCAGGGGGGTCTTATTATTTTTGAGCTGCAGGAGGCAGAGAGCATGGTCATGGCATGGCTACTGCAGTGTTGCAATCTTTTCTGGGAGGGCTTATTTTAGCGCATGCATTCCAAAGCCCGTTTGGGCTTATTATCTGGAAGGTTTTATTTTCAGGGAAACAGGGTAGGTTATTCCTAAAATCCCTTCCAACTTCCATGAACATTTCCCCACTGATTTTCAACTCGCCCCCAACCCACTCCACAAGACTCTACATTATTATTCATTCTTCTAATTGGAAAATTGTATTAATTATATGATCACATTATGCAACGGTTCCCCTGGAAAATATACATTGAAACATTACCTGCCATGGCTGAAGATGTTTGCCACCCAATGTTCTCCTGAAAACAGCTCGAGATGAGGCTGCAGACTGCAAAGCCTGGGCCACAGCATGAACTGCATTGTAGATGCCGTAGCTTTGCCCACTCATGGCCATTTCAAAAATTGATGCAGGAAGCGACTCCAAGTTCTCCTTCCCGGTACAGGGATTTTTAATCAGTTTCTCTGAATTTGAAAAATGGCAATGAAAAGCTTTCTCCCAGAAACTTTTAAGAAACCTGTCTTGTGGGCTGGGGCCAGGTTTGAGATGCTTGAGAAAATGTTGGTACCCACTAATCTCTGTAGCATGCAGGACGAAGGAAAGAGACCCTTGAAACAAGTCCAATGCAGTTTCTCCCTGTTGACTTATCAATGCAACATCTGCCTGGGCTGTCATAAGCCACACTTTTCCATCACATGCTTTTTCGCTGCATCTATCATTTTCTTCCGACAGTAAATTGTTCAGCCACATCAGCGTCAGTGCATCTCCATAAACAACCAGTATTCTTGCTCTGCTCTGTGTCAAATTGAGCTGAATTCTTTCCACCAGCTCACTGATCTTATGCCAATCATTCATGCTCTGTTTCTCCCTCTGGGGCAGCCTTTCAGTGAAAGCGGAACATATTCCATTCTGAGAGAACAAAGCCTCCAGGTTGACCAGAAAATGTTCTCCCTTGTCACCATCCTCAGCAAAGAGGCCAATCCAGGTCCATCCAAAAAAATTTAGCAGAGAAATGATACCTTGGACCTGGTGGTCTTCATTGAGGGCCATACGGAAGAAGAAAGGATCCAGTCTATTTCTCTCTTCAGAGGGGAAGGATCCATAGGACAGCTAGGTGGAGAGGAGACATTTCAGAAATAAGAGAGAAGAGAGCAGAAGAGTCAGGATGCATGAGAGTTTACATGGAAGAACATGCTGATTTTGGAAGACAATACAAATCTTCACTTCTGTAGCTTAAGTTCAGGGAACTAATGGAAGGATGAAAATAGTTTTAAAAAACATATAGGAGGAAAAAGTAGGAGACTTTGAGAAATTGTCTCAGGAGCAACCTTCCAGCCAGGAATATGTACACCTCCCTGTAACACAAACACACACTAGCACACCTACATCCATAAAAATCCTTTTATACATAGTGTGTGAGACACAATCAGACAGACAGACAGATCTGGATCAGGGGTGGGATTCAGCCAGTTCAGACTGGTTTGGGCGAACCAGTAGCTCTGATAATCAACAGGGTAGAAAACTGGTTCGCTCCGACGATCAGGTGGGGCCGTCCTTCTATGCCTGCTCTTTATTAACCTATATCCTCTTAGCTGATTCACAGGGCAGAATAGATTGCTATGCATCAGCTGTGCTACTCCCCAGAAGCAATGTGGAAGGTAAGTTTTGTTACAACTATGCAGGGGCGCAGAGCGCGTGATCACCGAATTGATTGTTAAACCAGCAGGATCCCACTACTGACCTGGATAGAACAGAACAGGTAACAGATAAGAGGAGCAAAGCTCTTGTCCAACAAGACAGATGCATGAACAAGAAGTAGATAAGCTCTACTCCATCGATCGGTGCATGATGGAAGAGCTACCATACATACAACACATGGAAAGAAGGGGTCATCCTTCAAAAGAACATCATGACTTCTACTCCCTTTGCCCACTATATTTTACTTTTAAAACAAAAAAGCCAATGCAATCCTAAATCGCATTAACAGAGGGATACAATAAAGATCAAGTGAAGTACTAACACCACTCTATAAAGCCTTAGTAAGACCACACCTAGAATCCGGCATCCAGTTTTGGTCTCTACACTATAAAAAAAGAGGTTGAGACTCTAGAAAAAGTGCAAAGAAAAGCAACCAGGATGACTGGAGACTGGAGGCTAAAACATATGAAGAACGGGTGCAGGAACTGGGCATGGCTAGTCTACTGAAGAGAAGGACCAGGGAGACAGGATAGCAGTGTTTCAATATTTGAGGGGCTGCCACAGAGAGGAAGGAGTCAATCTATTTTCCAAAGCACCTGAAGGCCAGACTAGGAATAATGGATGGAAACTGACCAATGAGAGATTCAGAAATGAGAGACTAGAAATAAGGAGGAACTTTCTGACAGTGAGAACAATCAACCAATGGAAGAGCTTGCCTTCGGAAGTTGTGGGGGCTTCATCACTTGGGACTTTCACGAAGAGATTGGAGTGCCATTTGTCAGAAGTAGTGTAGGTCTCCTGCTTGAGCGGGAGGGGGGTGTACTAGATGACCTATAAGGTCCCTTCCAACTCTGTTAATCTGTTATATCTTATATCTGTTATAAAATGTTTAGTTGAAATTCCATCTCTTCTGAGTTGACTTGATGGAGTTGCTTTAAGGTGATAGCTTCCCTGTTGATGAAGATTGGAGCTTGGTTCCAAACATTAAGAAAAGTCAAGTCAGCATGGACAAGATATAGAGATGAATGCCCCAACAAAGGGTATGCCTTTATTATCCATTTATATAACTCAACGCAAGCTTTCCTAAGCATATGTTTTAAATGAGAAGCGAATCTAATTGTGCTTAAAATTGTCCTCCATTAATCATTTCCTCTATATATTTTTTGTGAAAGGGACGACGTGGCTCAGTGGCTAAGCACTGAGCTTGTCAATCAGAAAGGTTGGCAGTTTGGTAGTTCGAATCTTTAGTGCTGCTAGGGATGGAGTGAGCTCCCGTTACTTGTCCCAGCTCCTGCCAACCTAGCAATTTGAAAACACACAAAAATGAAAGTAGAAAAATAGGGACCACCTTGGTGGGAAGGTAACAGCGTTCCATGTGTGTTGAACATTGACCACAGATATGTCTTCAGACAGTGCTGGTGCTTCGGCTTTGAAATGGAGATGAGCACCGCCCCCTAGAGCCAAGAACGACTAGCAGATACGTGCGAGGGGAACCTTTACCTTTAACTTATATATTTGTGTAGAATATGATCTGGCTTTCGTTGGAACACCACACAGAGACAAAGCAGATAAAAACAACAGGAGAAATATGCAAACATCTCAAACCAAGCACTTTCCCAATCTACAGTGGGTCTGACCTGTGGAATCTTGTACATCCTTAAAATGTCTGCCACCTGGAAGGAAATATCAGAAGTTAATCCTGCAATCACCACCATCATATTCTTTGGCGAGTCACATTTATAATTGAGGACAAATTGACGTGACTTGAGAAGAAGCTGCAAAAGACTGTGATAGAAGAGTTTTTCCTGGCAGTAGCTGTCCACGATGGAGGACCCAAGGGTGATGTTGGGCAAGATCTTCAGATTCCCATTGATCTCGTTTATAGCATATTGGAAAGCTAAATTGTGCTGGTAAAAACTTGGGATCATTCTGAAAGGGAAACGATACATATAATTCATATGAAAACACCACAAACTACCCTGCACATTCTTCAAGAAAAGCCATGATCCTCAGTCAAGGCTAACTACCTGATGTTTATGGCCAGAAGTACCAACTCATGGCTGGGCTGTGATGAAATAGAAATGGAGAAGGTCAAAAGAAGGTCCAAGAGCATAGTTTCACAGGACCTTCGATAAGGACTGTGACAACTCACCACAGCCATCTTGCCAAAAGACAATTCACTGTGGGACAAGAGTTAGACACAGAGATGGTATTCTACTGGTTCGGAGTGGTTCGCCCGAACTGGTAGCAGAAATCATGGGTGGACCCCGCCCACCAGCTCCGGCTCTATGGCATCCCAATTAGACCCTTTTTCGCCAAAATCACATTTATGAACCGCTAGGGAAGGTAAGTGAATACCACCCCTGGTTAGACTAATATCAAAGAATTAGTGGGATTGAACCATTAACAAAAAGGATGCAAAAGGAGGGACAGAATGAAATGGGAATGGCCAAAATTCAAATATGTTTTCTTCATTTTTAATAGAATAGAATGGTTAAAATTATCCCATGGTGAGTTTTCCCCATGGTGAGTTGGCCATCGCGAGTTGGCCATGATGAGTTAGGCTGTTGTGAGTCGGCTTTGGCAACTTGGCCATGATGAGTTGGCCTCAGCAAGTTGGCTGTGGCAAGTTGTCCTCTTCCCCTTCAATGAAGCCAGCCTTGGACAAACTGCAGGAATACTTTAGAGATCACTAAGAAATTCTATAACTCTAGTCCAGGGGTCGGCAACCTTAAGCACTCAAAGAGCCATTTGGACCCATTTCCCACAGAAAAGAAAAGCCACACAACTCTTTTGAGAGGCAACATTAAAAATAAAAACATGGTTTTCTGCCTGGATGGTCTTCTGTAATGAGCCGAAGGACAGAAAGGGGGAGTAGTGAGCTCCCTCCCATATTTGGGCATACCAGGGGTTGTAACCCAAATACATACCTATTTCCCTGGCTCAGCTGATAAGGAGGAGAGCCTGTGGCTTAGTGGCTAATATTTCTGCCTAATATGTAATACAGCCCAGGTTCAAATCCCAGTAAGGGTATGGCTAGCTGATGAGAGCTAAATAGCTTGAAATAGATCTATACTAGTCTCCCTTTATTTATTTATCAGCACAAATACAACACACACACACACACACACATGTATGTATGTATGTATGTATGTATGTATGTATGTATGTATAATTTATATATATATAAACAAACTATAGTGTGTTGGATTTATGAAATCAATGAACTGCTACAGAGAAAACAAACTTTTATTTCTGCATGCTAGCTTATGTCGTTAAATTTGCAGACTTCATTCACTTCTTGAAATGATTTTTACTTGGATCAACCTTCCACATCAGTTCCGAAATGGCTTCTTCTCTCTCATCTCTATCCAGATATCTTTCCGCAAAGGCTGAGTGTTTATTCTGGAAATGTCTTGCAACATTCTATGTCTTTGCCAATTTTTCATAACATGTTAAGCATACTGATAAACCAGTCGCATCATCAGTGCAAGTAAATGAACCTGCCGACGTACCATTAAATGTTCTGCTTTCTTCTGAAACTTTTCTTTTCTTAGAAAGGTTGGCCTACCAGGGGTCAAAAAGCTAAAATAAATCATGTGCTGGCAGGTGTCACACATTGGCGGTTGTGACCAGTGGTGAAATTTATTTATTTTTTACTACCGGTTCTATGGGCATGGCTTGATGGGCATCGCAGGGGAAGGATATTGCAAAATCCCCATTCCCACCCCACTCCAGGGGAAGGATATTGCAAAATCCCCATTCCCACCCCATTCCAAGGAAAGGATATTGCAAAATCCCCATTCCCACCCCATTCCAAGGAAAGGATATTGCAAAATCTCAATTCCCTCCCCACTCCAGGAGAAGGATACTGCAAAATCCCCATTCCCTCCCCACTCCTAGGGGAAGGATACTGCAAAATCTCCATTCCCTCCACACTCCAGGAGAAGGATACTGCAAAATCTCCATTTCCTCCCCACTCCAGGGGAAGGATACTGCAAAATCCCCATTCCCTCCCCACTCCTAGGGGAAGGATACTGCAAAATCCCTGTTCTGGGGCGGCTTCTATGAACTACTCAAAATTTCCAATACTGGTTCTCCAAACCTGCTGAATTTCACCCCTGGTTGTGACACATATTTTGAGTGACAGGGAACTGCAGCAGAGGGACGAAAGAGCTACAAGTGGCTCCAGAGCCACAGATTGCCGATGCTTGCTTTAGTCTATACTGGGGGGGGGGGGAGTCCCAGAAAAAAATGAAAGTCGTGACTTTCTTACCAGTGGAATTACAAGATCCTGTGGTCAGGAAAAGTCACAGATAAGTCCAGGTTGATCAATTTAGCCACCTTTCAAAACTTATTCAAATTGTAATCCACTCCCAAGATCTTCGTGCAGTTGGGATAATTTTAACATATTTCAAAGGTTACTGTTTGGTATTTAACCCAGAAACCGTATACGGTAGCTACAAATTCTACTAGGGAGTTCAGAAATGAAAAAAAGTCTTCCCGCAAAACTGTTTACAAGAAAATGGCCTTAGTGTGTCCAAAGTTCTATGACCTACCGTCAACGTTTCTCAGTTGACATGCATTTAAAGAAAAAAATATCTCCCATTCAGTCACACCAATAAATGGAAATGGAAGGAAGGATAATGACGGAAGGCCAAGGGTATTTTAATTAGTAAAAACCCATGCACGGAATTTTAGAGGAATTTCCTTACCTGTTCCAGCTCATATTTTCCGATGGAGGCAACTTGAAATCATGCAAGAGAATGATTTGAATAACCTGAGATGTGATCGCACCGATGACGTAATCCCCAGGCTGAAAGGACTCATGTGGAAAGGAAATGAGCTTAACACCACCCAATACTTTACATGCTAAATGAGGCAACATGAGGAGGAATATCATGTACATCACCATTTGAACATGCCTTGCTCTCTTTAGGTACATTTCTGGATTCCTATGGTCCGTGTTGTGGTCTTAAAAAGGCTTCTACAGAAAGCAGAGTAGTCTCCTTTACTAGAGATCTTTAGCCCAAAGATGGATGGTAATTTGCCAGAAGATGCCAAAGACCCTTGTCTTATGAAGTGGGTTGGATTACACGAATTTCAACCTTCCCTCCAACTCTGCTCTTCTTTTATTTAAGTAGAGATAGTCAACACGAAACCATCTTCTTCTTGTCCCTCTCTCATCAGCAGAGGACACAATGCAGGAAAGATTGGCAAGAGACAATTATGGGAACCAGGAAAGGGGACAGAAGACTGATGGACTTATCTGAGGAGGACCTTGGCTCCAAGTTTCAATGCAAAAACTGAAGGGTTTTTCTAAACCACCCTGCACATGTAGCAATTGTTTGATCATGGTTTTTAAAAGCCATCTGAACATGGCCAAGAAAAATACATGGTTTTCAGTAATTGCAGGAAAGATAACTGCATCAACCAGGGTCAAATGAGAGTAATGGCTTTGCTTGTAAACATGCTGCCCAAGTCCCACCCATATTCCCCTTCCAGGTTGAATTAATAATAGTTTCCTTTAAATATAGAGTAATTTTGTCTCTGTAGAATTTTTTTTTTTAAAAGAGAGACTCAGGCTGGTTTGCTAAAGCTGATACCAGTGGCGGGATCCTACCGGTTTAAGAACCAATTGGGCGATTGCACGCTTCACACTGAGATCTTCTTCCTAGGCATTGTGATGTTGCATATGTGGCCCATAACTTCCTTCAGTTTACCCGGACACTGAAAAATCTGATTTTGCATGGTGTTTATAGTCCAATGTGTTTTACACTTCTACTGTGTTTTACATTGTTTTGAGCTAACTAGGACTTATGCTCCTCTACAGTTTGATGGTGGACTTTCTTGTCAGAATGTTGCCAGCCATTTTTAGAATGGAATGGAATGGAATGGAATGGAATGGAATGGAATGGAATGGAATGGAATGGAATGGAATGGAATGGAATGGAATAGAATAGAATAGAATAGAATAGAATAGAATAGAATAGAATAGAATAGAATAGAATAGCAGAGTTGGAAGGGATTTTGGATGTCTTCTAGTTGAACCCACTGCCTGGACAGGAAATCCTACATCACTTCAGACAAATGGCTACCCCACATCTTACAATACAATACAATACAATACAATACAATACAATACAATACAATACAATACAATACAATACAATACAATACAATACAATAGTCGAGTTGGAAGGGACCTTGGAGGTCTTCTAGTCCAACCCCCTGCCTAGGCAGGAAACCCTATACTGTTTCAGACATATGGCTATCCAACATCTTCTTAAAGACTTCCAGTGTTGGGGCATTCACAACTTCTGGAGGCAACTTCTGTTCCACTAATTAATTGTTCTAACTGTCAGGAAGTTTCTCCTCAGTTCTAAGTTGCTTCTCTCCTTGATTAGTTTCCACCCATTGCTTCTTGTTCTACCCTCAGGTGCTTTGGAGAATAGTTTGACTCCCTCTTCTTTGTGGCAATAACTGAGATATTGGAACACTGCTATCATGTCTCCTCTAGTCCTTCTTTCTATTAAACTAGACATACCCAGTTCCTGCAACCGTTCTTCATATGTTTTAGTCTCCAGTCCCCTAATCCTTTTTGTTGCTCTTCTCTGCACACTTTCTAGAGTCTCCACATCTTTTCTACATATATATGTATTTGTGTTACAACCCCTGGTATGCCTAAATATGGGAGGAAGGTCACTACTCCCTCCCACCCCGGTTTCTGTCTGGATGGTTTTCTGTGATGAGCCGAATGACAGAAAGAGGGAGTAGGGAGCTCCCTCCCATATTTAGGCATACCAGGGGTTGTAACACAAATACATACCTATTTCCCTGGCTCAACTGATAAGGAGGCGAGCCTGTGGCTTAGTGGCTAAGACTCCTGCCTAAGATATAATACAGCCCAGGTTCGAATCCCAGTAAAGGTATGGCTAGCTGATGAGAGCTAATTAGCTCGAAATAGATCTATACTAGTCTCCCTTTATTTATTTATCAGTACAAATAAAACACAAATATGAAAAGGCAACATTAAAAATAAAAATATGGCTTTCTGCCTGCATGGTCTTCTGGACCATGGTCATTGGTCACTACTCCCTCTTTCTGTCCTTCGGCTTATCACAGAAGACCATGCAGGCAGAAAGCCATATTTTTATTTTTAATGTTGCCTTTTCATATTTGTGTTGTATTTGTACTGATAAATAAATAAAGGGAGACTAGTATAGATCTATTTCAAGCTAATTAGCTCTCATCAGCTAGCCATACCCTTACTGGGATTTGAACCCGGGCTGTATATATCTTAGGCAGGAGTCTTAGCCACTAAGCCACAGGCTCTCTTCCTTATCACTTGAGCCAGGGAAATAGGTATGTATTTATGTTACAACCCGTGTGTTTGTCTGTATATATGTGTGTGTGTGTGCGCTGGTTTTGTTGTATTCGGGTCTTTTCCCATGTAAGATTGAGATTGTCTTGGCAACGTTTCAGCAAGATCTCACTTGCCATCTTCAGTCTTTGGGCTTAAAATGCGAACGGAGCTGCCGTCTTTCTGTAAATTTTTGGTGGGAGGGGATGGGGTGCTGGCTTTGTTTCAGCAAGTGGAATGATTGGTTGTGTGGTTGTATCATGATTGGTAGATTGGTGTTGATTGGTGCTGGCTGTGTGTGCATTGTTGTTTGTATTGTAACGGCCTGGGTGGTGTGTGGTGTTCGTTTGTTGACTAGGGCTGGTTTCCAGATGTTTGGTAGGCGGGAGGTATCATCACGTTTATTCATGTTGTGGGGGTATTTCTCTATTTTGATGGCTTCCATAATTATTCTCTTGTTGAGGTGTTCTGTTTTGGAGATTAACCTGGCTCCTTCAAAATTGATTTCATGTCCTGTAGCTTTAAGATGCTGGAAAAGGGAGGAAGTTTTTTCTTTTTTTCTTACTGCATTCTTGTGTTCTGTGATGCGTGCATTTATTCTCCTGTACCATGCAAAATCTGCCAGGCAACATATATAGGACAGACAAACAGGAGAATATGGGAGGGAGCTCACTACTCCCTCTTTCCGTCAATCGGCTCATCACCTGGTTCGAATCCCAGTAAGGGTATGGCTAACTGATGAGACTAGTATAGATCTATTTCAAGCTATTTAGCTCTCATCAGCTAGCCATATATATATTTGATTTAAATATGATTTGATATGAATTCTAGGTGGTGACTGTTGTAGGGATGCACGGATGTTTTTGGAACCAATTGACACACTTTCTACAATTTGTCATGGAAGATGGTTTTGTGGGGGTTTTGTGTGTGTGTGTGTGTGTGTGTGTGTGTGTGTTGTCTGTTTGTGTTTATTCAAAAATAAAAAGAAAAAGTTTGTAGGCTTCATGGTTGTGGAGTTTCATGATGAGTGAGTGGTATTTGGCTTTTATATATGTATAGATAGTGAGCAAAAGTGAATAAATACTAGTAGCCTCCAGAAATAGTGATTAAAACATCCAAGAAAAGGATGTATAACTTTTCACTGTAGTCCCTTTTGGGAGAGGGGGCGGTCTAGAAGCATGAATAATAAAATAAATAAATATTTGAAGAACTATAGAAAAGTGAAAATTTTTTTTTCCAAAGTATCATCCCTATTCTACTTCTTCAAGTATTTTCAAAGCAATCTGTCCATTATTAGGTGATCCAAAAGAGAGAAAGATGTTGGCCAGCTATGCAAAGTAAAAAAAATGCCAGCTTGCCAATGTTTCAAAGGTAATTACATACCTTACAAATCACTGAAATCAATCTATTATCCAAAGGTTCTCAGCTGAAGGAACTAGGAATGGAGAACCAACCCCTATAATTACTCCTAGAGACACATGAGGGCACAAAGGGGTTGCTCCGTGAGGTTTATTTCCACAGATTCTCTTCCTCCTGTTTTATCTGCCAGCACTTCTCTTTGACTGAAATATCAAACATTCTGTGCAGGAGGAAAGAGGGATTGAAAACAATCCACATAAATATGACTCGAGCCACATGGAGGCGGTAAAGAATGAGGCTGACTTTGTGAGATTCGTTTCCACAGACTCTCTTCCTCCTGTTTTATCTGCAGGACCTTCTCTTTGACTGATAGACTCAAACATTTTCTCCATAACAATAGAGTGGAGATGCTGTTCCTTCTTTTGTTCTTGGTGCACAGAGTAGCTACTCTAAGATGCCCTGCAAGTGATGCTTTCCCTGTTCCACATGAGTGGTTCCAGCATGGGGACCTCATCATTGGTGGGATGGCATCTCAAATTTTTTACCAGTTTTATGACATTGAATTGAAGGACCATCCTTCTCTAAAGCCTTATCCCTTTCCAATGTAATATTTTTTTCTCTCTCTCCTTCAGATGTGTTCTCCAATTTTACCGAACTCCCCCAATTTTTCTTATATGACTAAAAGCTGTATGAGCATAATGCAGATTTTGTATCTATTATAATGTAACATCTTTGTCTTTTGAGTGTATCTGGTTGTGGGCGAATAAATATTTTCTTTAAGTGAATGTCTTTTACAAGAAAATAAACTCTTAAAGTCTTTTTCACTCATACATGAAATGTTCAACAAAAGAAGTTTTTTGAAGAACATTCGGTGAGCTGAACTTATTATTGTTATTTCAAAAAAAGATCTGCATTATGACTTATTGCAAAATATGCAAACCCCTAAATAAATGATGTTTGCTGTTCTATGCTAAGCTGAAAGAAAATATAAAAGTAGTACCTTGGGGAAAAAAAGTTGACTATATTCTTTGCTGTAGTGCTTCTTTATTGTGATGCATGGAAATAGACAGAAAGGCTCTGTCAATTAATGCCGTATTTTATTATGTGCAATTCTCATCCTCCTATTTCCATCAGAGACAGAAGCATTTATTATTCATTTGGAAATGATACCAAATTTATTTTATTTATTTTTTATTTTATTTGTCAAACATGTACGAGATAACAGGTATAAGTGTAAACATGGAGATGAACGAAGGAAATGGGTACGAATAAATGGAGACAGTGGGACAGGGATGGTAGATACACTGGTGCGCTTATGAATGCCCCCTTATAGACCTCTTACGAAAGGGGTGAGATCCACGGTAGACAGTTAAGGTTAAAGTTATGGGGGTTTGAAGATGTAACAACAGAGTCGAGTAGTGCATTCCGGGCATTGACCACTCTGTTGCTGAAGTCGTATTTTCTGCAATCGAGTTTGGAGCGGTTTACCTTGAGTTTGTATCTATTGTTTCCCTGTGTATTATTGTGGTTGAAGCTGAAGTAGTCATTGACAGGTAGCACATTGTAGCAGACAATTTTGTGTGGTGTGCTTAGGTCAGACCGTAGGCGGCATAGCAGATTACGTTATAATTATAACAATGTTTAAATGTATTAACCAATAGGATTTTTTAAAACCTTATTGGCAGTGTAGTCACCAAATTCTATCAACATGTCCTTGCCTTGGCCTTTGCTGTGAAGGAGATTAATGAGGACTCCCAGATCTTGCCTAACATCACTCTCGGGTTCCACATCTGTGACAGTTACTACAACTCCAGGATGACCTATCGCACCACTCTGGACCTCCTTTTCAAATCTAAGGGATTCTTTCCTAACTACAAATGTGATAGTCAGAAGAATCTCATGGCCATCATTGGAGGATTAGATGCCTCTACTTCTTCCTATATGGCAGAAAGTATAAATCTCTTCAAGATTCCACAGGTAATTTGGGGAGAGCAGTAAGATATACATTGGTCTTCTTTTATAATGAAGGTTAGACATCATTCAGTTTTCATATTTTTCCCTTCGTTGTCATGAATAGTGACTCTCTCTCTCTTTGTTTTGTGTGTTCAACCTATGCTTAGAACCCATTAACGTTCATTCAGTTTCCATATTTTGTTTCCTTCTTATGAATAATAACTGCCTTTTATTTGTTCAGTTAACCTATGGCTCCTTTGCCCAAGAAGAGTTCCAGGCTACCAAATTATCTTCCCTTCATTGCATGGTGCCAAAAGAGGACCATCAGTACATCGGAGTTA
This sequence comes from Natrix helvetica, assembly GCF_964273705.1. NCBI lineage: Eukaryota > Metazoa > Chordata > Lepidosauria > Squamata > Natricidae > Natrix > Natrix helvetica. The sequence continues at coordinate 5,275,480 of NC_138554.1, read as the reverse complement.
TCCAACTTCTTCTCCATTTTGGATGGAGGTGGATTGGCGTCTTTACATTTGACGAGAACAAGGGAGAACATTTCTTGCAGAAAATGCACCTGCTGCTTTCCCAAAATGGGATCTGTTTAGCCTTCACACAAAAGATTCCACAGCAAGCCCCTCTGGAAGATCTCTTTGATCAAATCTCGATCATTTCTCATAAACTGGCAGATCAGAAAGCCAGTGTCTTTCTTGTCTATGGAGAATCATTCACAATTCCGTGGCTTAGAACGGTTGTGTTTCTACATGATCACGGAAACAGAGAGATTGCGTCGTTTGGAAAGGTTTGGATCCTGATGTTCCCGATTGATTTCATATTGACAGGATTTCAAAAGGCTTGGGATGTCCAGTTGTACCATGGGGCTCTTTCCTTTACAGTGCACTCACGAGAGGTCCCTGGATTCAAAGAATTACTTCAAGTCATCAAGCCTTCGACCCACAAAGATGGATTCCTTCAAGAGGTTTGGGAGCAATTGTTCGACTGCTCACTTTCAAATAAAGACTCACCCTCAATGTCTGATGAAAACTGCAGTGGAGAAGAGAAGTTGGAGAATCTCCCTGCACCGCTGTTTGAGTTGCAGATGACTGGCCAAAGCTACAGTATCTACAATGCTGTTTATGCAGTGGCACATTCTTTGCACGAGGCTGCGAGATCAAGAGCCCCACACAGAGGAAGTCAAAGGTTTGAATTTTCAAATCTACAGCCTTGGCAGGTAATGTATGTCTGCCACACCTATATTTTTTCTTTCAGTGAATAGCCTTTCTCGTCATAGTCTAATATGGCTGGTTTGCCATGATACACCTGTGTTGTGCATCTTATTCAAATATAGTTTAACTCTTAATTTCAGTTATGGTTCAAACAAAAGCCTATATATCCTCCATAATAGCACTATTAACATTTTATTTATGTATTGGAAAATATTAATGTAGATTAGATTAGATTAAATTAGATCAGACCAGATCGGATAGACGGATAGATTATGAATGGATGGATGCATGGATGCATGGATGGACAGAATGAAGGATAAGGGGGACATAATACTTTCACTCTATATAAGGATCTTGGAGTCCTAGTGGACAACCATTTAAATAGGAGCCAGCCCTGTGCAACAGCTGCCAAAAAAGCCAACACAGTTCTAGGCTACATAAACAGAGGGATAGAATCAAGATTAAATTAGATCAGATCAAATAGATAAATAGATTATGGATAGATGGATGGACGTAATGACTGATGAATGGGGACAGAATACTTTTGCTCTATATAAGCCTATCAAAGCTCTCTTGAATCTCAGAAACTAAAAGCTGGTTAAAGGCAATTTGTCATATCCTTCTCTAGGTATCAAAAATAACTTTGTACCAATGAAGGAGGATATGTGAAGAACAAGATTATGAATGGTGTAGGTTTGATTCATTGTTTAAATAGTGAGAATAAATCATATTTGAAATCAATTTTATTCATTTCGCTTTTATTGAATGAATTTTTCCCCTATATTTCCTTAAAATCATTAATAAGGGAAAGATTCCCCTCATACTTATGTGCTAGTCGTTCCCGACTCTAGGGGGCGGTGCTCATCTCTGTTTCAAAGCTGAAGAGCCAGCGTTGTCCAAAGACATGACTAAATGCAGAAGGTGCACAGAACACTGCTACCTTCCCACCAAAGGTGGTCCCTATTTTCCTACTTGCATTTTGCATGGTTTTGAACTGCTAGGTTGGCAGAATCTGGGAAAAGAAATGGGAGTTCACTCCATTACACGGTGCTAGGGATTCAAACCACCAAACTACTGATCTTTCTGATCAATAAGCTCAGCATCTTATCCACTGAGCCACCGCGTCCATCTTAAAATCATTAATAGAGAAGACCTAAACAGAACATATAATATAGACTATCAATTTTCTCAGTGTCGTTATATGAGCAATACTATACGAATGGGAAGGATGAGTGAAGGAAACCTGAATATGATGATCTCTTCTGCATTATATTGCTCTCAACACCTACTCTCTTTCATTCCCTTTCAAGTAGCTCCATTCATTTCTTCAAGGCATTTCTTTTAACAATTCAGCTGGGGAGAGACTGTTCCTGAATGAGAAAGGGGAAGCAACAGGAGGATTCGACATCACCAACTTTATTACTTTTCCAAACAGATCCTTTCAGAGAGTTAGAGTTGGAAAGGTAGATCCCAGTGCTCCAGAAGGCAAAGAATTATTTATTGATGGAGATATGATTGCCTGGCACTTTGCTTTTAACCAGGTAGGGACACATTTAATGGAATAGATTGTGATCCATTATGATCAAACGAAGAAGCCTTTGTCCATAGAGCCATATTGAACATAATCTCTGCATAAATCTATAGAGTTTATAAATCTAATTTCTGTTTTCTGAAAGAAGCAAGGTATTTTCTGAACAAATACTCTCTCTATATACAAAATTGACATTACAGTCAGAAAACATTTCATAGTTGGGTTGCAATTATTAATTGAAAAGACGTTGACTCTATATACAGTTATAAATCAAGTTTAATAAAATTTAGTAACCCCTTGAGAAGTCAAATATTGCTTCCTGCCATAATGAATTCGAAAAATCTAAAAATCTCCCTTTTCAAAACCTTTCATGTTTATGACCAGGTACTTCCAATTTCTCTATGTAATGACCGTTGCTCCTCTGGATATTGGAAGAAAGGGACGGAAGGAAAACAATTCTGTTGCTACGATTGTGTACCATGTCCAGAAGGGAAGATTTCAAATCAAAATGGTACGTGAGACATTTCATCAGTTTTTGGTCGATAGATTGAAGCAAATTGTAGTGCAAGTTTTTTGGATACATATAATTAACGGTTTCACAAATTCTTCAGGCTGAATATACATTTCTGCACATGTGGATTAAAGTCTGTTTTGCAGGAATCAAAGTTTGCCCATAAGATTCTAACAGGCAGTCTTTCCAAATACAGACCCAAATTATGTATCCATTGAGTGATATATTTTCTGTAATCAAAGGATCTCTTTATCTAATTATTTATTCTTCACATGTTCAACCTCATTTTTTTCCTAAGATAGTTCACTAAGTTAAAAAAAAACATTTTTTGAGGGGAATGAAATATTAACGGATGCACTGGCTCAGTGGCTAAGACGCTGAGCTTGTCAATCAGAAAGATCAGCAGTTCAGCAGTTCGAATCCCTAGTGCCACGTAACAGAGTGAGCTCCCATTACTTGTCCCAGCTTCTGCCAACCTAGCAGTTCGAAAACATGTAAAAATGCAAGTAGAAAAATAGGAACCACTTTTGGTAGGAAGGTAACAGCGTTCCGTGCACCTTTGGTGTTTAATCATGCCAGCCACATGACCACAGAGATATCTTTGGACAGCGCTGGCTCTTCGGCTTTGAAACAGAGATCAGTACCTCCCGCTAGAGTTGGGAATGATCAGCACATATGTGTGAGGGGAACCTTTACCTTTAAGGATATATTAAGCATTTTAAAAGCATTATTTCCTGGTATCCCCTATCTTGTGATGTCATCTTGATAACTTGTGATCACTGTCTAATCCCTGTAAGCCCAGCTAAATAATGTCCGACCTATTAAATATTTGAGTGGGGGATCATAAACTAATTTGTACAGTAACTTGAGAATTAGAAAAAACTGTGCTGGAAATAGAATAGAGTAAAGAACATTAATCTTAGAAGAAACCCTCACATGCATTTATCATTTTAATCTATGGGCATTGATTCAATTCAAAAACTTCTTTATCTGACAAATTCTTAACTTTTCTTCCAGATATGGATGACTGTTTTGAATGTTCACAAGATCATTATCCAAATAAAGAAAAGAAAGGATGTATCCTGAAACCGCTGGTCTTCTTAACTTTTGAAGAAACTTTAGGAATTGGTTTAACCTCAGCTGCTCTTTGTTTCTTCTTCTTGACCTCTTGGGTGCTTGGAACATTCATTAAGTACCGAGATACTCCCATTGTCAAAGCCAACAACCGGTCCCTCACCTACACCCTTCTTGTCTCTCTTCTGCTCTGTTTTCTCTCCTCTTTGTTCTTCCTCAGCCAACCTGGGAAAGTGACCTGCCTTCTCCGACAACCAACTTTTGGCATCACCTTCTCAGTGGCCATTTCTAGTGTACTGGCCAAAACCATCACCGTGGTTGTTGCTTTCATGGCCACTAAACCAGGATCTAAGATGAGGAGATGGGTGGGGAAAAGATTGCCTTTTTCTATTGTCCTCTCATGCTCTCTCTTGCAAGTATTGATGTGTATCCTTTGGTTGTTGACATCTCCTCCATTCCCTGAGTTGAACATGCACTCAGTGCCCCAAGAAATGATTTTACAATGCAACGAGGGATCAGCTTTCTTCTTCTACTGTGTCCTTGGCTACATGGGTATCTTGGCCATTGCTAGCTTCATTGTGGCTTTCCTTGCCCGTAAATTACCTGACAGCTTTAACGAAGCCAAGTTCATCACCTTCAGCATGTTGGCCTTCTGCAGTGTGTGGATCTCCTTCTTTCCAGCCTATCTGAGCACAAAAGGAAAAGCCATGGTAGCTGTGGAGGTCTTCTCCATCTTGGCCTCCAGCACTGCCTTACTGGGATGCATATTCCTGCCCAAATGCTTCATCATTGTTTTCAGGCCTCAGCTAAACAACAGGGAGCAACTCATAAAGACAAAATAGTACCATGTATGAACTCTCTTGCTAAAAAAAATGCTGACATAAAAGATTAAGGACCTTTTGCCTAGGAACCATATAGTTTGATTTTTGCCAAAGAAGGATTTATGGATAATAATAATAATAATAATAATAATAATAATAATAATAATAATAATAATATAATATTTGGTTAATCTTTGGTGAGATTCACAGCCTTTGGGGCTGGTTGGTAGCTCAACAGCTCGAGTCCTAACCAAGGACCTAGGAACTGTTAAGGTAACATCGGGGCATATAAGTTGTTCCAAGTAGGGTGGTTTTTGTAGAATCAAAATGTCCAAGTCTGACAAATTTAGAATTTCCAAATAGCGAGGTAGCCCTTTAGGTATTGCTCGAAGGGCTCCAATTACAATCGGGATGACACATGATTTCTTTTTCCACAGTCCCTCAACTTCAATTTGCAAGTCTCGGTACCTTATGATTTTTTCTTGCTGTTTATCTTCAATTTGCACATCACCAGGTATTGCAATGTCAATGAACCAAACTTTTTTTCTTTTCAACTATTGTTATGTCAGGTGTGTTGCAGGCCAAGTGCCTGTCACTCTGAATTCTGAAGTCCCACAAGATCTTGCCTTTCTCATTCTCTAAAACCTCCTCAACCTGATGTTCCCAGTGGTTTTTGCTGTACTCAAATCCAAACCTCTGGCACAATTTCCAATGAATAATCTTAGCAACACAGTCATGGTGTTGTAGGTTGTCAATTTGTCAAACAAAACAAAACAGGCTAACAAGTCTGTCCGGCAGGGAGAAGAATAGTTATCTGCCACATCTATTCATCTCTGCTCCCTGCCTTTCATCCCCAGAGATAGGCTGGGGCTTCGCTAGCAGCAGTGGCTCTTCCGGCCCAGCGATCAGCCCATAGATTTCCACTGGTCTCCTCTCCTCTGCCTTCTGATCATCTGTGCATCAGGCACTGGACCCATCTCTTCCTACTCTTCCTCATCAGCCACCTCCAGACCTGTGGACTGTTGACTCTCCATCTGAGGGCTGATGGGCGGCCCAGGCTCCACATCTCTCTCTCTCTCTCTCTCTCTCTCTCTCTCTCTCTGTGTCTCTGTGTCTCTGTCTCTCTGTGTCTCTGTCTCTCTGTCTCTCTCTCTGTCTCTCTGTCTCTCTCTCTCTCTCTCTCTCTCTCTCTCTGTCTCTCTGTCTCTGTCTCTGTCTCTCTCTCTGTCTCTCTGTCTCTGTCTCTACCAGCTCCATTCCTTCTTCCCCCTCGGAGCTCTCAGGTTGCCTTGATGCTGACCCTGACCTCCTACACCTCCTCGTTCTCTGATTTGGCTGCTGGAGGGTCTGGCAGTCAACAGACCAAAATATTGCCACTACAACACTGAAACTCACAGTCTTCTTATATGATCTTATGGTGAACTGAACCTGGTAGAGGATACTGTAATATTTCTTCATTCTCATTTGTGGGAGGAATTCTCATTTAACTGGATTGGAAATACAATTAACTTTTTTCAAAAAGAATTCAGAAGGACAAGAGGATGAGGATTTGTAAGGTGACTTGAAACAAGCGAAGTCATGATGTTGAAATAGCTCCCTATATCCTGCCCAAGAGGAAGCTAAAATTAGGGGGCTGTGCTGCTCTTATTGGAGACAGAAGTTAGAAGACAGGGTGAACCTCACCTACTTTATTTTTTGGCAGTTTGTTCCCTAAGATAGCCTACACTGAGCAAAAGTGAATAAATACCAGTAAAAAAAAATAGGCCCTCCAGAAGTAGGGATTAAATTATTCAGCAAAGCAATGTGTTTTTGTTCAAGAAAACTTTCTTTATTTAACATGTAGATGGCCTACTCTCAACATTGAAGTTTTTAGAAAATTGGTAACCGGCAGCAATTGATATTCTTTATTATGGAAATGTTGAAATATAGAAGGCAATACTATATCTCTGCACAGTTTAGCTTAAGAATTTCCGGCATCCTGGACACCCAATGTCATATTACATATCAGTCTAGATACATAAGAAGAGCAGTTGAATCGTTTTCATTACTTTGTCAAATATGTACACGGTAGGAGGTATAAATATAAACATGGATATGAATGAAAGAAATGAATACAAATAAATGGGGTCAGTAGGGCAGGGATGGTAGGCACATTGAGGCACTTATGCATGCCCCCTTTACGGACCTCCTAGGAATGGGTTGAGGTGCACGGTTGACAGTTCAAGGTTGAAGCTGTGGAGGTTTGAGGATGTAACAATATAATCAGGTAGAGCATTCCAGGCATTGACCACTCTGTGGCTGACGTCATATTTTCTGCAATCAAGTTTGGAGCAGTTTACCTTGAGTTTGTATCTATTGTTTGCCCGTGAATTATTGAGGTTGAAGCTGAAGTAGTCATTGACAGGTAAGATGTTGTAGCAGACAATTTTGTGTACAAAGCTTAGGTCAGACAGTTCCAGATTGTCCAAGCCCAAAATTTCAATTCTGGTGGCAGAAGGAATTCTATTGTGAATAGAGGAGTGGAGTATTCTTCTCGTGAAGGACCTCTGGACCTGCTCAATCGTATTAATGTCCGATGTACAGTGTGGATTCCAGGCAGATGAGCTGTATTCGAAAATTGGTCTGGCAAAGGTTTTGTATGCCCTAGTTAGCAATGCAAGGTTATCAGAGAAGAAGCTTCCCAAAATTCTGTTAACAACTCTTAATTCCTTTTTGGAAATGCTGTTACAGTGGGTTCAGGGGCTTAGATCATTAGATATGAGCGCTTCAAGGTCCTTGACAGATCGTCTATGAGGTCATTTCCATTGTGAAATTTTGCTTTATGTTTGTAACTAATCATATATATATATATATATATATATATATATATATATATATATATATATATATATATGTGTGTGTGTGTGTGTGTGTGTGTGTGTGTGTGTGTGTGTGTGTGTGTGTGTGTTGTATTTGTACTGATAAATAAATAAAGGGAGACTAGTATAGATCTATTTCGAGCTAATTAGCTCTGATCAGCTAGCCATACCCTTACTGGGATTTGAACCTGGGATGTGTTATATATTAGGCAGGAGTATTAGCCACTAAGCCACGGGGTCTTTTCCTTATCAGGAAAAATATGTAACACAAATACACACACACACACACACACACACATATGTGTGTGTGTGTGTGTGTGTGTGTTGTATTTGTGCTGATAAATAAATAAAGGGAGACTAGTATGGATCCATTTCAAGCTGTTTAGCTCTCATCAGCTAGCCATACCCTTACTGGGATTTGAACCTGGGATGTGTTACATACAGTGGCGTAGCGTGGAGGGTGCAGGGGGGGCCGGCCGCACCGGGCGCAACATCTGGGGGGGGCGCCCTGACTCGCCCCGCGCCGCCCTTTGCTGGACTGTGGCCGCCTCTTTCCGCCCCCGGCTCGGCCCGCGAACTAAGCTCCCTGGCCCCGGCCCGCCCAGGCCCCTCCTGCGCACTGCCTACCTCCCAGCGGAGCCACCAAGACCCGCCGCGCCGCCCCCGCGGGAGCCGAAGGAGAGCGGCGCTGCGCTCCGTCTGCCCGCCGCTGCAACGCCACCGTGTCCTCCCGCTCCGCCTGGAGTGCCCCGGGGAGCCGGTGCCTTCCCAAAGCCCCCGGTGTGCCTCCCACCCTCGCGGCACCTGCTTCCCTTCAGTCAAGCCTTTTCCCGCTGCCCTGTTGAGCTCCTCCTCGGGAGGAAGGCAGGAGGCCAGCATGGAGAGCCTCACTTGACTGATGCCGACCCAGGGGCAGCTGCAATTGGGCCGCCCTCGGGTTAGGGGGCGCAAATTACTTGCCCCGGGTGCTGACAACCCACGCTACGCCACTGGTTACATATTAGGCAGACTTGCTAGCCACTACACCACCGGTTCTCCTCCTTTATCAGCTAAGCCAGGGAAATAAGTATGTGTTTGTGTTACAACCCCTGGGATGCCCAAATATGGGAGGGAGCTCACTACTCCCCCTTTCTGTCCTTCGGCTCATCACAGAAAACCATGCAGGCAGAAACCCATATTTTTATTTTTAATGTTGCCTTTTTATATTTGTGTTGTATTTGTGCTGATAAATAAATAAAGGGAGACTAGTATGGATCCATTTCAAGCTGTTTAGCTCTCATCAGCTAGCCATACCCTTACTGGGATTTGAACCTGGGATGTGTTACATATTAGGCAGACTTGCTAGCCACTACACCACCGGTTCTCCTCCTTTATCAGCTAAGCCAGGGAAATAAGTATGTGTTTGTGTTACAACCCCTGGTATGCCCAAATATGGGAGGGAGCTCACTCCTCCCTCACAAACACATACTTATTTGGGCATACCAGGGGTTGTAACTATTTCTCCAATTCACAGAAGAGGTAAATAATCAGTCAAATATTGGGTCACCCAAAAGAGAGAAATATGTTGATCAGATGCAAAAGAAAAATTACCAGGTTGTTCCAAAAGTAATTATATCCCTTGTAAATAATTGAAATCAATCTATCCTTGCAGTCCAAAATATCAAAGGTTCTCTGTGCAAATGGGAATACAAAACGAGAAACAGTCCATATAAATACTTCCAGAGCCACCTGGGGGCATGAGGTTCATTTCCACAGATTCTCTTCTTCCTGTCTTATCAGTCAGAACTTCGTTTTGAATGATACACCAAGACATTTTATCCGTAACAATAAAGTGAAGATGTACCTTCTGATGTTCTTGGTGCCCTTAGTTGCTACTCTCAGATGCCCTGCAAGTGATGCTTTCCCCTTTCCACATGAATGGTTCCAGCATGGGGACCTCATCATTGGTGGGATGGTGTCTCATTTTTTTTATAATTTTATTGAAATTGAATTTAAGGACCATCCTTCTCTAAAACCGTATCGCTTACCAGAGTAAGAATTCTTTTCTTCAGATGTATTCTCCAATTTCAACCAGCTCCCTTGAAATTTCTCATATGAGTAAAAGCCGTTTCAGCATAAGATAGATTTTGGATGTAATCTAAGCATTCTTTAAGGGATGTGGTGGCTCAGTGGCTAAGATGCTCAGCTTGTTGATCAGAAAGGTTGGCACTTTGAATCCCTAGCACCATGTAATGGAGTGTGTTCCCATTACTTGTCCCAGCTTCTGCCAACCTAGCAGTTCGAAAGCATGTAAAAATGCAAGTAGAAAAATAGGGACCATCTTTAATGGGAAGATAACAGGGTTCCTTCAGTATTTAGTCAGGCTGGTCACATATTCCAACAGTAGAGGGGAACCATTACCTTTACCTAAGCCTTCTTTGTCTTTTGAGTGTATCTGTTTATGGGGAAGGAAACATTTTTTTACATTGAATTAAACTCTTTCTCATGAAAATACACGAAAGTCTTCAAGACTTTCTCACTCGTACATTACATGTTTTCCGAAAGACTTATTGAGGATTTTTGAAGAATGTTTAATGAGCTGAAATTAATTTTTAAAGAAAAAGATCTGTAAGCAATAATTGATTGATAATTGCTGAACATTTTCATATTTTGTATTGTGCTAATCTTGTAGAAAAAGATAGCTTAGAAAAGAAACACTCTTTTTTGCTATAGTGCTTGTTTATTGCAAACCATGGAAATACATAGAAACACTCCGTAAAATTATTACAGTACTTGAGTATTTGGTAGTTATCATCTTCCTATTTCCACCAGAGATGAAAATCCTTGTTATATATTTAGAAATGATGCCACATTATAACGTTTTTAAAATGACTTCTTCAATGGGGGGATTTAACTATTGGCAGTGTCATAACAAAATTTTATCAAAATGTCCTTGCCTTGGCCTTCGCTGTGAAGGAGATCAATGAGGACTCCCAGATCTTACCTAACATCACTCTTGGATTCCACATCTGTGACAGTTACTACAATTCCAGGATGACCTATCGCACCACTCTGGACCTCCTTTTCAAATCCCAGGAATTTGTCCCTAACTACAAATGTGATAGCCAGAAGAATCTCATGGCTATCATTGGAGGGTTAGATGCCGCTTCTTCTTTCTCTATGGCAGAAAGCATCAATCTCTTCAAGATTCCACAGGTAATTTGAGGAGAGTGGTAAGAGAGAAACTTGTCTTCTTTTGTAATGAACATTAACAAAACAAATAGAGTCAGAAAATAAGAGAGTAATAGAGTGGGAAGGGATCATGAAGAATGGTTGCAGGAACTGGGCATGGCTAGTCGAGTGAAGAGAAGGACCAGGGGAAACACGAAAGCAGTGTTCCATAATTTGAGGGGCTGCCATAGAGAGGAGAGGGTCAAGCTATTTTCCAAGGTACCTGAAGGCCAGACAGGGAATAATGGCCGGAAACTGATCAAGGAGAGATTCAACCTGGAAATAAGGAAATTTTTTCTGACAATGAGAACAATCAACTAATGGAATAGAAGTTGCCTTTAGAGGTTGTGGGAGCTTCATCACTGGAGGCTTTCAAGAAGAGATTGGACTGTCATTTGTCAGAAATGGTGTAGGGTCCTGCTTGGGTGGGGAGTTAGACTAGATAATCTACAAGGTCCCTTCCAACTCTGTTAATCTAATCTAAATCTAATCTAATCTAGTCCAACCCAGTTGCACAAACAGGAATTAGAACCCATTAGAGTTCATTCAGTTTCCATATTTTTTTCCTTCTTATGAATAATGACTGCCTCTTATTTGTTCAGTTAACCTATGGCTCCTTTGCCCAAGAAGAGTTCCAGGCTACCAAATTATCTTCCCTTTATTGCATGGTGCCAAAAGAGGACCGTCAGTACATCGGAGTTATCCGACTTCTTCTCCATTTTGGATGGAGGTGGATTGGCGTCTTCACTTTTGATAAGAACCAGGCAGAACATTTCTTGCAGAAAATGCATCCGCTGCTTTCCCAAAACGGGATCTGTTTGGCTTTCGCACAAAAGATTCCCCAGCAAGCCCCCTTTGATGAACTTTCAGAACTCTTTGATCTAATCTCGATTATTTCTAATAAACTGGTAGATCAGAAAGCCAATGTTTTTCTTGTCTACGGCGAATCACTCACAATTGTATGGCTCAGACATGTTATGTTTCTACGTGATTATGAAAATAAAGAGATTGCATCATTTAGAAAGGTTTGGATCCTGATGTTCCCGATTGATTTCATATTGACAGGAGCCCAAAGGGCTTGGGATGTCCAGTTGTACCATGGGTCTCTTTCCTTTACCGTGCACTCACGAGAAGTTGGTGGCTTCAAAGAATTTCTTCAAGTCATCAAGCCTTCAACCCACAAAGATGGATTTCTTCAAGAAGTTTGGGAGCACTTGTTCGACTGTTCAGTTTCGAATAAAGACTCACCTTCAATGTCCGATGAAAGTTGCAGTGGAGAAGAGAAGTTGGAGAATCTGCCTACTCCTCTGTTTGAGTTGCAGATGACTGGCCAAAGCTACAATATCTACAATGCTGTTTATGCAGTGGCACATTCTTTGATTGAGGCTGTGAGGTCAAGAGCCCCACAGAGAAGAAGTGAAAGGTTTGAATTTTCACATCTACAGCCTTGGCAGGTAAGGGCTGTCTGCCACACCTATTTTTTTCTTTCAGTGAATAGCCTTTCTCATCATAGTCTAATGTAAGGATACCGCTGGCGGGCCTCCCATGAAACCATCCGAATCAGAGAATACACACACAGGAGTTTTTTCGGGATGGGAGTGCCCAGATCTAACTCCGAACGTCCCTTTTATTGGTTATCGAAAGTGGGTGGATACAAAAGATAAACAAGGGAACAACGTAGGGAAAATACATTTCCATATATATACCTTACACATGAATATATCATTGGTTACATGGTCAGAGATATCGTGGCCAGGGATGGAATGTTATCAAAGAAAAACTCCCTTCGCCCTTGTACATGTTTCAGCTGAAGTGTCAGCCTAGAGGCGCCAAATTAATCAAAGATGCCAACAGCCTAATATGGATTGTTTGCCTACAAGCTTCAACTGTGTTGTACATCTTATTCAAATATAGTTTAACTCTTAATTTCAGCTACGGTTCAAAGAAAAGCTTATATTTTGGGGAAAAAAAACACCCTCCATAATAGCATAACTATTACCATTTTATTTATGTATTGGAATATATTGATGTAGATTAGATTAAATTAGATCAGATCAGGTAGATAGATAGATTATGAATGGATTGATGGATGGAATGATGGATGAGGGGGGACATAATACTTTCACTCTATATAAGATCTTGGAGTCCTGGTGGACAACCATTGAAATATGAGCCCACCGTGTGCAGCAGCTGACAATAAAGCCATCACAGTTCTAGGCTACATAAACAGAGGGGTGGAATCAAGATCATGTGAAGTGTTAATACCATTTTATAAGGCCTTGGTAAGGCCACACTTGGAATACTGCATTCAGTTTTGGTTGCCACGATGTAAAAAAGATGCTGAGACTCTGGAAAGAGTGCAGAGAAGAGCAACAAAGATGATTAGGGGACTGGAGGCTAAAGCATATGAAGAACGGTTGCAGGAACTGGGTATGTCTAGTTTTATGAAAAGAAGGACTAAGGGAGACATGATAGCAGTCTCCCAATATCTGAGAGGCTGCCACAAAGAAGAAGGAGTCAAACTATTCTCCAAAGCACCTGAGGGTTGAACAAGAAGCAACTAATCAAGGAGAGAAGCAACTTAGAACTAAAAAGAAATTTCCTGACAGTTAGAAAAAATTAACCAATGGAAAGACTTGCCTCCAGGAGTTTTCAGTGCTCTAACACTAGAAGTTTTTAAGCAGATGTTGGATATCCATTTGTCTGAAACGATATAGGGTTTCCTGCCTAGGCAGGGGGTTGGACTAGAAGACCTCCAAGGTCCCTTCCAACTCTGCTATTATATTGTATTGTATTACATTGTATTGTATTGTATTGTATTGTATTGTATTGTATTGTATTGTATTGTATTGTATTGTATTGCATTGTATTGTTGCTCTCTAGCCCCATCTAGTGGCTGGAGGACAAATATATCCCAACAGATGATCTTTATATACTGTTGCTGCTCTCTAGTCCCATCTAGTGATCAGAGGGACAAATTAACAATTATATTGGTATAGGGTTTCCTGTCAAGGTTGGGGGTTGGACTAGAAGACCTTCAAGGTCCCTTACAACTCTATTATTCTACTCTAGTCTAAGTATATCAAAGGTCTCTTAAATCTCAGATTCTAAAAGCTGGTTAAAGGAAATCTGTCAGTCTAAAGTAGGTTTTCAAACAGCTTTGTACCAATGAAGAAGGTTATGTAAAGAACAAGATTATGAATGGTGCAGGTTTGATTCATTGTTTAAATAGTGAGAATAAATCATATTTGAAATAGATTTTATTCATTTTGCTTTTATTGATTGACAATATCTAACTTTCCTTAAAATCATTAACATTGAAGATCTGTAGAATCCCATGCAATGTAAATTATTAATGTTCTTCATGAAGTTATTTGAGCAGCAATGGGAAGAATAAGTAAATAAATTCTGAATATTATTAGTAGCTCCTTCCAACTCCCTCTCGCTTTCATTCTCTTTCAAGTAGCTCCATCCATTTCTTCAAGGCATTTCTTTTAACAATTCAGCTGGGGAGAGAGTTTTCCTGAATGAGAAAGGGGAAGCAACAGGAGGATTCGACATCACCAACATGATCACTTTTCCAAACAGATCCTTTCAGAGAGTTAGAGTTGGAAACGTGGATCCCAGTGCTCCAGAAGGCAAAGAATTATTTATCGATGGAGATATGATTGCCTGGCACTTTGCTTTTAACCAGGTAGGGACACATTTAATGGAATAGATTGTGATCCATTATGATCAAACGAAGATGCCTTTGTCCATAAGCCATATTGAACATAATCTCTGCATAAATCTATGCTATTTATAAATCTAATTTCTGTTTTTTGAAAGAAGAAAGGTGTTTTCTGAATAAATACTCTCTATATATACAAAATTTACATTACAGTAAGAAAATATTACATAGTTGGGTTGCAATTATTGATTGAAAAGATGTTGAATCTATACACATTTATAAATCAAGTTTAATAAAATTTAGTAACCCTTTGAGAAGTCAAATATTGCTTCCTGCCATAATGAATTCGAAAAATCTAAAAATCTCCCTTTTCAAAACCTTTCATGTTTATGACCAGCAACTTCCAATTTCTCTGTGTAATAACCGTTGCTCCCCTGGGTATTGGAAGAAAGGGATTGAAGGAAAACAATTCTGTTGCTACGATTGTGTACCATGTCCAGAAGGGAAGATTTCAAATCAAAATGGTACGTGAGACATTCCATCAGTTTTTGGTCGGTAGATTGAAGCAAATTGTAGTGCAAGATTTTTGGATACATATAATTAATAGTTTCACAAGTTCTTCAGCCTGAATATACATTTCTGCACATGTGGATTAAGGTCTGTTGGAATCAAAGTTTACAGGTAGTTTTTCAAATGCAGCTCCAAATTATGTATCCATTGAGTGATACATGTTCTATGATCAAAGGATCTCTAATCTACTTATTTATTTTTCACATGTTCCACCTCATTTGTATTTGCTGTTCTTTTCCCTAAGATTGTTCACTAAGTTAAAAACATTTTTGGGTGGGCAAGGATATATTAAGCAATTTTAAAAGCGTTCCTTCCTGGTATCCCCTATCCCAGCGATGGCGAACCTTTTTTGGCTCGCGTGCCACAAGTGGGGGGAGTGCGGGGGGGTCATGTGCGGGCATGCCGCACCCAAAATGCAACGTGCCCCCCTCAGTGCACATGTGCGCACAATGCCCCCCCATTTTTACATGCTTTTTTTGCCCTCCCCAGGCTCCAGGGGCTTTATAGGAGCCTGGGGAGAGTGAAAAGAGCCTCCCCCCCTGGAGGCCCTCCGGAGGCTTCAGGGAACGTCCGGAGGCTTCCCTGAAGCCTTCGGAATGCTTAAAACCACCCTCCGAGCAATCCGGGTTGCTCGGAGGGTCGTTTTCAGCGCTCCGAAGGCTTCAGGGAAGCCTCGGGACGGTCCCTGAACAAGCACGAGACGTGCGTCTCCATCGCCCAGGCTTGGAACGCCTCCGCCGTGCGGCGCCTCGGGCCCGGTGTCCTTGCGGCGCTCCACCCAGCCTCGGCGCGCTCACCAGGGCCCGGCCTTCACATCGCCGCCGCCGCCAGGACGGGCTTGGCCGAAGGGAAGTCCATCGGGCCTCCATCATTCAATTCCATCCACGCATGCCATAGGTTCGCCATCACGGCCCTATCCTATGAGGCCTTCTTCATAACTTGTGATCACTGTCTAATTCTAATCTATGTCCAGATAAACAATGTCTGAACTAATAAATATTTCAATGGGCAATTGCCAGCTAATTTGTATAGTACCTTGAGAATTAGAAGAAAAAAAAACTTTGCTGGAAATAGAGAAGTCCAAAGAACATTAGTCTTACCAGAAAACCCAACATGCATGTATCATTTGCATCTATGGGCATTGATTTAATCCAAAAAAATCTTTATGTGAAAAATTATTATTTTCTTCCAGATATGGATGACTGTTTTGAATGTTCACAAGATCATTATCCAAATAAAGAAAAGAAAGGATGTATCCTGAAACAGCTGGTCTTTCTAACTTTTGAAGAAACTTTAGGAATTGGTTTAACCTCAGCTGCTCTTTCTTTCTTCTTCTTGACCTCTTGGATACTTGGAACATTCATTAAGTACCGAGATACTCCCATTGTCAAAGCCAACAACCGGTCCCTCACCTACACCCTCCTTGTCTCTCTTCTGCTCTGTTTTCTCTCCTCTTTGCTCTTCCTCAGCCAACCTGGCAAAGTGACCTGCCTTCTCCGACAACCAACATTTGGAATAACCTTTTCAGTGGCCATTTCTAGTGTACTGGCCAAAACTATTACTGTGGTTGTTGCTTTCATGGCCACTAAACCAGGATCTCAGATGAGGAAATGGGTGGGGAAAAAATTGGCCTTTTCTATTGTCCTCTCGTGCTCTCTCTTACAATTATGGATTTGTATCCTTTGGATGTCGACATCTCCTCCTTTTCCTGAGTTGGACATGCATTCAGAGCTCCAAGAAATGATTTTACAATGCAATGAGGGGTCAGCTTTCTTCTTCTACTGTGTCTTGGGCTACATGGGTCTCTTGGCCATTGCCAGCTTTATCGTGGCTTTCCTTGCCCGTAAATTACCCGACAGCTTTAACGAAGCCAAGTTCATCACCTTCAGCATGTTGGCCTTTTGCAGTGTGTGGATCTCCTTCTTTCCAGCCTATCTGAGCACAAAAGGAAAAGCCATGGTAGCTGTGGGGGTCTTCTCCATCTTGGCCTCCAGCGCTGCTTTACTGGGATGCATATTCCTCCCAAAATGCTACATCATTGTTTTCCGCCCTGACCTCAACCACAGGGAGCAACTTATAAAAACAAAATAGTACCTCATATGATCTCTCTTGATTAAAAAAAAATGCTGACATAAAAGATTAAAGGACCGTTTGCCATTTAAGGGAATCATGTAGTTTGATTTTTGCTACAGAAGGGTATATGGGGGATTATTATTATTATTATTATTATACGATTGTATCACAGCGGCCAGTTGTTTCGCCGGATTTGGCATTGATTACTAGTCGGGCCCCACCCAGGGGCCTAGGACGTCGTAACGTATTTTCGTAATATGTGTGCGGATCCAAGCAGTGCAGCTTTTTGCATTTGACTGATGGTGATTTTGTCAATTTTTAACTGTTTTAAATGTAATTCCAGTGCTTTTGGAATAGCACCCAGTGTGCCGATTACCACTGGAATTACCACTGCTGGTTTGTGCCATAATCGTTGAATTTCAATTTTTAAGTCCTGGTATTTCGCGACTTTTTCATGTTCCTTCTCCTCAACCCTGCTATCACCTGGTATTGTGATGTCTATGATTGTAACCTTCTTTTTCTCAATCGGTGTGATGTCTGGTGTGTTATGCGCCAGCATTTTGTCCATTTGTATGCAAAAATCCCACAAGATCTTGACCATCTGACCCTCGACGACTTTTTCAGGCTTATGTTCCCACCAGTTTGTTGCTGTTTTAATGTTATAATTTTTGCACAAATTCCAGTGGATCATTTGTGCCACTGAATTGTGCCGCATTTTATAGTCAGTCTGCGCGATTTTTTTACAGCAGCTGAGTATGTGGTCAACAGTTTCATCAGCCTCTTTGCAAAGTCTACATTTGGCATCATCAGAGGATTTTTCGATTTTGGTCTTAATGGCATTTGTGCGGATAGCTTGTTCTTGCGCAGCCAGGATTAGTGACTCTGTTTCTTTCTTTAATGTACCTGCTGTTAACCATAACCAAGTTTTTTCACTGTCCACTTTATCTTTTATTTTTTCCAGAAATTGGCCATGCAATGCTTTGTTCTGCCAACTCTCCATTCTTAATTTTATCACATCTTTTTTGTATTCTTGTTTCATCTGTTGGGCCTTCAACAGATTTTTGTTCTTTCCTTCGATTAATAGATGTTCTTGACTTTCTTTTAAATAATCAGCCAGTGCATGTTTTTCTTCTTCAACTATTTGCTTCACTTGTAATAATCCTCTGCCACCTGATTTCCGGGGTAGGTATAGTCTATCAATATCACCACGTGGATGTAAACTGTAGTGCATTGTCATTAGTTTCCTGGTTTTTCGGTCTAAAATGTCCAAATCAGCTTGTGTCCAGTTAACTATACCAGCTGTGTATCTTATAACTGGTATTCCCCAGGTGTTTATGGCCTTGATTGTATTTCCACCATTCAATTTAGATTTCAAAATTTTCCTAACTCTGTTGGTGTACTCTCCCCTGACAATAGTTTTTACTTCTCCATGCTTGATGTTATCCAACTGCAGAATGCCTAAGTATTTGTAGGCTTCATTTTTGTTGCATTTAATTAGTTGGCCATTGGGCATTTCAATTCCCTCACACGCAGTGATTTTGCCCCTTTTTATGGATACAGTGGCACATTTTTCCATGCCAAACTTCATTGAAATATCGGTGCTGAATACTCGGACTGTGTTTGTCAATGATTGGATTTCTATTTCTGACTTTCCATAGAGTTTCAAATCATCCATATATAATAAATGCGAATTTTTTTTTTTCAGCTTCTTTGGCTGTTTGGTAGCCTAATTTCATTTTTTTTAAGATTACTGATAGTGGGATCATCGCGATGATGAAGAGAAGAGGTGAAAGTGAATCACCCTGGAAAATTCCTCGCTTGATATTAACCATTCCGTAGTTCTCATTCCCTACTGCCAACTCGGTTCTCCATTGTTTCATCGCCTTTTCAGTAAAGGATGTAATATTTTTGCTAATGCCAGTTGTTTCTAAGCATTTTATGATCCAACTATGTGGCAATGAGTCAAATGCCTTTTTGTAATCAATCCAGATGATATTGTTGTTATTGTTATTGTTGTTGTTGTTGTTGTTGTTGTTATTATTATTATTATTATTATTATTATTATTATTATTATTATTATTATTATTACATTTGTTTTCTTTTGTCACAGACATTCTATTTTTATTTGCATGTGTTTGTATTTTGCTTTCTTCTCCAGTTCCTTTTCCTCTATTCTGGTATCTCCTTGTTTTTTCTCACAACCCTGAAATCCCGTTCATTGGATGAAGACAACGTGACTTAATGGTGCTGAACATTTACTGGCTGGATGCTCTTCCTGATGCCTACACAGAGCTCACAGCAGATATTTTCTCTTTGCTCCCAGAGACAGAAGTATATGCATGTTCTGACCCAGCTCCCCAAACATGACAAACCCTCTGTATTTAAATCAATGATTTAAGCATCAGAAGCCCCAGCAAACAAAGCAGACTAACAAGTCTGTCCAGCAGGGAGATGAATAGTTTTCTGCCACATCTATTCATCTCTGCCCCCTGCCTTTTATCCCCAGAGCTAGGGTGGGGATTCACTAGCAGAGGTGGCTCTTCCGTCCCAAGAATCGGCCCACAGATTTCCACTGCTCTCCTCTCCTCTGCCTTCTCTGCATCCATGTTTCAGGCACTGGACCCAGCTGTACCTCTTCTTCCTCATCAGCCACCTCCAGACCTGGGGGCTATTGACTCTCCATCTGAGGGCTGATGGACGGCCCAGGCTCCACATACCTACCTACCTACCTACCTACCTACCTACCTACCTACCTACCTACCTCCCTCCCTCCCTCCCTCCCTCCCTCCCTCCCTCCCTCCCTCCCTCCCTCTCTCTCTCTCTCTCTCTCTCTCTCTCTCTCTCTCGTCTCTGTCTCTGTCTCTGTCTCTACCAGCTCCATTCCTTCTTCCCCCTCGGAGCTCTCAGGTTGCCTTGATCTGACCCTGACTCCCACACCTCCTCGTCCTCTGATTTGGCTGCTGGAGGAATTCTCATTTAACTGGATTGGAAATACAATTAACTGAATTCAGAAGGACAAGAGGATGAGGATTTGTAAGGTGGACTTTAAACAAGCGAAGTCATGATGTTGAAATGGCTCCCTATATCCTGCTAAAGAGGAAGCTGAAGATTAGGTAGTCAGGGGTGGGATTCAGCCAGTTCGGAGTGTTACCGGCAAACCAGATGCTAATTATACTTCAGCCTCACCCACTCTGGTCCACCCCTCCCAGGAATGTCCATGCGGCCCCTTTTGGATGCCAGGTAAGTGCAGGGCCTGCGCCAGGGCTCTCCGAGGGTGAAAAACAGTCCTACCTGAAGTTCTGGAAGGTCAGAATCAGGTCCATTTCTGGCCTTTGGAGACCTTCCAGAGCCCAGGGGAGGTTGTTTTTACCCTCCTGGAGGCTCAAAACAAGACTCCAGAGCCTCAGGGAGAGCAAAAATGTCCCTCCATCATGGTACAGGAGGCTGAGTAGGCCACACACACCATGGTCATGCCCACCTAGCAACCAGGCAGAGAACCGGTTGCTAAATTTTTTCAATCCCACTCCTGGAGGCACTGCTGCCTTATTGGAGACGGGAAGTTAGAAGGGGGGCTGAGCCACACTACTTTATTTCTTGGCAGTTTGTTCTCTAATATAGCATATCCTGAGCAAAAGTGAATGAATACAAGTACAAATTAAAGCCTCTGGAAGTAGGGATTAAAATATCCAGGAAAAGAATGTATGTATTTTTCACTCTAACGAAATAGCAATCATTGAGGAATGTTTCCTAATATAACATGGAGATAGTTAGGGATGTAACCCTCGTCTTGGCTTGGCAATGTATAATAAGCCATGATTGTAACAAATGTAGCTGTTACTTTAAATGCTAGAGAGATGCAATTGGACGCTAATTGCTTTAAGCAGCCATATAAGGAGGAAGGAACTATTACGGTTTCCTCCCTGGATAGCTATTGATGTTCCTGACTGTTACTGTATGAGCTTTGTATTGGAGAGTAGACCGTGTATTGGATGGTGGCTAGTCTGTAACTAAGTTACCTGTCTACATGGTGAATTGCGAGTTGAGCAACTGTAACATCAACAAGGTATAAATAGACTGTATATATTTCAAGACTGCTTATAGTCTGTTTGGAGACTATTTATCCTATTTTTGTTACGCAAGTAAAGCTATGCTATGTTTTACCTTCGGTGGCTGTGAGTGACTATTCAACGGCTTATTCGTTACTACATTCCACTGCTGAACTCTAGTCTCCTAACGGGGATAGACTTAAGAGAGATGTCCTACTCTCTGTTTTGAAAGTACTTTTTAGAAATTTTGGAAACATTAGCAATAGATGTGTGTGTCGAGCCCCAGTCTGAGACTCAACATTCCTGGGGGGGGAGAGGCAGCGGGTGGTGCAGCCGGTGACAACCCACATGGGTCTGATGGCGTTGGGGATACCAGCAAGGACAGCTGGCAAGGACAGCGGCAGGCGATCCCCATGAGACTTCTGACTTCTGGCTGCGCAGGGTGATGACAGATGACATCACACCAGGCCGACATGCATCAGGAAAGCTGCGCTGAGCAGGCCCTTTGAACCAAAAGTCAGATGCAAGTTGAACAGCTGAGAGGGGGGGGGGATTTGGGAGCGCCGGACGGTGGCTAGCTTCAGGTTGTAGAATACTGTATAACCAGATAGATAAAAGGCGCTGAAAGGTGGAGGCACCCAGTGCTGGCTTTAATTTAATCTACATACTCACTCTGTGCTGACGTCCTAGCCTGTAGCGGGAATAAAGCTCTGTATTGGCACAGAAACATGAGCATCCTGACTTTTTGATCATCCCACATGGGTCTGGCCTAGACCGGAAGAGAGAGAGGGGGGGAGAGGGAGAGATACAGAGAGAGAGATACAGAGAGATGGGAGAGAGAGAGAGAGAGAGAGAGAGAGAGAGACAGAGGGGGGAGAGAGAGAGACAGAGACAGAGAGAGGGGGGAGTGGGGAGCCACACACACACACACACAGAGACAGAGAGACAGACAGAGAGGGAGAGAGAGACAGAGACAGAGAGACAGAGAGGGGGAGGGGGAGAGGTGGAGAGAGAGAGAGACAGACAGAGAGAGACAGAGAGAGAGAAAGGGAGAGAGAGGGAGAGAGAGCGAGGGGGAGGTAACACATACACACACATACAGTTATATATTTATAGATAGTCTGTGACTTACAACAACACATTTCGCGACCATTCAAAGTTACAATGGTGTTGAAAAAATGACTTATCCCCCCTTTTCGCACGTATGACCATTGCATCACTGGCATGATCACACGATTTACATTCAGTCACTTGACAACTGGTTCATATCAAGGGTGGGTTTCCAGCAATCTCTAAATAAAAAAAAATTGCCCTGCGCATGTGCAGAAGCAAAAAAAAAACAAAAAAAAAACCCCAAGATGGTGCCGCCAGGAGAACCGGTTCAGGTGCTTGGCAGGGATGGGTCACTGCTGTTTCCAGTGACCCAGGCTGCCAAACCAGCACTTAGTGGTAGGAACAGAGGTGGTTCCTACCAGTTCGGACCAGTTTGGCTGAATAGGTGGTAACTTGGTGGCATGGGTCACTGGAACCAGCAGCAACCCAGGCCCTGCCACGCTCCCAAACTGGGTTCTCTCAGTGGTGCTAGAGGTCATCTTGTTTTTGGCTTCTGCGCATGTCCAGAATCATTTTTTTAGTACTGCGCATGCATATCCCGGAGGCAACCCACAGTAGCAGCAGCCTGAACCCACCCCTGGGTAGCTACCACTGGCTCATATGTATGACTGCTGCAGTGTCCCAGATAATCCCATCTGATTATCTTTTGCGACTTCTGAGAAGGGAAGTCAATGAGAAAGCCAGATTCACTGAACAACCGTTTAACTCATTTAACAATGGTGGCGATTCACTTAACAAATGTGGCCAAGATGAGCCATAAAATGGGGCAAAACTCACTTCACATGTTTTTCACTTAACCACATAAATTCCAGCCTCCATCATGGGCATACGTTGAGGACTTAAGATAGAATAGAATAGAATAGAATAAATTTAATTTGTTAGCCGCTCCCTCTCCAAAAGGACTCGGGGCCGCGTACAATAAAAAACCCATACAAATATACATATACATACAATACATACACACATACACATAAACACATACACGTACATATACATGGAGGAGGTAACAATCGTCAAATGCATACAACAATAATAATAGATACAGTCTGTTGTGCTGCAAAATGGCTTCTACTGTACTGTTGTACAGTAGAATATGATTTTTACCGAATACATTTGAAGAACTATAGGAAAGTGAAAAAAATATATATCTTCCCAATTCTACTTCTCCAAGTAGTTTCAAAACAGGTTAACTATCAGTTAGGTGATGGTTATTAGTTGACCCAAAA
This sequence comes from Natrix helvetica, assembly GCF_964273705.1. NCBI lineage: Eukaryota > Metazoa > Chordata > Lepidosauria > Squamata > Natricidae > Natrix > Natrix helvetica. Next base: position 5,252,039 of record NC_138554.1, on the reverse strand, counting down.
GAGAGAAAGATGTTGATCAACTATGCAAAGACAAATTGCCAGCTTGCCAATGTTCCAAAGGTAATTATATCCTTTATAAATAACTGAAATCAGTTTATTATCTACGTTGGTCAAGACATCAAAGGTCCTTTGCAGAAGAGAATAGGAATTGAGAAACAATTGGCATAAATATGCGAGAGTCACATAGGGGTCACTCTATGAAGTTCATTTCCATAGATTCTCTTCCTTCTGCCTTATCTACCAAAACGTCTGTTTGACTGATCGATCCAAATATAACAATAGAGTGGAAATGTTCCTTCTTTTGTTCTTGGTGCACAGAGTAGCTACTTTAAAATGCCTTGCAAGTGAAGCTTTCCCTGTTCCACATGAATGGTTCCAGCCAGGGGACCTCATCATTGGTGGGATGATGTCTCAAATTTTTTATAACTCTAATGAAATTGAATTTAAGGAGCATCCTTCTCTAAAACCTTATCAGTTACCACTGTAAGAATACTTTTTTTCTTCGGGTGTGTTCCCCAGTCTTAGCCAGCTGCCTAAATACTTGTTATATGAGTAAAAGCTTGTTTCAGCATAATGGACATATTGGATCTAATCTAAGCCTTCTTTGTCTTTTCAGTACATCTAGTTGGTTGTTTACTTATTTTATTTTATTTTATTTATTTTGTCCAGTATGTGTAAGAGAACAGATATAAATATAAACATGATTATGAATACAGGAAATGGATACGAATCAGCGGGGACAGAAGGACAGGGACGGAAGGCACTTTGGTGCGCTTATGCACCTCTTAGAAATGGGGGGTACAGACCTCTTAGAAATGGGGGGTACAGACCTCTTAGAAATGGGGGGAGTCAACAGTAGATAGTTTAAGGTTAATGTTATGGGGATTTGGGGATGAAACCACAGAGTCAGACAGTGCATTCCAGGCATTGACCACTCTGTTGCTGAAGTCATCTTTTCTGCAATTGAGTTTGGAGCAGTCTACCTTAAGTTTGTATCTATTGTGTGCTCGTGTATTGTTGAAGCTGAAGTACTCATTGACAGGTAGGACATTGTAGCAGATAATTTTGTGTACTACTCTCAGGTCAGACCGAAAGTGGCATAGTTCTAAGTTGTCAAAGCCCAAAATTTCAAGCTTGGTGGTATAAGGTCTTCTGTTGCGAGCAGAGGAGTGGAGGACTCTTCTCACGAAAGAGTCTCTGGACTCGCTTGATTGTATTAACATTTGTTATGCAGTGAGGATTCCAGACAGATGAGCTGTATTCAAGAATACATCTAGCAAAAGTTTTTGTATGCCCTAGTTTGCAACGCAATATTACTGGTGGAGAAGCTTTGCAAGATTAGATTAACGACTCTTAATGCCTTTTGGCAATGCTGTTACAGTGAGTTTTGGCACCTAGATCATTTGAGATGAGTACTCCTAGGCCCTTGACAGAGTGAGGGTCATCTACTTGGTCGTATCAGCCCAGCTTGTATTTGGTGTTCTGATTTTTTTTTTTGGGCCAATGTCTAAGACAGAGCATTTGTTGGTTGAGATTTGGCATTGCCAATTGTTTAACCATAGTCAAGGTCTCTTTGTACAGTAGCAGCATTATCGGGGTTTTTTAATAGTTTTACATCACCAGCAAAGAGAACGCAGTTGCTTATGATATGATCGCAAAAGTCATTTATGTAAAGTATAAAGAGTATGGATCATAATAGGCTGAAGAAATACTTTTGTTTACATTAACTTAAAGTTTTTCTCATAAAAATACTTTAAAGTCTTCAAGCTTTTTTGATTTGTACATTAAATCTCCAAAAAGACTTATTGAAGTTTTTTTGAAGAATATTTAATGAGTTGAAGTTAATTAAAAAAAATTAAAGCAGTAAATAAATGATAGCGGCTGAATCTGTTCATATTTTGCTTCATGCTAAACTGATAGAAAGTCAATGTAGCTTAGAAAACATTATTACACTTTTGCTGTTGGGCATATTTATTTCAAACCATGAAAACACACTGTACAAATGATTACAATACATTAGCACATTGTACTTATCATCTTCCTACTTGCATCAGAGATAGAAACCTTTGTTATATATTGAAAAAATGATGCCACATTATAAGAATTTCAAAACAACTTCTTCAATGGGGGGATTTAACTATTGGCAGTGTCATAACCAAATTCTATCAAAACATCCTCGCCTTGGCTTTCGCTGTGAAGGAGATCAATGAAGACTCCCAGATGTTACATAACATCACTCTTGGGTTCCAGATCTGTGACAGTTACTACAATTCCAGGATGACCTATCGCACCACTCTGGACCTCCTTTTCAAATCCCAGGGATTCTTTCCTAATTACAAATGTGATAACCAGAAGAATCTTATGGCCATCATTGGAGGATTAGATGCCTCTACTTCTTCCTATATGGCAGAAAGTATAAATCTCTTCAAGATCCCACAGGTAATTTGGGGGGGGGGGGGTAAGAAAGAAACTTAACTTCTTTTGTAATGAACATTAACAAAACAAATAGAGTCAGAAAATAAGAGAGTAATAGAGTGGGAAGGGATCATGAAGAATGGTTGCAGGAACTGGGCATGGCTAGTCGAGTGAAGAGAAGGACCAGGGGAAACACGAAAGCAGTGTTCCAATATTTGAGGGGCTGCCACAGAGAGGAGAGGGTCAAGCTATTTTCCAAGGTACCTGAAGGCCAGACAAGGAATAATGGCTGGAAACTGATCCAGGAGAGATTCAACCTGGAGATAAGGAAAAATTTTCTGACAATGAGAACAATCAACTAATGGAATGGAAGTTGCCTTCAGAGGTTGTGGGAGCTTCATCACTGGAGGCTTTCAAGAAGAGATTGGACTGTCATTTGTCAGAAATAGTGTAGGGTCCTGCTTGGGTGGGGAGTTAGACTAGATAATCTACAAGGTCCCTTCCAACTCTGTTAATCTAATCTAAATCTAATCTAATCTAGTCCAACCCAGTTGCACAAACAGGAATTAGAACCCATTAGAGTTGATTCAATTTCCATATTTTTTTTTCCTGCTTATGAATGGCTGCCTCTTATTTGTTCAGTTAACCTATGGCTCCTTTGCCAAAGAAGAGTTTGAGGCTACCAAATTATCTTCCCTTTATTGCATGGTGCCAAATGAGGACCATCAGTACTTCGGAGTTATCCGACTTCTTCTCCATTTTGGATGGAGGTGGATTGGCGTCTTCACTTTTGATAAGAACCAGGCAGAACATTTCTTGCAGAAAATGCAACCGCTGCTTTCCCAAAACGGGATCTGTTTGGCTTTCGCGCAAAAGATTCCACAGCAAGCCCCCTTTGATGAACTTTCAGAACTCTTTGACCTAATCTCGATTATTTCTCATAAACTGGTAGATCGGAAAGCCCATGTTTTTCTTGTCTACGGCGAATCATTCATGATTCTCTGGCTCAGAACGGTTGTGTTTCTACGTGATCATGAAAACAGTGAGATTGCGTCATTTGGAAAGGTTTGGATCCTGATGTTCCCGATTGATTTCATACTGACAGGATTTCAAAGGGGTTGGGATCTCCAGTTGTACCATGGGTCTCTTTCCTTTACCGTGCACTCACGAGAGGTCCATGGCTTCAAAGAATTTCTTCAAGTCCTCAAACCTTCAACCCACAAAGATGGATTCCTTCAAGAAGTTTGGGAGCACTTGTTCGACTGCTCACTTTCCAATGAAGACTCATCCTCAATGTCCAATGGAATTTGCAGTGGAGAAGAGAAATTGGAGAATCTGCCTACTCCTCTGTTTGAGTTGCGGATGGTTGGCCAAAGCTACAGTATCTACAATGCAGTTTATGCAGTGGCACATACTCTGCATGAGGTGATGAGATCTAGAGCCCCCCACAGAAGAATAAAAATATTTGAATTCTCAAACCTACAGCCTTGGCAGGTAAGGTCTGTCTGCCATACCCATTTTTTTCTTTCCATGAATAGCCTTTCTCATCATAGTGTAATATGGCTTGTTTGCCAGGGCGACCGATCAAGACAGAAACTGGGGGGGAGCAAAGTTAGTAACGTAAGAGTTGTCTTTGCAAATTTCAGTCTAGTCAATGTAATTTTTGTATCATTACAAAAAGAAAACAATAATGGATAAAGAGACCCCTGACTGTCCACATGTACAGATTGGCAGATGTTAGGTATCAGTCCAAATTATGTAGAAAATCATCATAGTTTGCATAATAAAAGATGGTCGAAGGAAACACTGCTTTATACAATCATTTAATATTATTTTTCAATCTCCTTTCCATGAATAAAAAATCCCCAAGATACTTCTACTTAGCTCAGAAATGTTTTCAGTGTTGAGAATATGAATCTCTCCCTGTGTGTGTGTGTGTGTGTGCACACCTGTCTGTCTCTATCTGTCTGTCTCTCTGTCTCTGTATCTCTTTCTGTGTGTATGTGTTTGTCTCAGTCTCTCTATGTCTGTCTGTCTGTCTGTCTGTCTGTCTGTCTCTTGCTCTATGTCTTCCTCTCTCTCTCTCTCTCTCTCTCTCCCTCTCTCGCTCTCTCTCTCTGTCTCTGTCTCTATCTGTCTGTCTGTTTCTCTCTCTCTCTCTCTCTCTCTCTCTCTCTCTCTCTCCCTCCCTCCCTCCCTCCCTCACTTAAATCTCAAATTCTAAAATCTGGCTTAATGAAATGTGTCAGATCCCACAGCTCTGAAATAGCTCTGTACCAATGAAGAAGGAAAAGTGGTGGATAAGATTATTTATGCCGTAGGTTTGATTAATTCTTTAAACAGTGAATAGAAATTATATACAAAATAGCCTGTTTTCATTTTGCTTTCATTGATTGACACTACTTCCTAATTTTCCTTAAAATAAGATCAGATTAATAATAGAGTGAACCAATACATTTTCATGCAATACAGATTATCAATTTTCTGAATGTACTTATTTGAGCATTATTACGGGAAGGTCGGAGAAATGACTGAAAGAAATTTGAATGCGATGGTTTGTTCGCCATTATTATCCTTTCAATTGGGTCTGTTTTTCATTCCCTTTCAAGTAGCTCCATTCGTTTCTTCAAGGCGTTTCTTTTAACAATTCAGCCGGGGAGAGAGTGTTCCTGAATGAGAAAGGGGAAGCAACAGGTGGATTCGACATCACCAACTTGATCACTTTCCCAAACAGATCCTTTCAGAGAGTTAGAGTTGGAGTCTTAGATCCCAGGGCTCCAAAAGGGAAAGAATTATACATTGATGAAGATAGGATTACCTGGCATTCTGCTTTTAACCAGGTATGGACCCATTTCATGGAGCGTATTGTGATCCATTATGATTCCATGAAGATGCCTTTGTCCGTAAAGCCATATTGAACATTGTCTCTGTATAAATCTATATAATTTATAAACCTACAGTAACTTCTGTTTTTGAAAGAAGAATGGCTTATTCTGAAAAAGAAAATACTCTCCATACTTAAGCATTTACAAAACTGACATACAATGAGAAAACATTCCGTATTTGGATTGCAATGATCAATTGATCCATTATGACACCATGAAGATGTCTTTGCCTTTATTGAACATAGTCTCTTTGTACATATTTTCTTTCAGTCTCTTTTTAAAAGAAAGAAAAAAAAAACCCAGATATCTATACACAGCATATAAAAATGGCTGTTTGTGCGTGTTCCAGCATAACTATGGAACGCCTTGAGCAATTTCAACTAAACTTGGTACACAGATGATTTACTCTCTGGAAACAAATACTGTGTGGGTAAGACGCCCCCCAACACCCCTTGGGGTGTGCGTTCTGTTAAGATACAGCTTGTTGTGCCTTAAAATGGCTTATATTGTACTGCCATAAAATGGTTTCCACTGTACAGCACAGTGGAGTTGCCATGGTAACGGCTTCACAGTACTCCACAATGGGGCTCCCTCTGGTAAGGGGGAAAATACAACATTTGGTCTGGACATTTTCTCCCTATAAATAAATACCGGGGCAATCCTGGGTTATCATACAAATGGTGACCCTGGTCAAGAATTTACCAACCTGACAAAATGACATTAGAATGTAAACGCCAAATTTTCATATCTGAGCTACATTTCCATTTGAAATCATGGAAGTCACATTTGTTTCCATAAGATCACGCACATTTATTTATTCACCCCGCCATTCTTTAAACCGGTCATTAAAACCCTTTCCTGGCATGAAGGAGAATAATTAGAATCTCTTTTTTTTCATATATATATGACCAGGTCCTTCCAATTTCTCTGTGTAACAACCGTTGTTCTCCCGGATACTGGAAGAAAGGGATAGAAGGAAAACAATTCTGTTGCTATGACTGCGCTTCATGCCCAGACGGAAAAATTTCCAATCAACATGGTAGGTGAGACAATCCATTCAGTTTTCATTAGATTGACTTAAGCAAAATGCAATTCATTACTTGGAGATGTGTAGAATTTAGTAGTTTTAGGAGTTTGCCAGGGTGAATGTTTCTTTTATATTCTGTGGGCTACAATCTCCTATTCAGAAATCAAAGCTTGCTTGTAAGACTTTGGCAGGTCAATTTTCTTAATATGGGTCCAAATATATATACCAGGGGTTGTAACACAAATACATACCTATTTCCCTGGCTCAACTGATAAGGAAGTGAGCCCGTGGCTTAGTGGCTAAAACTCCTGCCTAAGATATATACAGCCCGGGTTCAAATCCCAGTAACGGTATGGCTAGCTGATGAGAGCTAATTAGCTCGAAATAGATCTATACTAGTCTCCCTTTATTTATTTATCAGTACAAATACAACACACACACACACACACACACACACACACACACACATATATATATATATATATATATATATATATCAGTGACGTGCAGTCAGGTGAGGCAAGTGAGGCACAGCCTCACCACTCTCATCATGGAAAAAAAAAAGTAAAAGGAAAAAGCTGAGCTAGTTGCTGCCTCACCGTGGATGACTCTGCTTAACCTCACTGGTGCTCTCCCTCCCCAAGTGTAGTGACTTCCTCCCCAGGCCCCCATTCATTTCTCTCTCTCACACACACAGCTGGATAAAACTATATAAAAATCTAGCCCAGCTTCACTGATTACAAGTTTGAAAAGGCAACGTGGCTCCACCTGCAATCAAACTACACTTGGGGAGGGAGAGCACAAGCGAGCACTGAGGAGACCACAGGAGGAGGCAGGAAGCCAGGCAAAGAGCCATGCTGTAGTACACACACTTCCCCCCAGCCTCTTTCTTTTGGAAGGCTCGGCTCCCTCCGGCTTCTCTGCCTCTCCTCTCACCCCAGCCTGCCAGCAGGAGGTGGTAGGTGGGCTTTATTGTGTTCCAGGCATTTCCCACCCAGACAGCAGGCTGCATTTGCAATGGTGGAGGTGTTTGGGAAAGGCAGCAGGGGAATGGGGGGGGGGATGGCAGAGGAGCTGCTTTCAAGCCACTGGAAAAGATATCCAATCCAACTTTTGTGTGGGGGGGGGGTTGTTTGAGAGTAAGTGAGAGAGGGAAGGGGTAGGAGAGATAGTCCAATCTAACTTCTGTGTGTGTGTGTGTGTGTGTGTGTGTGTGTGTTTGAGAGAGGGGGAGGAAGGGAGAGAGGGAGGAAGGAGGGGAAGGAGAAGAAAAAGAAAGAAGGAGCAAAGGAGAAAAACAAATGCTGTTGCTTTAAATTGGAACTGAGCATGCCTGGAAGTGGAATTCTGGGAGTTGAAGTCCACAAGTCTAAAAATATTTGAAACCCAGCACTGTGTCAGTGCCTCACCAGTCATAAACCTCACCGCACGTCACACACACACACACACACGCACACACACACACACACACACACACACACACACACACACACACACACACATATATATATATATATATATATATATATATATATATATATACACATACACACAGACATACATACATACATACATACATACATACATACATACATACATATATATATATATATATATATATATATATATATAGCTGATGAGAGCTAATTAGCTCGAAATAGATCTATCCTAGTCTCCCTTTATTTATTTATCAGTACAAATACAACACACACACACACATATAAACATACACACATACACACATACACACACACACACACACACACACACACATATATATATATTGTACTGATAAATAAATAAAGGGAGACTAGGATAGATCTATTTCGAGCTAATTAGCTCTCATCAGCTAGCCATACCCTTACTGGGATTAGAACCCGGGCTGTATATATCTTAGGCAGGAGCCTTAACCACTAAGCCACGGGTTCTCTTCCTTATCAGTTGAGCCAGGGAAATAGGTATGTATTTATGTTACAACCCCTGGTATGACTAAATATGGGAGGAAGGTCACTACTCCCTCTTTCTGTCCTTCAGCTTATCACAAAGACCATGCAGGCAGAAAACCATATTTTTATTTTTACTGTTGCCTTTTTATATTTGTGTTGTAATTGTACTGATAAATAAATAAAGGGAGACTAGGATAGATCTATTTCGAGCTAATTAGCTCTCATCAGCTAGCCATACCCTTACTGGGATTAGAACCCGGGCTTATTTATTTATCAGTACAATTACAACACAAATATAAGATAAGATATATACAGTCCGGGTTCTAATCCCAGTAAGGGTATGGCTAGCTGATGAGAGCTAATTAGCTCGAAATAGATCTATCCTAGTCTCCCTTTATTTATTTATCAGTACAATTACAACACAAATATAAAAAGGCAACAGTAAAAATAAAAATATGGTTTTCTGCCTGCATGGTCTTTGTGATAAGCCGAAGGACAGAAAGAGGGAGTAGTGACCTTCCTCCCATATTTAGGCATACCAGGGGTTATATATATATATCCATTGAGCCGTTTTAGGTTTCTTGATGGTATCCTCAAATATCACTCATCAAATTTGCAGATGACACCAAGCTGGCAGGAATAGCCAACACTCCAGAAGATAGGCTTAAGATACAGAAGGATCTTGACAAACTTGAACATTGGGCACTATCTAATAAAATGAAATTCAATGGTGAAAAGAGTAAGGTTCTACATTTAGGCAACAAAAATGAAATGCACAGGTACAGTATAGATGATACCTTGCTCAGTAGTAGTAACTGTGAAAGGGATCTTGGAGTCCTAGTGGACAACCATTTAAATATGAGCCAGCAGTATGCAGCAGCTGCCAAAAAAAGCCAACACAGTCCTAGGCTGCATCAACAGAGGGATAGAATCAAGATCATGTGAAGTGTTAATACCACTTTATAATGCCTTGGTAAGGCCACACTTGGAATATGGCATTCAGATCTGGTCGCCACGATGTAAAAAAGATGTGGAGACTCTAGAACTCTAGAAAGAGTGCAGAGAAGAGCAACAAAGATGATTAGGGGACTGGAGACTAAAACATATGAAGAACGGTTGCAGGAACTGGGTATGTTTAGCTTAAGAGAAAGAAGGACTAGGGGAGACATGATAGCAGTGTTCCAATATCTCAGGGGATGCCACAAAGAAGAGGGAGTCAAACTATTCTCCAAGGCACCTGAGGGTAGAACAAGAAGCAATGGGTGGAAACTAATCAAGGAGAGAAGCAACTTAGAACTGAGGAGGAATTTCCTGACAGGTAAAACAATGAATCAGTGGAACAGAAGTTGCCTCCAGAAGTTGTGAATGCCCCAACACTGGAAGTCTTTAAGGAGATGTTGGATAGCCATCTGTCTGAAACGGTATAGGGTTTCCTGCCTAGGCAGGGGGGTGGACTAGAAGACCTCCAAGGTCCCTTCCAACTCTACTATTGTATTGTATTGTATTGTCCTAAAGGAGGGCCTGACTTGGGGCACTCACATTGCAGCACTGGTCAAAAAGGCCCAGCAGAGATTAAAATACCTGAGATTTCTCAGGAAACAACAACTGAATGAAAAAATTCTGGTGACCTTCTACCGCTGCACCATAGAGAGTATTTTAACTTACTGCACCTGTGTGTGGTTTGCCAGTTGCATAGGGCCAAATAAAACAGTGCTGCAGAAGGTTAACCCCATTGCACTTGTGCCGACCTATTTTTGTGCAAAAGTCCCCGTGTGTGGAGTGCGTACGGAACATTTTTGCATGCACCAAACCAGCAGTAATACTGACTGTATAGTGCAATATGAAGGGAATATCAGGGGTTTTCAATTCAATTGTATAGAATGTGAAGGGTGTGTGTTTGTGTTTTTGTTATTATACTTATAATGTACACTGAAGATGACATTTAATTTCGTTGTACGAGATGCAATGACAATGAAGTAAACTAACTATGATCACCTCATCTATTATCTATTTGTGTATTTTTCATATTTTCAATTTCATTTGCCTTTTGCGGGTTTACTTTCCCCCCCTGTAAGATTAATAAAGGAGAATATTTATAACTCACAGGTGACATGAAAGGTCTTTGGTGCTCTCTGATCTCTCTTGTTTTCTTACAGATTTTTCTGTAACTAGGTAACATCATTAGGACTAGTACTGATGATGTTACCAAATTTCGGTAATGAAACATCTGCAAGAAAACAAGCGAGATCAGAGCGCACCCTTCTCCCCGTAAGCTTGTTCACTCGGTAAACAAATATATCATCGTTTTTATAAATTTGGGATAAGGTAAAGGTAAAGGTGTGTCAGTCCTTCCCGACTCTAAGGGATGGTGCTCATCTCCATTTCAAAGCCAAAGCCAAAGAGCCAGTGCTGTCCGAAGACATCTCCGTGGTCATGCGGTCGGCATGACTAAACACCGAAGGTACACAGAACGCTATTTCTCTAACAAAGGACAGGATTAATAATTAACCATTATCATTTTGAAAGCAATCATAGAAGATGCTTTCTGCTTGTTGGAACCAACATATTTTTTTCTAGTATTGATTTCAAAGAATAATTGCCCTTCCTTCAAATGTACTTTGCTACATGTGAATCCTAAAGAGAGGAAAACCTGCATTTTCACAGAATCATGATCAGACTAGTAACTGCTGGAAAGAACTCATTAGCAGTAGCAGTGAGTATCCGCTAGGAAAAACAATTTTCAGCAATACAGAATGGATAGGTGACAAATGCCTTGACTTTTCTTACAGATATGGATGACTGTTTTGAATGTTCAAAAGATCAATATCCAGATAAAGGACAGAAAGAATGTATCCTGAAACCGGTGGTCTTTCTATCATTTGAAGAAACCTTAGGAACTGGTTTAACCTCAGCTGCTCTTTATTTCTCCTTCTTGACCACTTGGGTACTCAGAACTTTTATTAAACACAGGGATACTTCCATTGTCAAAGCCAACAACAGATCCCTCACCTACACCCTGCTTGTCTCTCTTCTGCTCTGTTTTCTCTCCTCTTTGCTCTTCCTCAGCCAACCAGGCAATGTGACCTGCTTTCTCCGTCAACCAACATTTGTTATCACCTTCTCAGTGGCCATTTCTAGTGTACTGGCCAAAACTATTACTGTGGTTGTGGCTTTCATGGCTACTAAACCGGGATCTCAGATGAGGAAATGGGTGGGGAAAAGATTGGCCTTTTCTATTGTACTGTCCTGCTCCCTCTTCCAAGTATGTATTTGTATTCTTTGGTTGTCAACATCTCCCCCATTCCCTGAGTTGGACATGCACTCAGAGCTCCAAGAAATGATTTTACAATGCAATGAGGGTTCAACATCCTTCTTCTACTGTGTTTTGGGCTACATGGGTATCTTGGCCATTGCCAGCTTTATTGTGGCTTTCCTTGCCCGTAAATTACCCAACAGCTTTAACGAAGCCAAGTTCATCACCTTCAGCATGTTGGCCTTCTGCAGTGTTTGGATCTCCTTTTTTCCAGCCTATTTGAGCACAAAAGGAAAAGCCATGGTAGCTGTGGAGGTCTTCTCCATCTTGGCCTCCAGCGCTGCTTTACTGGGATGCATATTCTTGCCCAAATGTTACATCATTGTTTTCAGACCTGGGTTAAACCAGAGAGAGCAACTAATAAAGAGGACTTAGTGCATCATGTGATCTTTCTCACCATGAATAATTGCTGACAAAATGAATTTGCAATCATCTGGAAACATATAGTTTTGATTTCTGCCAAAGGAGACCTTAAGGTGGATTATTATTAATACCTATTATGGTGACCCATTCCAAAAGAAATGCTCATGCTCCTGCATTTTCAATCATTTTCCAAGTATCTTTAACCCAACCCTTTCTCTTTTCCAACACCCTAAGCCAGCAAAACTTTGGAATTAGGTTTCCTTGGTTGGTTGTTTTTAGGAGATTTAATATATTGATTGCATGCAGGTGCATGTATATATGACATATGGTCAGATAGTTAGTTAGTTAGTTAGTTAGTTAGTTAGGTAGGTAGGTAGGTAGGTAGGTAAGTAGATAGATAGATAGATAGATAGATAGATAGATAGATAGATAGATAGATAGATAGATAGACAGACAGACAGACAGACAGACAGACAGACAGACAGACAGACAGACAGACGATTGATACAAATACTAAATAGACTAGATAGATAGATGGTAAGTAGGTATGTACATAGGTAGGTAGGTAGGTAGGTAGGTAGGTAGGTAGGTAGGTAGGTAGGTAGATGATTGATACAAATACTGAATAGAATAGAATAGAGTAGAATAGAATAGAATAGAACAGAACAGAACAGAAAAAGATAGATAGATAGATAGATAGATAGATAGATAGATAGATAGATAGATAGATAGATGATAGATAGATAGATAGATAGTTAGATAATTGATACACATACTGAATAGAATAAATGATAGGTAGGTAGGTAGGTAGGTAGGTAGGTAGGTAGGTAGGTAGGTAGGTAGATGATTGATACAATTACTAAATTAGATGATATCTAGATAGATAGATAGATAGATAGATAGATAGATAGATAGATAGATAGATAGATAGATAGATAGGTAGGTAGGTAGGTAGGTAGGTAGGTAGGTAGGTAGGTAGGTAGGTAGGTAGGTAGGTAGGTAGGTAGGTAGGTAGATAGATAGATAGATAGATAGATGATAGATAGATAGATAGATAGATAGATAGATAGATAGATAGATAGATAGATAGATAGATAGATAGATGAAAAAGTTAAATTAATTTCAATGGAACTTTAGCCAATAATAATAAAATGAAGAAATTCCATTCAAAATACAAGTGTTTCAATAATTTCAATTAGAATGTGGTCATCAATAATGAAAGTAACTGAATGAAACAATTAATACAGTATTGAATTGTCCCATGGGAGTTGGCCATGCTCATTTGGTCATAATGAGTTGGCCATGGCGAGTTGTTTTAGACCTTCCCCAAGCTAACCATTAAACATTTGTGCCTAGAGATGCAAGATAAAGGAAAGGAGAAACCCACCCAGATGCCATATTTTACTTCCTTAAAGAGAAGAAAATATAGATACTTCTCGCAGACATGGCTGGTAGACAGACTCTTACATCACACCAATGCAAATGTTGGCAGGGCTCCAAGTAATACATCCACAATAAGGAGAACTCAGAGGCAGGCATTTTCCTCAAGAGCCATTTATTGGGACATATCATATTGGCACAATCCTGGAGAAAACCAGCTGTAAAAGTATCACCAATTTCCACCTAATTAAAAATAAAAGTTTTATCACTTCCCCAGAATCATTGGTCACAAGGCCCAATCAGCTCACAGTCCAGTTGTTAGATGATCCCAGTCTCCTCTTTCCGAACACCTGCATGAACATCCTTGGTTGCCAGGGGAAAGAAATTTATTTTGGCTACGACACTCCAACTATCTCTACTTCCCTCCTCCCTTCCCCTCAGCTGCAGGCTGTCTCAGCACTGAAGCAACAGGAAAGAAAATGGCCTCAGTCAGGCCAACTCTGGGGTTGACAAATGTATGAGATTAAAACTTGGCAATTTCTGTTAAAAAAAAATGGGACTGTGGTTAAATATAGTAAAGAAGACCATATACATTACAACACATGCAACAACCATCCTTAAAAGTGATTAGCAAAACATTGAAGCAGTGGGTAGATTTTGCCTTTTAGGATGAATTATCAACAATGAAGGAACCAGCACTCAAACATACGCTGTAGACCAGGGGTGTCAAACTCATTTCATCATGGTGGCATTGCATGATGTATCGGCACTTTATTCCCCTTCGCTAAATCGGGCGGGGGCAGAGCCAGCACATGACACATCCAGCCCACAGGCCACGAATTTGACACCCCTGCTGCAGACTATCATTTGGTAGAGAGCAAGAAATGTCTCAGAGAATATTTTAAAATGCAATCCTACGACAATACTTAAGAAGACAAGAATTGTGTTTGATTCAACAGTAACCCATTAAATCAACAAACTGTCATCCAAGGAACACATGCTCCTTTTGACTCCCAATGAGCACCCTATTAAAATTACCAATATCCAAACAAGAACCAAAAAAAAGTCTGCCATCTTGAAATTCCAAACAATGGGCAATTTTTGGAGAAAAGGTGAAATGATAACTGTTAGGGATGTAACCCTAGGCTTGGCTTGGCAATGTATATAAGCTATGATTACTTTACTGTTACTTTAAATGATTCAGAGATGTAATTGGTTTAGTACCTCAAGCAGTCATAAGAGGAAGCCAGAATGACTGTTAATTCTCTCTCTGTTTTGTTAGAAGCTGATCAGGTGTATTTTGAGGTATTGTGGTTTGCTACTGCTTAGCTATGCTTTTGTGTTAGACTATTTGATAACTGAATTATTGAACCGTGTATGACTTGGACTGTTAACCGGACTCTGAATACCTCTATATTTCTACATAGTAAACTACTATATTTTTATACTATTCAGTGTCTCTGTATGCTGGTTTGTGCGAGTTATAACATATCACTCTCATTACGCTTCTCTGCATACTCGCTCTCCTAATGGGGAGCTTAATTACTTAACAATAACAATCTGAATTTCCTTTAAAAACAGTATTTTTAAAATACCATTGAAATGGTATAGGGTTTCCTGCCTAGGCAGGGGGTTGGACTAGAAGACCTGCAAGGTCCCTTCCAAATCTGCTATTGTATTTATTGTATAACAGACAAACAAAACAGAAACTGGCACCAAATATGAATGAGTGTTTTAAACGCTTGGAAGATTTCCTGAGCCAGAAGCAAGATCGGTGTCTTATCCAAAGAAGAAACTTTCTGTCATATGAAGAAGACTTCATTATCAACCCTGTAGTTGGCATGAGGGTGGCCATTTCCTTTTTCTTTCTTGCTAGTAGAGATGGTGGGGTGCTGAAGCCAAAATAACATTCTTTCTCCTGGGAAGCAAGGTCATCCGTACAGGTGCAAGGAAGGAGGAGACTGAGATCATCTCGCAAGTGGACTGTGTGCTGATTGGGCCTTGTGACATGTGACTCTGAGGAAGTGACAAAAACGTTTTACTTTTAATTAGGTGAAAATTGGTGAGACTTTAAGAGCTGAGTTTCACCAAGTTTATGCCAATCAAGTCCCAATAAATTGTTCTTTGAGGAAGATGCCTTCCTCGGAGTTATTCTTGTTGTGGATGTGCTTGTTCTGACCTAGGCTTCCCAAGATCATGAAGCAGACTTCTCGTCCTGATAAAACCTCTTTTAACCTCTTTTATTTAGGTTAAAGGCAATTCCTCTCCAGCAAAGTCCCAGCAAACAGTCTTTCATGAGATTTCACAACTACAGACCTTTATCAGGCTTGGAGAACTGCCGAACCGATATCTTTCAAATGCCACGCTGTAGCAGCAATTACTTGGCAAGAAGTCAGGAACAGATCTTCACTCTAATGAAATGAACTAATTACCCTCCTCTTTCGCTCCTCTTTATTCTCTCTGGGAGGGGCCATTCACCACTTAACTGTGCCTTTACTCCTGAGTCAGCCCTTGTTCCTTTAGCTGTTCCTTTCTCCTGGCAGCTCTGCACATGTGCACGCAGAAGATGATTAAACACAGGTGGTGTGGATTGGCCCCTCCCAAGAGAGATTATAGGTGAGGCATTGGGAGGGGACATTTGCAGGAAACAACCGTTCGAATTAGTAGTTAAGAAAATCTATCTGTGTATTCTAGCCGTGTCTGCTCGTTTGGACTATCTGTGTTGCTTCATTTGAATTATCTAGGTTGCTGCAGAGCTACTCTATTGAATGTGAGTTGTCTAGGCCCTCAGCCAAAGGATTTGTTATCTCAGTAATTAAACAGTGGCAAACAGCTAAGCCTGTGTTCTGGTTTATTCACAAGCGTGTAGAGGGGTGTCAGAACACTTTCCTATATTTCCTTCTTTTTGGCTCAACTGATTTGCATGGCACAGCTAATTTTCATGCCTTCTCTGTTCTACTTACTGGGGCGGCCCTGGAAGGTAAGCAGCCGAGCTTCAAATTGCTGTATGTTGAACACTGCACGCAAGCAGGCATTTGTGAAGTGTGCATGCATACGAACAGCACTCAATCACCAAACCAGTTGTTAAACTGGTTGCAGCCCACCACTGTGTGCGCACCCTCACATACACATACACAGCCACTCGTCAAGACAAGAAGCTAGTAAGAAGGTTATAACTAAGACTTAGGGAGTAACTGAAAATTGCTCAGCTAGCATAAGTAATAAGACATTTGAGTGCTACTTTCCCTTTATCTGCTCAAATGTCTTCCTTAGTTGCCTCTCTGAATGAATGTTTGAATGAATGACTGTCTGAATGAATGAATGTTTGAATGAATGAGTGTTTGAATGAATGAATGAATGTTTGAATGAATGTTTGAATTGCTTTTAGAACTTGCCAGTCGTCCAATGACTGGAGGTTTTTAAGAAGAGATTGGGCAACCGTTTGTCTGAAATGGTATAGGATTTCCTGCTTGAGGAGGGGGTTGGATTAGGAAACCTCCAAGGCCTCTTCCAACTCTTGCTATTCTACTATTCTGTTTATCTAGTTTAACATATTTTGACTTTCTTTCACCTTACATATGGTTCACATCCACCAGAAGCATTTTATGTCAGTCAATTATCCTCACTTTACTTTATGGCCCCAAACGAAGCTACTCTATACATTGGGATTCTACGATTGCTACAGCAATTTGGATGGAAGTGGGTTGGGCTTTTTGCTTCCGAATCTGACAGTGGAGAACAATATTTGCATAAACTGCAGCTTTTGTTCCTACCGCACGAAATCTGTTCAGCCTTCCTACAACAGGTTCCAGGAATACCCACTTTCGATAACTTGGATAAATCTGGTGGTATAACATCTACTCTTCATTGACATTACAAAGACAACAAGGCCAACACATTTATCATTTATGGAGAATCTTTGTAGCTCGTGTCATATTTTTTGCTGGCTCCTACTTTTGAAGAGAACATGTCATTTGCCAAAGTTTGGCTCATGACCAGTCAATTTGATTTTATACTCACAGGAGTTCAAAAGACTTGGAATCTGCAATTGTTCAATGGGACCATTTCCTTTCAAATCCAATCAAACAATGTTTTTGGGATTTCATCTCCGTTTCAAAGCTAAAGAGCCAGCACTGTCCGAAGACGTCTCTGTGGTCCCGTGGCCAGCTTGACTCAACGCCAAAAGCTGTTGCCTTCCCACCCAAGGTGGTTCCTACTTTTCCTACTTGCATTTTTACATACTTTCGAACTGCTAGTTTGGCAGAAGCTGGGACAAGTAATGGGAGCTCATTCCGTTATGCTAGGGATTCAAACAGCCGAACTGCCAACCTTTCTGATCGACAAGCTCAGTGTCTTAACCACTGAATCACTGCATCCCTAATAACTAGTCTAGCACCCCTCTTTTCAATCCTTGAGCTGCAAATATTCTCCTTTATTTATCATTTCATTTCTATATTCCCCTCTTTTCCCCCAAAAAAGCTCCACCAGTTTCTTCACAGTGTTTCTTTTAACAACTCAGCTGGAGAGAACATATTTTTAATGAGAAAGGGGAAGTAACAAGAGGCTTTGATGTTATCAACCTTATCACTTTTCCAAACAACTCATTTAAGAGAAGTGGGTAGATTAGCTCCTAATGCTGAAAAAGGAAAAGAATTGGTCATTGATGAAAATAGGGTTATCTGGCACCCAGGTTTCAATCAGAAATTGGAACCAGCTGGGTGGAGATGCCAGTGTGGCCGAAGAAGATTGGACCATGTGATGGATTTATGGGTGTGGGGATAAGATCATGAACTTTCAACGTGCCGGGGTGCTGGTGATTTATTTTAAAGAGAGATTTGGTCCAATCTTCTTCGGTCACGCTGGCATCTCCACCCAGCTGGTTCCGGTCAGGTGCAGAGGTGCGGAGACAAAAGATGACCTTGGGCTTCTAGAAAGGAATGACAACAACACATTCCACAATTCTACTCCTTTCTATTCCCCCTCCCAATTACTACACTAATGAAACAGTATAGGAAAATAATAGAGAGTGTGGCAGGCCAAAAATCCTAAAAGGAATATAACTGCAGGCCTGACACTAAGTGTAGCTCCCAAACAGACAGGGAAAAAAAGGTAAAAGAATCCCTGCGGATTTTACACCACTAGTTGTTGCCGACTGTAGGGGGCGGTGATCCTTTTCATTTCATTTTTCATTTTATTAGATTTATAAGCCGCTCCCTCTCCCCAAAGGGACTCGGGGCGGTGTACAATCAAAAGTCAAAAACATATTACATATTACATGTTACATGGAGGAGGTATAAAAACTCACAACACCAATATTACATTTCATAAAAACAACACAATAATAATAGCATTAAAATGACATTAAAAACTACCCTAAAATTTAAAATTGCCAGGAGGATTAGAGGATAAAGCTATAATTGGGCCAGGCCGGCTAGTTGGAACAGGTGGGTCTTGAGTTTCTTGCGGAAGGAGCGGAGATCAGTGGTGGTCCTAATGTCGGGGGGGAGGTCATTCCAGAGGGCTGGGCCCATCACAGAGAAGGCCCTACTCCTGGGCGCCGCCCACTGGCATTGCTTAGTGACGGCACCCGGAGGAGTCCCTCTCTGTGAGAGCGAATTGGTCGCAGGGATGTTTGGGGTAGGATGCGATCCTGCAAGTAACTAGGTCCTGTGCCATGGACTGCTTTAAAGATGGTAATCAACACCTTGAAATGCACCCGGTAGACCACAGGGAGCCAGTGCAGCTCGCACAGGAGAGGTGTTACATGGGAGTATCTAGTACTCCCCATAATTGCCCGTGCAGCCACATTCTGGACCAGCTGTAGTCTTCGGGTGCATCTCAAGGGGAGCCCCATGTAGAGAGCGTTGCAGTAATCTAGGCGAGACGTCACCAGAGCATGAGTGACTGTGCATAGGGCATCCCGGTCCAGTAGGGGGCGCAATTGGCGCACCAGGCGAAACTGGTGGAACGCCCCCCTCGCCACGGCTGCCACATGGTCATCCATCGACAGCCGGGCATCTAGGAGGACGCCCAAATTGCGCGCCCGCTCCACAGGGGCCAGTTGCTCACCCCCAATGGCCAGCGATGGAGTCCACTGGTTGAACCGGGAGGCCGGTAGCCACAGCCACTCTGTCTTGGAAGGGTTGAGCTTAAGTTTGTTGCCTCCCATCCAGATCCTCTCTGTGTCAAGGCCATTGAGACAGAGCTGTCCAAAAACATTTCCAAGGTCACGTGGCCAGCATGACATCATGGACCACTGTTAACCTTGCCACTGAAGGGGTACCTATTTATCTGCTTGCATTGTATGCTTTCAAACTGCTAGATTGCCAGGGGCTGGGATGAGGACAGGAGCTCACCCAGTCACATAGAGCTTGGGTCTTGAACCTGGCTTTCCAGCTGACAAGCCCAGCATCTTAAAAATTCATTTACTTGTCACCCCCAAACAGTCAAGACACGTAGAATGTCTCTTCCAAATCTCATGGCACTCAGGGTTCCAAATAGCATCCAAAAGTAAATCAAGAGCCCAAGGCAAAGTATTGCTCAAAGTTCCAATTTATTAAGAGAGCCATTTTGCCACATCTGGGAAAACCTGAATCTGAAAGCTGCCTGGTTTCCCCCACCCAGTTGAAAGTTCAAGATCTTGCCCCCATGCCCACAAGTCCATCCCATGGTCCAATCTCCCACTGCCATGCTGGCAGCTTCCACCCATCCAATTCCGGTCAGGAGCAGAGGTGCAGAGACAAAGGATGACCTTGACTTTCTAGAAAGAATTTTGTTATGGCTACATAGTGTGTGACTCCATACAACCTCCCCTCCTATTTTCCCACATAGAAAAGGCATAGCAGAATAATAGAAAGGGTGGCAGGCCAAAGACCCAAAAGAAAATATGGCTGCAGGCCTGCCAATAGGATGGACAGGCAAACTGAAATGGATATGGTTCCATGAATAAGCCAGGAAAGACTTGGACGTTCAAAACCAGCACCTTGAATTGGATCCAACAGCGAACTGTGAACCAATGGAACTCACAGAACAGAGATGAAATGTGAATCATTCTGGAAGCATATATAACTACCTGTAATACAGTAATGTACACCAGCTGAAGCTTCTGAAAACTCTTCAAGGACAGCCCCATGTAACCGACTTGGGAGTTTGACTAAGGTTTAAGTGACAAAGAGGTCATCATATCCGGAAACAGAATTCAGGAGCCCATTTTTGCTGGCAGAGCACTCAGACTGCCGTAGGAACCCCTGACATTAACGACGTTGAATTGTCCATGCCCATCCTGGCCACGCCCCACCCACCCACACCAACCTTGAAGTCAAACACAATCCTGATGTAGCCCTCCATGAATTCAAGTTTGACACCCCTGTTCGAGGATGACCTGGACTGAAGGAACAATTGCTCTTGGTGGCCAGCATATGATATAAGAACTTGGCAATATACAGAGAAAGGTGCATTATTTAATCATTATTATTATTTTTATTTATTAATTGTGCCCTGTTTATGCAGGCCTCAGCAGCGTGAAAAGGCATTTAAGGGAAAAAAGACAAATAAATCAGCACTGGAAGTCAAGATGAAAAATATGTACACAGCAACCATGTTTTGTGCTTGTGCTCACATAGGTTGTGGTTGGCACAAAGGAGACACATACTACGAAAGACCAACATCTTAAAGGGATGCTTCATTGAAGCTTCCAGCTATTTTACAAGCAGGTAAAGTCACGAGAAAGCTCGTGAAAGCTATGAAGCCTAGCTAGACAGGACAAAGTAAAACTTGAAAACTAACCTTCATTATGTCTATGGAGATTCTCAGTCATTCAGATCTTATTATCCCAAATATTCTTTTTCAAAAGGCAACTGGGATTTCTGGTTTTTCTTTGAAGATGTTTCACTTCTCATCCAAGAAGCTTCTTCAACTCAAGAGAGAGCTGAAGAAGCTTCTTGGATAAGGGATCTTGGAGTCCTAGTGGACAACCATTTAAATATGAGCCAGCAGTGTGCAGCAGCTGCCAAAAAAGCCAACACAGTTCTAGGCTGCATAAATAGAGGGATAGAATCAAGATCATGTGAAGTGTTAATACCACTTTATAATGCCTTGGTAAGGGCACACTTGGAATACTGCATTCAGTTCTGGTCGCCACGATGTAAAAAAGATGTGGAGACTCTAGAAAAAGTGCAGAGAAGAGCAACAAAGATGATTAGGGGACTGGAGACTAAAACATATGAAGAAAGGTTGCAGGAACTGGGTATGTTTAGCTTAAGAGAAAGAAGGACTAGGGGAGACATGATAGCATTGTTCCAATATCTCAGGAGTTGCCACAAAGAAGAGGGAGTCAAACTATTCTCCAAGGCACCTGAGGGTAGAACAAGAAGCAATGGGTGGAAACTAATCAAGGAGAGAAGCAACTTAGAACTGAGGAGAAATTTCCTGACAGTTAGAACAATTAATCAGTGGAACAGCTTGCCTCCAGAAGTTGTGAATGCCCCAACACTGGAAGTCTTTAAGAAGATGTTGGATAGCCATCTGTCTGAAACAGTATAGGGTTTTCTGCCTAGGCAGGGAGTTGGACTAGAAGACCTCCAAGGTCCCTTCCAACTCTACAATTGTATTGTATTGTATTGTAAGAAGCAAAATGCCTTCCAAGAAAAACCAGAAAGTCTAGTCCAGTTGCCTCTTGAAAAATCCCCTTTGGGGTGACCTTCATTACATTGTTGAATCACTTCTTTAGTAACTGAGAACAAATCTCATTTAGAAAATGGAGGAGAGTGTCAGGCTTGGTAGCCATCTTTTGTATTGGGCCTTCCGGCCTGCCACATTTAATGCTGTGGGAAAATGGGAGGGTTGCTTACATGGAGTATGTCCTTTCTCAGAAAGCCAAGGCCATCTTGACCTGCAGCTGTTATGAGGTGACTGCGAGGCGTCTCCAATTGGGACAGTGCCTGATTGGACCATGTGATAAGACTTGTGGATGCTGGGCAAGGACTTGAAATTTCATTTGGGTGGAGAAAACCTGGAAGCTTTCAGATTCGGGTTTTCCCAGATGTGCCAATATGACATCTCTAATAAAATCGAATTTTGAGGAACTTCAAACCTCAGAGTTTTATTTTGTTGAGGGTGTTACTTGGAACCCTGACGTTAACTTGAATCTCATTTTAAAACTCTAACAGCTCCCTGAACTTTGGGGGTACTGTCCAGGGTCCTGACCTCCTAACACCAACCCGGTGCCCAGTTATAACTACATAATACGAATGTTGGTTTGGAAAGTTGGAAGGAAGATTGAAAAGTTCTTATTTTTTCTTTGCTAACATCCTTCCCTTTGTACTCATAAAAAGAATGTAGACGTAATTTAATTGTTTCGTTTGATTAGTTGGTGCCTGCTATTTAGTTCTGGCCTCAATACGATGATGAAACATTTGGGGAAAAAGATACATCCCAATAAACCAGCACTGGAGGACAAGATGGAGAAGATCTCCACAGCCACCATGGCTTTTCCTTTGGTGCTCAGATAAGTTGGAACAAAGGAGATCCACACACTGCAAAAGGCCAACATGCTAAAGGTGATGAACTTGGCTTCATTAAAACTGTCAGGTAAATTACGGGCAAGGAAAGCCACAATAAAGCTGGCAATGGCCAAAATGCCAAGGTAGCCCAGCACACAATAGAACATGAAGATGGAACCTTCATTGCATTGCAGAATCATGGTTTCCGTAAGGAAGTGCATGTCTAACTCAGGGAATGGAGGAGATGTTACCAGCCATATAATGCAAAGACCTGCTTGAAGAAGAGAACAAGAAAGTACAATGGAAAGAGCCAATCTTTTTCCCACCCATCTTCTCATTGAAGAACCTGGCTTAGTAGCCATGAAAGCTACAACCACGGTAACAGTTTTAGCTAACACACAAGAAACAGCAATTGAGAAGATGATGCTGAATGCTGGCTGCCGGAGAAGGCAGGTTACTCTCCCTGGCTGACCCAGGAATAACAAGGAAGAGATGAAGCAGAGTAAAAGGGCGATAAGGAGAGTGTAAGTGAGGTCCCGGTTGTTGGCCCTGACGATGGGGGTATCTCTACGCTTAAGGAAAATTCCAAGCACACCGATTGTCACGAGGGAAAAGAAGACAGCAGCTGAAGCCAGACTGATTCCTAAAGGTTCTTCGAAGGACAGGAAGCTCGTTGTTTTGTTAAGGCATCGATCTTGCTCCATACTTGGATACTGATCTTCAGGACACTTAGAACAATCTTCTGTGTCTGGATTTAAAAAACAAACAGATGGAAACTCATTGATGTCCTATTTACCACATTTGAATGAATGTTTTAAGCTATTGCTTGAAGAGTGATATTGATTCTCTAATTAATTGTTTGTGCACCAGTGGTGGGTTTTTACTGGTTTGGACTGGTTCAGCCAAACCAGTAGGGGTCTGGAAGTTTGGGTCACTGGAACCGGCAGTGACCCAGTTCCCTGGATAGTGCCGTCAGTGGTGCGATCTTTTTTTCAGTTCTGCATATGCGCAGAAACAATTTAATTGCACAAATTTATTTATGTATTTTTCATTTTTTAACATTTTGCACATGCATAGACCTATTTATGGGCGCACCAAACAGGCAGTAATGCTGGCAGCATTGTGCACCTATATTAACAAAATAGCAGAGTTAGAAGGGACCTTAGAGGTCTTCTAGTCCAATACTCTGTTCAAGCAGGAGAATCTGTACCATTTCAGACAAATGGCTATATAATCTCTTCTTAAAAACCTCCAGTGTTGGAGCACTCACAACTTCTGGAGGTAAGTGATTCTATTGGTTAATTGTTTTGTTAGGAAATGTGTCCATAGTTCTAGGTGGGATCTTTCCTTGATTAATTTTGATCCAATGTTTCTTGTCACTTGACCATTAGTTGGTCTGATTCTTGTAGAGAACTTAATCTTGAAATACATCTTTATTCTCATTTGAATTGCCTTAATCTCCTGATTTCTCCAGCACTTGACATGAATAACCATGACAAATTACTTTGGAGAAAACAATTTATTTGCAGCTGAAAGTTTTCATAATTTGTAGGATGTCAAAACTGACCTATCTGGGTTGAAATCTTCCCCTGCGGACACAAAACACAATCATAGCAGCAGAAGCTTTTCTCTTCAGATTTTCTCTTCCAATATCCAGGGTGACAGTATTCATTACACAGAGAAACTGGAAGAACCTGCTCATAAAATGAAGGGGGAAAAAAAGATTGCAGAAATAGTTGCTAAGATTTCCATCAACTGAAAATAGAGATAGTTAATTAGTTATAAAGAAAACATGGTCAGCATGGAACAGTTGGAGGCTTTTTAATTTTTCCATTTAAGGAAGTTGTAAAACTTTAAGCATTCAACATACTGTATTTTTCAGAGTATAAGAGACTCTGGAGTATAAGACACACATTAATTATTGAGGAGGAAAAATGAGAAAATAAAATTCCGCCTCTGCCTACCAGCATCCATCGATATTCACCTGGCTAGCTTTCTTGCAGCAAACACAAACAGGCTGGTCAGCTTCAGCACATTATTGCAGCCTGATTCAACATGAGCAGCTGATTGGTGGATGGTTCCCAGAATACCCCCAATCAACTCTTCCAGGCTGCGGAGATTGCCACAGCCCATCGCCACCTCCCCATTTTTGACCTCTGTGCATCACATTTTCAGCCTCCCCATGCTCTGTTTTAGATCCACTCCAGGTTGTGGGGATCATCCTAGCACATTGCTGCTGATCGTTGCCTCTGCGTGTTGCATTTTCAACCTGAGCATGCCCTGTTTTTGGCCCCTGCACGTTGCATTTTCAGCCAGTTCCAGGCACTGTCGATCCCTCCCACTTGGACTGGATCTAAAATGGAGCATGCTGAGGCCGAAAACAAGATGTGCAGAGGTCAAAAACGTGACCCGCAGAGGGGGCGATTGGGGGCAATGTGCTGTGGTGATCCCTGCAGCCTGGAACAGGTTTAAAATGGAGTGTGCAGAGACTGAAAATGTGACACATGGAGCCGAAAATGGCCAAAAAAGGTGGGGGCCAATGGGTGGGCAGAGTTTCAATAACATTCGCTGTATAAGAAGCACAGACATTTCCACTCACTTTTAGGGGGCGGGAAGTGTGTCTTATACTCTAAAAAATACCGTATATGTAGGCCCCTACCTGATTAAAACCTCTGTGCCATTCAATCTGGTGTTCATTAATGATCAATTCATTTCCATAAGAGGCATCAGGATCTAGTCTTCCAACTTTCACACTCCGGATAGACTTGTTTGGAAAAACGATAATATTGATGAGATCAAATCCTGTTGCGACTTCCCTCTTCTCATTAAAGGAGATTCCCTCTCCTGCTGAGTTGTTGAAAGAAATGCCTTGGAGAAATGGATGGAGCTACTTGAAAAGAAAGCCATGGAGTTGAAATAACAATAAGGAAAGAAATCAACATTAGACAGGAACTGTACAGTACAGACCTGGAAAGGAGTATAATTGTTCCCAGTCTTTTTTTCCCCCTTCCTTGGAGAGTAAATATGGAAAGCAATCCTATTTTCTTTTTTTATTAATTTTTTAAATAAATTTTACAATTATCAACCCCCCCCCTTACCTTTCCCTCTTCCCACCTTCCCTCCCCCCAACCTCCCAGAGCAAAATGCAGGGTATAAACATTTAACAACCATATGCTAACATAAGCTAACTAATTTTAACATGTTACTATTCTTGGGCTTTGACTCCCCCTTTATTAAACCAACTTTGAATAAATTGTAACGTTCTTTATGCCTTCATTCATAAGCTAACTGAAATTTTTTTAGTCCGGTATTTGTTTTGAATATAGTCAATCCATCTTCTCCAGTCCAGCTTGTACATCTCATCTGAGTGATCCTTCAGATACGCTGAAAAGCAATCCTTTTTTCAATAAATCTTTCTCCCCTGTAGGAAAACCTAGTCATTTTCTGAGGGAATACCAGAAATATTCGGGTGAATGCCACCTCTGTAGCTAACTTATTCTTTACAAAATTCTTCACTGCAAGGAAAGAAAGTTTGTTGGAGAAATGTTACCTTAAATGGTTGCAGTTCTGGAGATTCAGCCACTTTATCTGCTAAAACCTTTCTCAAATGGGATCTTCTGGATAGCATGCTATGCAAAGAATGAGCCACAGCATAAACCCCATTGTAGATGCTGTAGCTGTGCCCGGTTACCTGTAATTGAAACAGAGATTCCGGAAGGCTTCCCAGTCCTTCTTCCCCAGTGCACTCTCGGCTTCCCAATGATGACAGTCTTGAATTAGGGAAGAAACAGTCAAATGCTTGCTCCCAAAAATGGTTTCGAAATCCATCTCTTTGCCCTGCATAGGGTTTTATGGACCGGAGAAATTCCTCGAATTCCAGATTTTCCCTTGAATGGATTTGAAAGGCAATGGCCCCGTCGTAAAGCTGGAGGTTCCATTCCCTTTGGGTTCCTGTTAATGTGAAATCGATTTGGCTGGTGGTGATCCACACCTTGCTTAAAGATGCATTTCCCCAATTTGCAGCTTCCCATACAGATTTGAGAGCGGTCAACCAGGCTAACGTCAAAGATTCCCCATAGATGATGTAGGCGTTGGTTTTAACGTCTCTGAAATGCGTATAAAACTCAGACATAATATCGCTGAATTCGCCCAGGTCATCCAAACGCAATAACTTTGGAAATCTTTGTATGAAAGATAAGCAGATTCCCTGCTGGAAAAACAAGAGCTCCAATTTCTGCAGGAAATGTTCTCCACTCTCGGTGTCTGCAGCAAA
Organism: Natrix helvetica; assembly: GCF_964273705.1. Lineage (NCBI taxonomy): Eukaryota > Metazoa > Chordata > Lepidosauria > Squamata > Natricidae > Natrix > Natrix helvetica. Next base: position 5,224,937 of record NC_138554.1, on the reverse strand, counting down.
GAGCCCAATCCATTTCCATCCAAAACGCTGAAGCAATTGGATAATCCCGGTATACTGAGGAACTTCATTTGGAGCCATAAAGTAAAGTGAAGATGATTGACTGGTCTCAATTTCTCCCATAGGAAATGATCCATATGTGAGCTACAAATATATATATATACCGAGCCATGAAGTTAAGGAAAGGTTTTGCTTATGCATTTTTATAGAACACTAGCTGATAACCCAGTGTTTATAGATGTCGAAGTGATTGTCTGACAGGGAGTCATTTAGAGGGGCTTTCCCTCCACTACTCTAATGCCCATTATCCCCACCCCCTCCCTTCTTCCTCCCATGCGCTCCTGTTTTCCTCCCTGTCTACGATTCTGGCCCCAAATACTTCAGGCACTTCCTCATTGGTCCACTGGAGGGTGAACATCACAGCTAGCTTTCCAGAGGAAGCTGCGAAGGAACTGATATCATAAACAATTGCTACTCTAGGATACTGCACTTGCTCTCCTTAGTGGCCCAGGCATTCCAGAGTTATGCTGGAATTCACACACACACACACACACACCCAGACACACACACACAGACACACACACACACACACACAAACCAGTATTTGTTTCCAGAGGGTAAGTTATCTGTGTACCAAGTTTGGTTGAAATTGCTTGAGGGACTCCAAAGTTATGCTGGAACATCTAATCTAATTTTGGAGGGGGAGCCGGACCTCGCAGGAATAACCGAGACCTGGTTGGGCCACGAGGGAGGTTTACCCCTTGTGGAAATGTGCCCGCCAGGTTATCGAGCATTTCACCAGCCTCGGGCCCAGGGAAGGGGCGGTGGGGTAGCAGTGATTATCCGGGAAGACTTGGAGCCGAGAGAGTTCACTGTGCCACAGACATCCGGGTGTGAGTCCCTCGTCGTGAGATGGGGCCCAGGGAGGCAGTTGGGCCTGCTGATAGTATACCTGGCTCCTCGCTATACACCAGCGGCCCTGCCTGAACTCCTCGAGCTGATCTCATCGGTGGCGGTTGAGACCCCCAAACTTTTAGTGATGGGGGATTTTAATCTGCCGTCGATGGGAGAAGTGTCTGAGGGGGTTCGGGAGTTCATGGCTTCCATGACAGCCATGGACCTGACCCAGTTAATTCAGGGCCCTACTCACGAGGGAGGCCACACGTCTGGCCAGTGGACGAGTGATCTGGGAATAGGGGATCCAATTATTACTCCCGTGTCATGGTCAGATCACTCACTTCTCCGGCTTGACTTCCCGGGTGCTACACCCCGCTGCGGGGAGGCGGAACCGGAAGGTATTAGATGGTTCCGCCCCAAGTGCCTGATGGAACCAGATAGGTTCCAGACGGAGCTTGGGCCACCTCCTGTGGACCTGACCCGCCCCCGAGTGGAGGACCTGGTAGACGCATGGAATAGTGCGACTACCGGGGCCCTAGACCGGGTGGCGCCTTTGCGGCCTCTCCTGCGGCGACGAACCACCCTGGCCCCTTGGTTCACCGAGGAGCTAAGGGTGATGAAACGCCACAAGAGACGCCTAGAGAGTCGTTGGAGATCCTCCCGTTCCGAATTTGACCGAGCACAGGTACGAGCCTATTTGAGGACGTACCTTGTGGCATTAAGAGCGGCCAAGCGTCAATATTGTGACGCTCTTATTGCGTCCGCAGATAACCGCCCTGCCGCCCTGTTTCGGGTGACTCGCTCTCTCTTGTTTGAGAGACCGCGGGAAGCCCCTTTACAGGGCAGAGCAGAGGAGTTTGGGAAATATCTACAGGACAAAGTCGCTCAAATCCGGAAGGGATGGGCCCCTTTCAGTAGTCCAGCCGAGACGCCCACGGCAAGTCTTGAGGGACCGCTTTGGGAGGAGTTTGACTCGGTTGCCATCGAGGATTTGGACAGGTTGCGTGGACGTCTGCGACCTACCACATGTTTATTGGACCCGTGTCCCTCCTGGCTTGTACTGGCATCCTGGGAGGTTACACGCGACTGGCTCCTGGGCCTAGTGAACGCCTCGTTGGGCGAGGGGCTTCTACCGACCACCTTGAAAGAGGCGGTGGTGAGGCCCCTGCTCAAGAAGCCTTCCCTGGACCCAATGGACCTAGTCAATTATCGTCCAGTCTCCAACCTTCCTTTTTTAGTGAAGGTTGTAGAGAGTGTGGTAGCACAACAGTTCCCACGCCACCTGGAGGAGAATGATTATCTAGACCCGCGCCAGTCCGGCTTCCGACCCGGGCACAGCACGGAGACGGCCTTGGTCGCATTGGTTGATGATCTCTGGAGGGCCAGAGATAGGGGCTGTTCCTCTATCCTGGTCCTATTAGATCTCTCGGCGGTGTTCGATACCATCGACCATGGTATCCTGTTGCACCGCCTAGAGGGGCTGGGAGTCAGGGGCACCGTTCTACGGTGGTTTGGCTCCTACCTCTCTGACCGGACGCAACGTGTGTTGGCAGGGGAGCAGAGATCGACCCGGAGGCCACTCACATGTGGGGTGCCTCAGGGGTCGGTGCTCTCGCCTCCCCTGTTCAACACTTACATGAAACCGCTGGGCGAGATCATCCGTGGTTTTGGGGTGGGATATCATCTGTATGCTGATGATACTCAGCTATACATTTCCACCCCGAACCATCCCAATGAGGCCGTCGAAATGATGTCCCGGTGTTTGGAGGCCGTACGGGTCTGGATGGATGACAACCGACTAAAACTCAACCCTTCCAAGACGGAGTGGCTGTGGCTTCCGGCCTCCCGGTTCAACCAGTTGCTTCCATCCCTGGCCATTGGGGGCGTGCAACTGGCCCCCATGGAACAGGTGCGCAATTTGGGCGTCCTCCTAGATGCCCGGCTGTCCATGGATGACCATGTAACAGCCGTGGCAAGGGGGGCGTTCCATCAGGTTCGCCTGATGCGCCAATTGCGCCCCTTATTGGACCGGGATGCCCTACGCACAGTCACCCATGCACTAGTGACGTCTCGCCTGGACTACTGCAATGCTCTCTACATGGGGCTTCCCTTGAGATGCACTCGGAGACTGCAGTTGGTCCAGAACGCGGCCGCGCGGGTGATTATGGGGAGGACGAGATACTCCCCTGTAACACCTCTCCTGCGTGAGCTGCACTGGCTTCCTGTAGTCTATCGAGTGCGTTTCAAGGTTTTGATTATGATCTTTAAAGCGCTTCATGGCACAGGACCTAGTTACATGCAGAATCGCATCCTGCCCCATACATCCCTACGACCAATCCGCTCACACAGAGAGGGACTTCTTTGGGTGCCGTCTGCCAAACAGTGTCGGGGGACGACACCCAGGAGCAGAGCCTTCTCTGTGATGGGCCCAGCCCTATGGAATGACCTCCCCCGTGACATCAGGACTACTTCCGATCTCCGCTCCTTCCATGTACAGTTGAAGACCCACCTCTTTCAATTATCTGGCCTGGCTCAACCGTAAATTTTTCTTATTCCTCCTGACAGTTCTTTTAAATTTTTTAAATTTAAATTGTGTTTTTACAATTGGGGTATTTTAATGGTGACTTTTAATTGTCCAATGTGATGTAATTTGTTACCTCCTCCGTGCATGTTATGTCCTGTATATATGTAGGTTTATGTGTTTGTATACATGTTTTATGTTTTATACTCCATTGTACGCCGCCCCGAGTCCTGTCTGGAAAGGGAGCGGCTAATAAATTTAAATTTATTATTTATTATTATTATTATTATTATTATTATTATTATTATTATTATTATTATTATTATTATTATAACACACACACACACACACACAGCCTTTTTTATAATATAAAAATAAAAATAAAAATAAAATGAATATAATATAATATAATATAATATAATATAATATAATATAATATAATATAATATAATATAATATAATATAATATAATATAATATAATATAATATAATATAATATAATATAATATAATATAATATAATATAATATAATATAATATAATATAATATAATATAATATAATATAATAATATAATATAATATAATACAAACATTGGCTAAATAGATGAGAGTTTAGTTCTTATCCACAACTTCTCAATTTTTTTCAAAATGGAGATGCATTTATGGAAAATCTGTGTTTCATACAACCTAACAGGAAATGTGTTAAAATGCCAGCAAAATGTTAACACAACACAACAGGGGGTCAACCTATTCTCCAAAGAAGCAGAAGACAGGAAAAGAAGCCATGGATGGAAGCTAATCAAGGAGAGAAGCAACCTAGAACTAAGGAGAAATTTCCTGACAGCGAGAACAATTAATCAGTGGAACAACTTGCCTCCAGAAGTTGTGAATCCTCCAACACTGGAAGTTTTTAAGAAGAGGTTGGACAACCATTTGTCTGAAGTGGTGTAGGGTTTCCTCCCTGAGCAGGGGGTTGGACTAGAAGACCTCCAAGTCCCTTCCAACTCTGTTATTCTGTTATGTATTCACCATGGAATCTAATTTTGATTTTGAGTTAGTTCAATCTTAGTTGAGATTTATGAGAATGAACACTAAACAATGCTCTTGGTTATCCTTAATCACTTGATCAATCTTTTAATCAAGTAAGAAGTACAGGTTAAATCCCCTAGACCCACCTGTGGTATCTTGTAAAAAGCTACCATGTCTTCTATATGGGATGAAGTATCTGAGCCAAGTCCTCCAATGATGGCCATGAGATTTTTCCTGGTGCCACATCTGTAGTTGGGGGCAAACGTATGTGATTTGAAGACCAGGTCCAGAGTGGTCCGATAAGTCATCTTTGGATTATTGTAGCTGTCATAGATGTGAAAGCCGAAGGTAACATTGGGCAAGATTTGTGGGTTCTCACCGATAGCCTTCACAGCGAAGGCTAAGGAAAGGACATGCTGGTAAAATTTTGTGATGAGACTGCAAATAAAGAAAGTCTTCAGAAAATAATTCTACAATGCATAGAACAGTGTTGAAAAAAAAAGAGTGGTTTCTGCCTGAGATTGGAATTAGATTTTTACAATATAGTGCCAATGTTTCCAATCCATTAAACACTTTTGGCTACAGTCTATATAATATTTATAATTGATTACGTATTTCATTTACAGAATGTTGCTCCGAGCAACAAATGCTTAGAATAAAGTTTTAGGATTTTAATGCAATGTTCAATGGTAAGAATTGTCTGTAGATATGTTCTAAATGCATTCCACCTTTTCTTCTTCTTTACCTCTCCTTTATAAAGAACGGTTGCACGAATTGGGTAGGGCCAGTCTAGAGAAAAGGCCTAGGGGAGGCATGATAGCAGTCTTCCAATATGTCAGGGGTTGCCACAAAGAAGAGGGAGTCAAACTATTCTCCAAGGCACCTGAGGGTAGAACAAGAAGCAATGGGTGGAAACTGATCAAGGAGAGAAGCAACTTGGAATTAAGGAGAAATCTCCTCACTATGGGGATTATTAACCTTTGAGACAGCTTGGCCTCAGAAGTTGTAGTTGTTTCATCACTGGAGGCTTTTAAGAAAAGACTGGAAATCCACCTTTCTGAAATGGCATAGGGTCTTCTGGTCAAACAGGGAGTTAGAAGCTCTAAATTCTATTCTATTCTATAAATTAAACAACAGGCTGAAAAGTACAATTTCAAGTCTGCTCATCTATTCTAGTCTTCCGGGGTCTTTTGCACCTTGCAGAATTTTAACTTTGACTCTTGGTTTCTTGACCTGCCTAACATCTTGACATGTGTTAACATCTAAATAAATCTTTTTGTCATTGTTTAAAAGGTGTATTATTTGAAAGTGGCATAAACTGGTTGAGCAAGGGGTTGGACTAGAAGCTCCCTTCCAGCTCTATTCGGATGGATTGAAGATGAACTATTTTCTCTTTTAGCTTAAGAGAAAGAAGGACTAGGGGAGACATGATAGCAGTGTTCCAATATCTCAGGGGTTGCCACAAAGAAGAGGGAGTCAAGCTATTCTCCAAGGCACCTGAGGGTAGAACAAGAAGCAATGGGTGGAAACTAATCAAGGAGAGAAGCAACTTAGAACTGAGGAGAAACTTCCTGACAGTTAGAACAATTAATCAGTGGAACAGCTTGCCTCCAGAAGTTGTGAATGCCCCAACACTGGAAGTCTTTAAGAAGATGTTGGATAGCCATTTGTCTGAAACGGTCTAGGGTTTCCTGCCTAGGCAAGGGGTTGGACTAGAAGACCTCCAAGGTCCCTTCCAACTCTACTATTGTATTATTGTATTATTATTGTATTATTGTATTATTATTCATTCTCTTTTTCTAGCTAATTTTCATAGACCTGCAAAAGAATATAGCAAAAAAATGAAACAAGCTGCTTCCTATTGCTTTAATTATTGTAGCATCAGAGTTAGGATGGTGCCGTCAGGAATAGGTGGGGGATGATACTGTGGAAGAAAAGCTAGTGCATCTATTAGTTAAGACACTTGGCAGTAAAACACAGGCTAGGAGGAAGGTGCAAATCAGAAAGGGAAAAACAGAGGCTGAAAGACGAGTTCATTCAGAAGCACTCAACAAGGTGACCTTCGCTGCACAGATAACAAAGGCATAATGCTGGAGAATAACGAGGTCTTACAGTAGCAATAATCCAGACTGAAAGCATCCTGGCCAGGAGTGGTATTCACTTACCTTCCCTACTCATTCGCAAATGGGAGTGCACTCTCCACGAATGCGCTTGGCCTTCCACAAATGCGCCTTGGCTTGAAAACGTGGCTAAATAGCGTGACATAGAGCCAGGGCAGGTGGGCAGGCCCACCCTCAATTTCCACTATCGGTTCGGATGAACCAATCTGAACTGGCTGAATACCATCTCTGGTCCTGGCCCCAATGCCCATTCACTGCAGTCCAAACTGGACTTTCGGAAATTGGCTTAAGAACCAACTAGAAACCGCAAGGGAGACCAACAGCTGAGGTTGCAGCGTGGAATTCATCAGAATCTTTGGAAAACTAATTCAATACAATACAATAGTAGAGTTGGAAGGGACCTTGGAGGCCTTCTAGTCCAACCCCCTGCCTAGGCAGGAAACCCTATACCATTTCAGGCAAATGACTATCCAACATCTTCTTAAAGACTTCCAGTGTTGGGGCATTCACAACTTCTGGAGGCAACTTCTGTTCCACTGATTAATTGTTCTCACTGTCAGGAAATTTCTCCTCAGTTCTAAGTTGCTTCTCTCCTTGATTAGTTTCCACCCATTGCTTCTTGCTCTACCCTCAGATGCCTTGGAGAATAGTTTGACTCCCTCTTCTTTGTGGCAACCCCTGAGATATTGGAACACTGCTATCATGTCTCCCCTAGTCCTTCTTTCTCTTAAGCTAGACATACCCAGTTCCTGCAACCGTTCTTCATATGTTTTAGCCTCTAGTCCCCTAATCATCTTTGTTGCTCTTCTCTGCACTCTTTCTAGAGTCTCCACATCTTTTTTACATCGTGGCGACCAGAACTGAATGCAGTGTTCCAAGTGTGGCCTCACCAAGGCATTATAAAGTGGCATCAACACTTCACGTGATCTTGATTCTATCCCTCTGTTGATGCAGCCTAGGACTGCGTTGGCTTTTTTGTCAGCTGCTGCACACTGCTGGCTCATATTTAAATGGTTGTCCACTAGGATTCCTCAGTAAGTGACTTAGTTGAGAATGAAGAATCCTTGTTTCTCCTGTAACCTTTTTTCATTACTTCAAACATTTTGTTATAATTTCAGATAAAGGGTTTCAACTTTCAGATATTCCTTGAGCACCATGTAGTAGTTCCTTGAGCAATACCAAGTAACAATACCATGTAGTAATACCAATACTGTATTACTATTCTTCTTCTCATCCTTACTACTGCCTATTTCTTCCCTCTTATGGCTATATCCATGTTGCTTATATCTTTACAACTTATATTGTTCCCTAAGATCATTGCTTATTAGTATCCTATGACTATTACTAAGTGTTGTATCCTATGATTGTTGATGAATACATTTTATTTTTTTCTTTATGTACACTGAGAGCATATGCACCAAAGACAAATTCCTTGTGCGTCCAATCACACTTGGCCAATAAAGAATTCTATAGGTCTATTTCGATGTTTTAGGCAACTGTCCTTTCTAAATTTATTCAGCTATAATCTTTTCAGTTATAAAGAGCACTGAAGATAAATTTGTAATTCTGTGTTTCAAATAAACTTTGTTTGAAATTGGATGCTGACGCTTCCCCCCCCCAAAAAAAAACAACAACCAGTAAATTATATCCTTATTTCATTCAGTAGACTGAGGATATCTTTTAAATATTTTCCTCATTTTATTAAATCCCTGTGTCTTAGAGATTTGTAATCTAACAATTTATATTGAATATTGGGCATTGGGCGCTATCTAACAAAATGAAATTCAATGGTGAAAAGAGTAAGGTTCTACATTTAGGCAAGAAAAATGAAATGCACAGGTACAGTATAGGTGGTACCTTGCTCAACAGTACTAACTGTTAAAGGGATCTTGGAGTACTAGTGGACAACCATTTAAATATGAGCCAGCTGTGTGCAGCAGCTGCCAAAAAAGCCAACACAGTTCTAGGCTGCATCAACAGAGAGATAGAATCAAGATCACGTGAAGGGTTAATACCACTTTACAATCCCTTGGTAAGGCCACACTTGGAATACGGCATTCAGTTTTGGTCACCACAATGTAGAAAAGATGTGGAGACTCTAGAAAGAGTGCAGAGAAGAGCAACAAAGATGATTAGGGGACTGGAGACTAAAACATATGAAGAACAGTTGCAGGAACTGGGTATGTCTAGTTTAATGAAAAGAAGGACTAGGGGAGACATGATAGCAGTCTTCCAATATCTCAGGGGTTGCCACAAAGAATAGGGAATCAAGCTCTTCTCCAAAGCACCTGAGGGTAGGAAAAGAAGCAATGGGTGGAAGCAAATCAAGGAGAGAAGCAACTTCGAACTGAGGAGAAATTTCCTGACAGTTAGAACAATTAATCAGTGGAACAACTTGCCTCCAGAAGTTGTGAATGCTCCAACAGTGGAAGTTTGTAAGAGGATGTTGGATAACTATTTGTCAGAAGTGGTGCAGAGTTTCCTGCCTAAGCAGGGGGTTGGTCTAGAAGACCTCCAAGGTCCCTTCCAACTCTGTTATTCTATATTCACCCGGATAGGATAGGATAGGATAGAATAGAATAGAATAGAATAGAATAGAATAGAATAGAATAGAATAGAATAGAATAGAATAGAATAGAATAGAATAGAATAGAATAGAATAGAATAGAATAGAATAGAATAGAATAGAATAGAAATCTTTATTGGCCAAGTGTGATTGCACACACAAGGAATTTGCCTTTGATGCATATTATGTCATTTTCCTAAAAAAAATGAAGTATTTTAATGAGAGCCCAAAAGTCTTATTTAGCCTACAACCCAAAACTCTATGAAAGTTCAAACAAGTGCTTACCCAGATTGAGTTTTCATCTGCTTTCTCTGAACAGCTTTTAACTCAAAAGAATAGGCGCCAACACATAGAAACAAGAAAGCAAACAAGGCGGAGAAAAGTGTAGGATTTGCTTACTCTGAAAGTCCATAGAGCTCCTGAGATGGGTGCTCATCAAATTTATGTTCACTGAAGGCATAGAGATGTTGCGAAGCCATCCCTCCAACGAGGAGATCACCTGGTTGGTACCATTCGTGTGGAATAGGGATAGGATCAGCCTCTGGGCACTTGAGAGTGTTCACTTTGATCACTGGGAACATCAGAATGAACAACACGTCAGCAGCCAAAACATCTTCTAAAAGACGTCTCCAACATATCAATCCGCACCAGTGGATCTGACTTAGCATACTAAACTTTCTCAACACACAGCCCACACACACCCCTAAGAAATAAAGCATCAATCTAAACCCTTAACTGCAGTGGAGATACAGACATTGGCTTGAGGTTCCTCCAACTCAAATCTAAAATTGGTCTGATCAAAGAAAGAACAGGTTCTTCCCACCGCCCCAAGCTCTTCGTGGAACCGGGATTGGTTTATAACCTCTATCAACTTGCTTTCTATTTTTCACTGCTTTCTGGAAAATCTCTGGAGCTTTGAGCAAATGACATGTAATTTGAACCAATTCCAGGAAGAGCTACTTGTTAAAAGTTGATTTGAATCAACAATGCATTTACATGTTGACATTTTCAGGTGAAGCACATTGAAAACAAAAACAAAAACTGGAAATCCAGATCATATATGCTAACAAATTCAAATTGGAGGGCCATTTGTTACAATACAATACAATACAATACAATACAATAGTAGAGTTGGAAGGGACCTTGGAGGTCTTCTAGCCCAACCCCCTGCCTAGGCAGGAAACCCTATACCGTTTCAGACAAATGGCTATCCAACATCTTCTTAAAGACTTCCAGTGTTGGGGCATTCACAACTTCTGGAGGCAACTTCTGTTCCACTGATGAATTGTTCTAACTGTCAGGAAGTTTGAACAATTAATCAGTGGAACAGCTTGCCTCCAGAAGTTGTGAATGCCCCAACACTGGAAGTCTTTAAGAAGATGTTGTTAAGTGAGTTTTGCCCCATTTGATCACCTTTCTTGACACAACTGTTAAGTGAATCACCGCAATTGTAAGTGACTCAGGTTTCCCCATTGACTTTGCTTGTCGGAAGTTCGCAAAATAGAACCACATGATACGGCAACTATCATAAATATGTGCCATGTTAGGGTTCCAAGTAACAGCCCTAACGAAAGAAGAGCCCAAGGCTTGAAGTTCCTCAAAGTCCAAATCCCTGCCCACATGTCCATCACATGGCCCAATCAGTCATCATCCCCATTGGAGATGCCTTCTAGTCACACCCTTCCAGGTACAGGGCAAGATGTCCTTGTCTCTCTGAGAAAGGAATGTTATTTTGACTACATATCTCCCATACGCCACATCAGGCCTGAATGGTGCAGCCAGTCAGTGACGTGCGGTGAGGTTTATGGTTGGTGAGGCTGGTGACGTCATCAGGAAGGCGGGGAATGGGACGACGTGTGCTGGAGGCTGAGGCAGCCTCAGCCTCCAGCACACGTGATCCCATTCCCCGCCTTCCTGAGCGCGCTCTGCCGGCTCACGCTCCGCGATCCCCAACAGCAGCTGCTTTTCAGTGCTTTTCTGTGCGTCTGGCGTTTAGGACATCCGGCTATCTACCTAAACGCCAGACGCACAGAAAAGCACTGAAAAGCACTTCGCCTCCAAGCCACTTCGTCTTGATGATGTCGCTGACGTCGCTGCTGGGCACGGCCGGACGGAGGTAGCCAGAGTGGCGCCGAGGGGTCCGGGTGGACGAAAGAGCGAGCGAGCGAGTGATGGAGGATCAGGCAGCCTGATCCTCGGTCGCTCATCCGCCGGACTGCCTCGGCGCCACTCTGGCTACTTCCGTCCATCCGCGCATGGCAGCTGCGGCATCGTCATCAAGCCCCTTTCACTTCTGGACGTCTATTGCAGTCGCGAGGAGCGCACAAAGTACAGCGGAGGCAGGAAGGTTATTGGCGCTTCCGAGAACCTTCCTGTCTCAGCCGGTTGCCCAGCTGGCACTGCCCCGCGCGCGCTCCTCCTCTTCCCCCCTCCTCTTCCTCTTATATATATGAAACTCCCTTGTGGATATTATTATTATATTTCATTATTTCATGATGAGAGGTGAGACTCTGCCTCCCCTGCCTCCCCTGACCGCACGTCCCTGCAGCCAGTACATTGTTCTGGGGCCCATGGAGCTGAAAAGGGGGCCATGAAGGGGACTTTTTTTTTTACATTTTTACAAACCCATTTTTTTAAAAAAGAAAAGCAATATTGGATATATACCTCATCCCCTATCCTTTGTGCGTATAGCAACACTGCCTCACTGCCTTGTTTGACATAATCTTTATGAATTGGAAACTTAGTGAACAGATATTTATGTAATTTATTGAATTTTAGCTTCATTACTTACTTATTTAAGTTTGCAAATTTAGTTTCCTTTCGTTTACGGATGCATTTTATGTTGCATTTCAGTCGAGGAAGGGTTATGAAATGCCCTCTCAAAAACCCGGAGCTCAAAATCGCAAGGAAAAACAGAAATGTGATGAGATTAAGAAAAAGGGGCGACAAACGCTTTTTTTTTCAATTTGGCGTTAAATGCGAAACTCACCAAAATGTCCTCTCTTTAATATATTTTGTGAGGGGAGAAAAATATCCATTGGAATGTTGCAAATAATAAGGCCTAGGAGTGAGCTTGCGGGCATCACTGAACCAAAGTTTTAAACTAACATAATTGTAAAATGTACCAGACATATTTCTAATGTGCTAATTTTTTGCACTCTGCAGACCTCCCAAAAAGAGTCTGTTTTCTTGCGAAAACGGGCCCATTTTTGACAAAAAAAGGAGGGCATGCACAGCCTTTAGGAGGCTTGTAGAGTGCTCCTGGGAGCTGGGGGGCAAAAACGAACAAAAGTGGCCCATTTTTTGCTCATATTTGCCCTCCCCAGCCCCCAGGAGCACTCTGGAAACCTCCTAAAGGCTTTGCACGACCATTTTTGTAAAGGGGACGGGATTTCGGAAGGTCAAAAAATTATGTATTCAGTGTATAAGATGCACCCAGATTTTCACCCTCTTTTTTGAGGGAAAAAGGTGCATCTTATACTCTGAAAAATACCGTATGTTGTGAAATCCATGCAGAAAAGTATAAAAAGAAGGTCTTGGGAAGAGTTCAGGGCCACTGGGCATAGCTAATCCTTGTTGGGTTCAGATATGTCAGTGGACCTTATTCAGTGGTGGGTTCCGGCCAGTATGCCCCGATACGGGTGTACCGGTGGCAGCTGGGAGCAGCGGCCACCATACTGGAATGGTGTTTTGGTGGGCCCACCCGCTTGCCCGCGTTCCTTACCTGCTTTTAAGCCAACCAGGCCATTTGTGTAAACACGCACAGAGTATGGCGTTTGCGCGATCTCCGGCGAGCAGCTGGAGCATCGCAGGGCAGTGGGTGTGCATGCGTGCATAGCGCATGTGCCCGAGGTGGACTCCCAGCCTCATTGCAGTGTGTTAGTTGTGATGGGATCCAGAACCCATCACTGACCTTATTGCAATAAGTTGTTAATGTAAGTAATGCTACGTTGGCTATTCATGAAACAATAAACCTCTGATCTTAAGGTAAGATTTATTGCTTGTGGTTCCTCTTTGTTTTTTTATCAGGATATTTTTACGACATTTGCAAGTATGTTTGAATGTAATTAATAAATGTACAGTCATGTAAATTATTGATTTATGTGTCTGTGTGTAGGTGAGGGGGTCCATATTAGTCTTGACCCAGCACTTAATAATTATCTCGGCGGCCCTGCTCCACCAGTGATATGCGGTGAGGTTTATGGCTGGTGAGGCACTGACCCAGTGGTGGGTTTCAATTTTTTTTAACTTGTGGACTTCAACTCCCAGAATTCCACAGCCAGGTATGTTCAGTTCTGATTTAAAGCGACAGCATTTGTTTTTCTCCTTTGCAAAAGAAGATTCCTTCTTTTTCTTTTTCTTCTCCCTTCCCATCCTCCCTCCCTCCCTCCCTCCCCCCTCTTTCAAACACACACACACACACACACACAGAAGTTGGATTGGACTACACACACTTTCCCCCAGCCCCGGAAGGATCCAGCCCAGCTTCACTGATTGCAGGTTTGAAAAGGCAACGTGGCTCTGCCTGCAATCAAACTACACTTTGAAGTTTGAATTCCTCCCCTCCCTCCAACCCACACGTATCTTTTCCAGCTGTTTCAGAGAGGATTTCAACTCTGCTGTTGCCTCGGGTCCTCTGAAGAAGCTCCACCCAAATGAGCGCCCTCTACTATAAGGCAGGAGAACTGCGTGCCTCACCTACGTCAGGAATTTTTAGGCTTTTAACCCTTGCTTAACTCTGTTCGAGTGATCATAAAACGCCTAAAGTTCTCCTGCCTCATAGTAGAGGGCACTTTTTTAGAGGATTTTTTAAACAGTTAGGCAGAGTCATCCACGGTGAGGCAGCAACTAGCTCAGCCTGACCTCAGCTCTCGCCTTTTTCCTTTTACATTTTTTTTTCTTTTCAGGATGACAGCTGTGCCTCCCCTGCCTCCCCTGACTGCACGTCACTGTGCTTCACATAATCCCCCCTTCCATTTTCCCACAGCAGTAAATGTGACAGGCTGGAAGGCCCAATGCAGAAGATGGCTTCCCGGCCTGACATCTTACATGAGAAGCAAAACATCTTCAAGAAAAAAAAGAAAAAGAAAATCCAGTTGGCTCTTGAAAAAAAAAAAACATCATTGGGACAACCATGACCTGGATGAGTGAGAATCTCCATAGATACAGAATAGGGACAATAACATTGCAGCTTCCATTGTCTTCCCTGCAATTACCCAAATTATAATAATTACAACTTCTCAAATGAAATCCAACAGCTTTACCAAAGTTAAAAGAAAAACAGCTGATGTGTAATTTCAAACCGGGTTATAAAACCCCTTTACCCCCTGACATTCAAATCTGGGCTAATTGGGGAGAAGAGACAGATGTAGCTGTGGGGGTTTCCCCCCCCCACACACACACTTTTCCTTTCCAAGGTATCTATGTGGCATTCTCACTGTTGAACTCTATTGGAAGAGCTTGCTTGAATTAAATATAGTCCTATAGTCCTAGGGACGAGGTTCTTGATGGACATTTGAACACCTAATCTGCACCTAAATGATGCTATTAGAAGTCTTGTTTCTTCTTTTATCTCACATAGACAACATCAGTGCAAAGGTCTGCTTCCCACCTGATTCCTTTTCCATCCCTCATGAAGCGTACCAACCAGGGGACTTCCTCCTAGGTGGGATTACCTCTCAGATGTGGTACTTTTTTCATGAACTTTCCTTCCACAAGCAACCTTCAACGGACTTGAGCTTCCAATTTCCAATGTAAGAAACTCTTGGATCTGACTTTAGAGTAATCCTGTTCTCTTTTCTATGACAGAATATGTCAGTTGGACAACTCTGTAAATTGCAAGACTTGGCGATAAGCAAATGTAATGGATGAATGATGGAGACAGCGTACAAACTTATTCTCACAATTTTTGAGGACTAATTAAAGGGGAAATGAGTAAATAGATAAGAGGAAGTCTGTCTCTGTCTCTGTCTCTCTCTGTCTCTCTCTGTCTCTCTCTGTCTCTGTCTCTCTGTCTCTGTCTCTGTCTCTCTCTGTCTCTGTCTCTGTCTCTCTCTGTCTCTCTGTCTCTCTCTGTCTCTCTCTCTCTGTCTCTCTCTCTCTCTCTCTCTCTCTGTCTCTCTCTCTGTCTCTCTCTCTCTGTCTCTCTGTCTCTCTGTCTCTCTGTCTCTCTCTCTCTCTCTCTCTGTCTCTCTCTCTCTCTCTCTCTCTCTCTCTCTCTCTCTCTCTCTCTCTCTCTCTCTCTCTCTCTCTCTCTCTCTCATGTTCTCTCCATTTATACATCTAAGACATTATAATTGGAGTAACTACTTCCAAAGTAATTTTTATTTGGTTTGGTTCCAGTCACTGAATTCATCCAATAATTCCATTCTTCTACCCAGAATTTAGGAGGAATTTCCTAACAGTGAGAACAATTAACCAGTGGAATGGCTCACCTTCAGAAGTTGTGGATGCCCCAACACTACAATTCTTTAAGAAGAGATTGGACAGCCACCTGTATGAAATGTTATAGGGCCTCTTGCTCAATCAAGGAGTTGGACTACAAGACCTCCAAGGTCCCTTCCAACTCTGTCATTCCATTCTATATTAGATATCAAAGATACAAGTGTATATACAGTAGTCATCATTTGGAGAGAATAGTGTTAGTTAACCTTTGGGGTCTAAGCTATCATAATATAAATAACCTCCACCCCAAGAGTTAGACATATCAAGTCAAAGAAATGAAACATCGGAAGGGGGAAAGGGTTATTTAAAACTAAATGACTATGGAGATTCTCAATCATCCAGCTTACGGCACTTTTCCAAAAGACAACTAGATTTCCTCATGGTTTTTTTCCCCCCTTGAAAACATTTTGCTTCTCATTCATTTAAACCTAGTTTCTGCTAAGTGTAGATCGGTATTTTATACTATACTTCTGCATATAGAACCTAGAGCATAGAATAATGGAGATGGAAGGGATCTTGGGTGTCTTCTAGTCCAACCCCCTGTTTGAGCAGGAGATCCTATCTCTTCTTCAATGATGGAGCATGCACAACTTCTGAAGGCAAGCTATTCTATTGGTGGATTGCTTTCACGGTTAGGAAATTTCTCTTTAGTTCTAGATTGCTTCTCTCCTTGGTTAGTTTCCATCCATTGTTTCTTGTCTTGCCTTTTAGTGCTTTGGAAAATAGTTTGACTTTGAATAGTTTGACCCTCGCCTTTGTAGGAAACCCTCAAATATTGAAACACTGCTATAGTGTCTCCCCTAATCTTTCTTTTTATTTGGTAACCGTTCTTGCTTCTACCATCTCCCTACATAGTTTTATCTTTTCTTTAAACTTCTCTCTTCTCTCTTTGACGCATTTTATGAGGAGAACCATGTTGGTACATGGTATCCAAAACTCAGAGGGTGATTGGTAGCACTTTGTACTAAGGGAATTTTAGGAATTTTTGTTTATATTGATTTTTTTTCCACATTTTATATTGCTTGTAGTAAGTAAAACGGATCCAGAGACTGATTTTAAAAACCCAGTTATATGGGTTGTACAATCTGAACATAACTGTCTTTCAGCATAGTGACAAAGTTCTACCAACATGTCCTGGGCTTGGTGTTTGCGGTAAATGAGATAAACCAAAATCCCCAGATCTTGCCCAACGTCACACTTGGATTCCACATCTACGATAGTTATTATGATGAGAAGATGACTTATCGGACCACACTGGACCTGCTCTTCAAATTTGATAGATTTGTCCCCAACTATGCATGCAACATCCAGAAAAATCTCATGGCCATCATTGGTGGACTTGGCTCTGACATCTCCTTCCACATGTCTGACATCTTAACCCTTTATAAAATTCCACAGGTAAGATCTTCAAATGCATTTTTGTCCCCTCTAGTTGTCTTGATTCCTGGTGATTGCCTAGGTAAGTCCCTACAGTTTTCTTGCCAAGATTTCAAAAGTGGTTTGCCATTGCTTCCTTTCTAGAATTTAGAAAGGCCAACCAGCTAGCTTCATGCTAAATAATGGACTAGAACTCACAGTCTCCTGGTTTGCAATCTAATGCCTTAACCAACTCTCACACCACTATGAAAGCTATACTGATTTGATTATGAATTAAGATAGAAGGGATGCAGTAGCTCAGTGGCTAAGGCACTGAGCTTGTCAATCAGAAAGGTTGGCAGTTTGGCAGTTTGAATCCCTAGTGCTGCGTAATGGAGTGAGCTCCCGTTACTTGTCCCAGCTTTTGCCAACCTAGCAGTTCGAAAGCATGTAAAAATGCAAGTAGAAAAATAGGAACCACCTTTGGTGGGAAGGTAACAGAGCTCCATACGACCTCAGCGTTGAGTCATGCCAGTCACATGACCACGGAGACGTCTTTGGACAGAGCTGGCTCTTTGGCTTTGAATCAGCGATGAGTACAGCCCCCTAGAGTCTGGAATGACAAGAACATATGTGCGAGGGGAACCTTTACCTTTAGCTAAGATGGATAGGCATTTATTTCATTTTTGGAACAATATTATAGTTTAGAAAAAAGGAAGAAAGATTTGACTGCAACAAATGTTTGACTATTCAAAATGAAGCCAGGTTATTGTGGTTTAAAGGATCTTGACAATTAAAGAATAGCAAAATAAGGCAGAGTAATGGATTCAAACAGATTTACTTACTATTATTCTTTTTTTAGAAATCGTTTCATTTTCCCATAGACCAGCACTGTTTACTTGGAATGAAGAAAAGATATTCAAATCATGATCTGAGACTCCATGTTCTAAAAAGGCAATCACAAAGACTGAGAGATGATCAAGTGAAGTTCTAATGTCACTTTATAAAACCTTAATAAGATCATACCTAGAATAATGCATCTAGTTTTGGTCACCACACTATAAAAAGATAATGAAGAAAAAGTGCAGAGAAGAGCATCAATGATAATTAAGGGACTGGAGACTAAAACATATGAAGAACAGTTGCAGGAACTGGGCAGGATTAATCTAGTGAAGAGAAGGATCAGGAGATACATGATAGTAGTCTTCCAATACATGATATCAGTCTTCAAATAGAGAGGAGGGGGTCAACCTATTTTTCAAAGCACCCAAAGGCCAGACAAAGAATAATGGATGGAAACTGATTAAGGAGAGATTCAACCTAGAAGAAATTTTTCTTAAGGAGAAATTTTTGGACAGTGAGAGCAATTGACCAATGGAACAGAAGTTGCCTTCAGAAGTGGTGGGAGCTTCATCACTAGAAGCTTTCAAGAAGAGACTGGACTGCCATATGTCAGAAATGGTGTAGGGTCTCCTGCCTGGGCGGGGAGTTGGACTAGATGACCTACAAGGTCCCTTCCAACTGTGTTCATCTAATCTAATCAAATACATCTGCCTTTCCTTTCAGCTCACATATGGTTCTTTTGCCTCTGAACATACCAACCCAACAAAGTTTCCTTCCTTTTATCGCATGGTCTCAAATGAAGCCCCTCAGTATACAGGAATTGTCCAATTACTGAAGCATTTTGAATGGACTTGGGTTGGGCTCATTGTTTTGAGAGACGAGAGCGGAGATCATTTCTTGAAGAGCTTGGAACATTTGTTTTTCCAGAATGGAATCTGTTCTGCCTTCACACAAAGAATCCCAAGCCAAGGTCGTTTGCCATCGTTAACCCAAATCAACGAAGTATCCTCAAGCACTTATCAATACGTCATGGACAACAGAGCCAACATATTTGTGGTGTATGGGGAAACACTCACAATCATGTGGCTGAGTTCTCTAATGTTTCAGTCTGATACTTTTCAGCAGGAAAATGCATCGATGGGAAAGCTGTGGATTGTGACTGCCCAAATTGATTTCACAATCATGGGCCTGGTAACCAGCTGGGATTCAGAATTATTCCAAGGCACCATTTCCTTTGAGGTTCCTTCAAATGAACCACCCGGGTTTCAGACATATCTTCAGAACCTAAAATGCTGCTCAGAACAAAGGGACACTTTCCTGAAGGATTTCTGGGAGCAAGCCTTTCACTGTACCTTTTCAAATTCCAAAGAATCTGTGGAGCACGATAAAATATGCACTGGGGAAGAGAAGTTGGAGATGCTTCCAGGTGCTGTTTTTCAAATGCCAATGACTGGTTACAGCTACAGTATCCTTAATGCTGTCTACCTTTTGGCACATGCTTTGCAGGCCATGTCTTCGTTTAAGTCCCTCCACCGAGCATCAGTGAAAAGAAAGAGACTTGCACGTCAAGATCTTCAGCCTTGGCAGGTAATAAGGATCGTGGTGGCTCCGGTGGTTAGGACAGTGTTTTGATGATTTGCAAGCTCATTCAAGACCAGAGTGTTCCTTTGTGGTGGGATGAGCTCCCACATTCACTCCAACTCCTGCCAACTTAGCAATTAGAATGGAATAGAACAGAACAGAACAGAAGAGAATGAGAAATAGAACAGAACAGAATAGAACAGAATAGAATAGAATAATGGAATGAAGAATAGAATAGAATAGAATAGAATAGAATAGAATAGAATAGAATAGAATAGAGTAGAGTAGAGTAGAGTAGAGTAGAGTAGAGTAGAGTAGAGTAGAGTAGAACAGAACAGAACAGAATGAGAAATAGACAGAACAGAATAGAACAGAATAGAATAGAATATTGGAATGAAGAATAGAATAAAATAGAATAGAATAGAACCAAACGAAACCAGAACCAGAACCAGAATAGAATTGTTTATTGGCCAAGTCTGATTGGACACACAAGGAATTTGTCTTTGGTGCATATGCTCTCAGTGTACATAAAGAAAAATGAAATAGAACACATTCATCAAGAATCATAAGGTACAACATTTAATGATGGTCACAGGTTACTAATAAGAAATCAGATCATACTAGAAAACAAATAAAACAATGTAAAATGTGATGTTTTATCTATTCTTTCTTTTTCTGGCAGCTTCACTGGTTTCTTCAAGGCATTTCCTTCAACAACTCAGCTGGAGAAAAAGTGACCTTTAATGATAAAATGGAAGTTGCCACTGGCTTTGATATAATGAAGATGGTCATATTCCCAAACAACTCCTTCGCGAAAGTCCAAGTTGGAAGGATAGCTACCAAGGAAGGGCAAACCTTCAGCTTTTCTCAGGATAGAAAGACTTGGCACAGGCTTTTCAACCAGGTGAACTTTCTCTATTTAAATCCACTGCTCCTTTGTCTGAAAAAAAAAGTATTTGATGGATTAGAGACTTCTTCTGGCTTAGGAATTGCCTCTGTAGGGGTAGTTTTATTTTCAAATGAAGAGCAATACTGCATTTCCCCAAAAATAAGACAGGGTCTTATTGTCTTTTGACCCCTGAAATAAGCCCTTGGCTTTCTTTTCGGGGAGGGCTTATTATTTGCGAGGTGCAGGAGGTGGTGAACGTGGTTACCTCATGGCTGCTGCTGCGTTGTGCGTCAGAGAGTGGCCTGCCACTCCTTTTGTGGTGGCCATTAATGGGACCATATCTCTATCTCTGAAACATGACTTGGGAATCAAGTTTTTGATCTTTCAAATTCTCCCCAACCAGTCTCAAGAAATCCTTGCTAATCTACTGTATGCACATATTTATCCATATGAATCAATACAGACTTGTTTTTTTTAATATACTATATGATGAAGAAAACTAGTTTTCCTATCCTATTATTTTCACATTTATGGACAGGTTCTGCCCTTTTCTCTGTGTAATGATCCTTGCCAGCCTGGATACCAAAAGAAAAAGAAGGAAGGGGAGAAATTCTGTTGCTATGATTGTGCTCCCTGCCCAAAAGGGAAGATTTCACGCCAAATAGGTAGGTAATATAGCACAAAAAATATTCCATCATGCATTAATGCAGACAAACATATGCAAAATGTGTTACCCATGTTTTTCTGAAAATAAGACCCTGTTTTGTATTTTTGGGGCCACCAAAAAAGGTACCTGGCCTTATTTTCGGAGGAGGGGGTGTCATCCACTGACTCACCTCACTTACGGGCATCACCTCTGGTCTCTTTTTCACTATCAGAGACCTTCAGGAACTTCTTTGTCTGGCTTTTTTGAAGGCCTCTGTAGCAGAGGTGAAATTCAGCAGTTTCTGACAGGTTCTGGAAAACTGGTGGCGGAAATTTTGAGTAATTCAGAGAACCAGCAAATACTACCTCTGACTGGCCCCAGGTGGGGTGGGAATAGAGATTTTGCAATATCCTTCCCCCAGGAGTAGAGAGAGAATAGGGATTTTGCAGTATCCTTCCCCAGGAGTGGGGAGGGACCAGGTATTTTGTAATATCCTTCCCCTGGAGTGGGGTGGGAATGGAGATTTTACAGTATCCTTCCCCTAGGAGTGGTGAGGGAATGGGGATTTTGCAGAATCCTTTCCCTGGAGTGGAGTAGGAATAGAAATTTTGCAATATCCTTCCACCAGGAGTGGAGAGGGAATGAGGATTTTGCAGTAGCCTTCTCCCAGGAGTGGGGAGGGAATGGGAATTTTGCAGTATCCTTCTCCCAGGAGTGGGGAGGGAATGTGGATTTTGCAGTATCCTTCTCCTGGAGTGGGGAGGGAATGGGATTTTACAGTATCCTTCCCTTGGAGTGGGGAGGGAAAGGGGATTTTGAAGTATACTTTCCCTAGGAGTGGGGTGGGAATGGGGATTTTTCAGTGTCCTTCCCCTCCCATGCCTACCAAGCCACGCCCACAAAACTGGTAGTAAAAAAAATGAATTTCACCACTGTTCTGTAGTTGATAACAGACCTCTGCATCGATCCAGAGCTTGGTTATACGTAGGCTACAGAGACCCTCAGAAAAGGCCTTTAGGAAAGGCCTCTTCAGCCGATAACAGAGCTCTTGTTCGATCCAGAGGTCTGTTATCACTTCTTCTTCACACTTCCTTCCTATATTTCTTCTGTGATTTGAACCAGGGATGGAATTGAAATTTTTTTAGCAACTGGTTCTCTTCCTGGTTGCTGGGTGGGTGTGGCCATGGGTGTGTGGCCTAGTTGGCTTTCTGCACAACTGCAGAGGGGGATTTTTGCCCTCCCCAGGCTCTGGAGGCTTTCCTTAAGCCTCCAGGAGGGCGAAAAATGCCTCCCCGGGCTCCCGAAGCTCTCTGGAGGCAGGAAACAGGTCCATTTCCATACTTCCAGTACTTCTAGACCCATTTTTCACTCTCCCAGAGCCTCCACACAGGCCTTGCACTTATCTGGCACCCAAAAGGGGATGGGCTGGGGCAGGGTTCAGGGGGGTCAGTTGGTCCTTTCAACTACCAGTTCGGCAAATCAGATTAAAATTAACATCCCATTCGCCTGAAGTGGTCCAAACTGGCTGAATCCCACCCCTGATTGGAACCCATGTCTATCATCAAACCATCTTTTACCTATGGCTCACTCACTTTCATATCCAGTCCAGATTCATTCAGCATTTCGTTTGATGTTTACCACACATCCTTCTTATTGTAACCAACTCAAACTTGGCACACAGATGACGTACTCTCTGGATAAGATACATACTCTTGTGCCTTAAAATGGCTTCTACCGTACTGCTGTAAAATGGCTTCTATTGTACAGCACAGCGGAGTCCCCATGGTAACAATTTCACAGTACTCCACAAGGGGGCTCCCTCTGGTAAGGGGGAAAATCCAACATTAGAAATTACATTTGGTCTGGATGTTTTCCCCCTATAAATAAATACCTGGCCAATGCCAGATTATTGGCTAGTATATTCTATAAACTCTAAAGGCACAAAATTAGTTTTAATCTTATACTTGCTCAAGGTTTGGTTAAATACCAGGGGTTGACTTAGGAGTAAGGCCACAGGTGGATGATGAATGGCCCCTCCCAGAGGAAATAAAAGAGGAGCAAAAGGGGAGTGGAGTTTGCAGGAAACGATTAGTTCGTCTCATTGGTTTGTGATTCTCCAAGACTCCTTGCCAAGTTCTGCAGATCTCGGCCTGGCAGCTCTCCAAGCCAGATAAGGTCTGTGGCTGTAAATCCTCCCTTGAAAGACTTTGTCAGATGTGAGTGAGAATAATCCCCAGTAAATTAATAAAAGGGTTTTTTGTCGGGGCAAGGAGTTTGCTTCATGCCCTTGGGAAGCCTAGGCCAGAACAATATAGGTCTATAGCAAGAGTGTCAACCTCGATTTCATTAAAGGCTGCATCAGGGTTGTGTTTGACCTCACGGGGGCTGGGGGGGGGGGGTTATGGCCAGCTTGATGCTACTTGTATTGGGGGGGCCTCTGATGGCCCAGCAAAAATGGGCTCCCAAGCTCCGTTTCCAGCTACAGCTCTTTGGACAAACTTTCTTTTCAATAAATGACATTGTAGCTTAGATAATGAAACATCTGCAACCAAGCTCAGATAACAACAAGAACCTCCTCAAACCTTCTTTTCAAAGGAAGAATATACTCTATAAACTCTAAAGGCATCAAATAGTAGTTAATCGTATACTTGCTAAGGGTTTGGTTAAATACTGATAGCATACAAGTTAAGACTTAGGATAACACAACAATGTTTAACAGGCAGGGTTTAGATTAAATAGAATATGGAAATGTGCCGTGAACACACATGGTCAATTTTTTAATTTCTTTTTTTCAATTTCCAGATATGGTTGACTGTTTTCCATGTCCAAAAGATCAATATCCGAGCAAGGAGCAAGATCGATGCTTTGTCAAGACTTTAAACTATCTGTCCCACAAAGAACCATTAGGGATGAGTTTAGCCTTGGTTGGGATCAGCCTATTTATAACTACAGCTTTTATCCTTAGGACCTTTGTTAAGCACCAAGACACCCCAATTGTCAAAGCCAACAACCGGGAACTGACATTTACACTCCTTCTGTCCCTTCTCCTTTGCTTCCTTTCATCTTTGCTGTTTTTTGGACAACCTAACAAGACCACTTGCTTTCTTTGCCAAACTGCTTTTGGCGTCATCTTTGCGGTGGCCGTTTCCTGTGTATTAGCTAAAACCATCACCGTAGTTGTAGCTTTCATGGCCACCAAACCTGGATCCAACATGAGGAAATGGTTGGGGAGAAAACTGGCCAGTTCCATTGTTATTTCCTGCACCTTTGTTCAAGCAAGTATTTGTTCTTGGTGGATGGCAACCTCCCCTCCTTTCCCAAATTTGGATATGGACTCCCTCACCAGTGAAATCATAGCAGAATGTAATATGGGATCTTCTGTCATGTTTTATCTTGTCTTGGGCTACTTGGGATTTCTAGCCATCGTGAGTTTCATGGTGGCTTTTTTTGCCAGGAAGTTGCCAGATGCTTTCAATGAAGCCAAGTTCATCACCTTCAGCATGCTGGTGTTTTGTAGTGTTTGGTTGACTTTTGTCCCTACTTATCTGAGCACAAAGGGGAAGTATATGGTGGCTGTGGAGATCTTCTCTATCCTGGCATCCAGCGGTGGATTGCTGTCTTGTATCTTTTTCCCCAAATGCTACATTATTCTGTTGAGACCTCAATTAAACAACAAGCAGCAGTTAAGAAAAAGCAATTAAGCAAAGTTTATGAGTTCTTTGTGTGGTAGGCATGTAATCATGTGTGTATTACAATCGGTGGTGACTAATAAAATTCTGCCTAATTTAAAATGCAGCAGAACATAATTTAGCTACGTTCAGGGAGATAAGATAAGATGTGTATAATAAAAAGAAGAGATTTTTCTGTTTTACCAGGTCAGGAATTATAACGCCCTTATATACAGTATACAGTAGGATCAGAGGTGGTATTCAGCCAGTTCAGACTAGCAGAAATAGCGGAATGGCCCACCACTTTGGCTCTATGTCATCCTATTTAAGGACTTTTTTGAGCAAAGTGCATTCGTGGAAGGCCGGGGACATGAACGGATGGGGGTGCACATTTGAGAACGTGTAGGGTAAGTAAGTGAATATCACCCCTGAGTAGCATGTCAATTTAGGTTCAAGAACAGCTTTTCCATAGGGACACAATTTCATCAACTCTCCAAAACTGCTATGGGGAGAGACCTAAAGTGTACTAAAGTTAGTTCTCTTTGGAATTTGAAAATAGTTATGTGGTGTAAGTATCTTGCTGGTTTGTAAAAAAGGGGTGGGTGGGTGGGTGGGGGATTGGCTATTCAGAATAAAACATTCTTAGGTAGAGCAGACTGGTCTTGTCTGATTTCCAGGTCTTTGGTAAGTAAATTAAAGGTGCTGAATGCATGTTTACAGCACATCATTAGTTATGTCTCCCTGAAGAAGCACTTAAATTGAACAGTCAAGAAACAGATGAAGTTAGAGACAAAGATTTGGGAGAGGAATTGGGGAGGCAGATCAATAGAAAAATCATAGCAATTAAAGTATTAAAGCGGGCAAGAGACAATGGGTAGATGATTTTTCTTTTGTTTTATTGTTCTGATCTGCTTTTCCCTCTCTCTCTCTCTCTCTCTCTCTCTCTCTCTCTCTCTCTCTCTCTCTCTCTCTCTCTCTCTCTCTCTCTGTGTGTGTGTTTTAAAGCATAGCAATTAAAATATTGAAGGAGGCAATGGATGATGGTTAAATTATTTTTCTTTTTTTATTGTTCTGATTTGTTTTTCTGCCTTTTTCTCTTTGCTTTAAAACGTAGCAATAAAAATATTGAAGCAGGCAACAGATGATGGATGGATGACCCTTCTATTTGTTGTTATTCTGTTTTGCTTTTCCCCTCCTCTTACTCTCTTTCCTTTTTTTTCTTTTAGGTAGGCAACAGGATTAGAAGTTTAGGATAGACAGAAATAAATTTCTATACAACATGGAATAATTGAATGATGATAGATTATAATCTAATATAAATGTGTATTATTGTTAGATATAAATGAGTTGATTGAATGTAATAATTATGATTAATTTCATTAGTCTTATTTGTATTGGAATGTATGACACCCAGCCGCCACATCGTTCATGCATTGATTTGATATATTTCCTAAAAACTAAAAAAAAACATCATATATATATATACATTTTACACATACACGCACACATACATACATATATACATATATAGATAAACATATATATGTATGTATCTGTGTTACAAACCCCTGGTATGCCTATACACACACACACACACACACACACACACACACACACACACACTGCGAAATGTCCTAAAAATGTGAGTTCCAGGTGTAATTATAAAAGAAACAGACATTGTGATCTACGGAACTTTAAGATTTATTTCTCACTTAGCTTTCGTTAGCAACTGCTAACATCGTCAGAGTGTTGACGTCATTAAAGAGATATCTGCCTTATACAATGTCAATTGACTTGGCCAAGCTCTGACTGGATGGTGGAGAATGGAAGGATTGATATTTCTTGTAGACAGCTGGACGTGAATATAAATGCTGCCATTCCTGACTCATTTAAAATAGAATGGAATGGAACCAGTGGTGGGATTCAATTTTTTTTTACTACCAGTTCTGTGGGCATGGCTTGGTAGGTGTGACTTGGTGGGCATGGCAGGGGAAGGATATTGTAAAACCTCCATTCCCTCCCCACTTCAGGGGAAGGTTACTGCAAAATCTCCATTTCCTCCCAATCAGCTGAGACTCGAGAGGCAGAGAATAGATAGGGGCGGGGGCAGACACAGGTGGTATTTACTGGTTCTCCGAACTACTCAAAATTTCTACTACCAGTTCTCCAGAACTGGTCAAAAACTGCTGAATATATCTCTGAATGGAATGGAATGGAATGGAATGGAATGGAATGGAATAGAATAGAATAGGACAAGAGAAGAGAATAGAGAATAGAATAGAATAGAATAGAAGAGAAGAGAAGAGAAGAGAAGAGAAGAGAGGAGAGATTGGAATGGAATGGAATGGAATAGAATAGAATAGAATAGAATAGAATAGAATAGAATAGAATAGAATAGAATAGAATAGAATAGAATAGAATAGAATAGAACAGAACAGAACAGAAGAGAAGAGAAGAGAAGAGAAGAGAAGAGAAGAGAAGAGAAGAGAAGAGAAGAGAAGAGAGGAGAGATTGGAATGGAATGGAATGGAATGGAATGGAATGGAATGGAATAGAATAGAATAGAATAGAATAGAATAGAATAGAATAGAATAGAATAGAATAGAATAGAATAGAATAGAATAGAATAGAATAGAATAGAATAGAATAGAATAGAATAGAATAGTTGGAAGGGACCTTGGAAGTCTTCTAGTCCAACCCCCACTTAGGCAGGAAACCCTATACCACTTCAGACAAATGGTTATCCAATCTCTTCTTAAAAACTTCCAGTGTTGGAGCATTAAATTAAAGCCACACCTGGAATACTGCATCCAGTTTCCATCACTATATTACAAAAAAAGATGTTAAGACTTGGAAAGAGTGCAGAGAAGAGCAACTAAGGTGATTAAAGGTCTGGAGACTAAAACATATGAAGAACGATAGCAGGAACTAGGTATGGCTAGTCTAGAGAAAGGATGGACTGGGGGGGGGGGATCACATGATACCAGTATTCTAGTATTTGAGGGGCTGCCACAAAGAAGAGGAAGTCAACTTATTTTCCAAAGCACCAGAAGGCAGGACAAGAAACAATGGATGGAAACTAATGCACAAAGAAGTCAGAAAAAGCACTGGAAGAACCTATACGAGCCATTCTGATTTTTAAGACAGGGAAAGTAAGCCTTGCAGGCACACTTAAAATGGTGGGATTAGGGAGTCCGGTAGCCTGACAGCTAAGTGCAAGTCCATAGCAAATATTTGGTCGGTTTAATAAAACTGGGACAATTTCTTTGACCCTCTGCAAACAATCACTTTATTTCTTGATAGAATTGCAATTTTAGAACATAAAAACTTCCACTAGAGCCATGTTGTTCTTTGCCTATCCAAATTGCAGAGAGAGAGAGAGAGAGAGAGGGGGGCAGAGGCAGAGGCAGAGGCAGAGACACACACAGAGAGAGAGAGGGGCAGAGAGGCAGAGACAGACATAGAGAGAGAGAGAGAGATGCCGAGAGAGAGAGAGAGAGGCAGAGAGGCAGAGACAGAGAGAGAGAGACAGAGAGAGAGAGAGGCAGAGAGGCAAAGAGAGAGGGGGGGCAGAGAGGCAGACAGAGAGAAAGAGAGAGAGGCACAGAGAGAGAGAGAGGCAGAGAGAGAGGCAGAGAGGCAGAGACAGACATAGAGAGAGAGAGAGAGATACAGAGATAGAGGGGGGGCAGAGAGGCAGAGACAGAGACAGAGAGACAGAGACAGAGAGACAGAGAGACAGAGACAGAGACAGAGAGAGAGAGGCAGAGAGAGAGAGAGCGAGGCAGAGAGAGAGGGGGGCACACACACACACACACACACACACAGAGGCAGAGAGGCAGACAGAGAGAAAGAGAGAGAGAGAGAGAGAGAGAGAGAGAGAGAGAGAGAGAGGCAGACAGACAGACAGAAACACAATTTAAAAGATAATTATAGCAACAATTTTCAAACACAGCTCATCTGTCTGGAATCCACATTGTACAGCATATCAGACATTAATACAATAGAGCGAGTGCAGAGGTATTTCATGAGAAGGGTACTCCACTCCTCTGCTCACAACAGAATCCCTTATGCCACCAGGCTTGAAATGTTGGGCTTGGACAACCTAGAACTACGCCAATTAAAGTCTGACCTAAGCAGAGTACACAAAATTGTCTCCTACAATGTCCTACCTGTCAATGACTACTTCAGCTTCAACCGCAATAATACGCGGGCAAACAATGGATACTAACTCAAGGTAAACTGCTCCAAACTCGATTGCAGAAAACATGACTTCAGCAACAGAGTGGTCAATGCCCGGAATGCACTACTCGACTCTGTTGTTACATCCTCAAACCCCCATAACTTAAACTGTCTAGCATGGACCTCACCCCTTTCCTAAGAGGTCTGTAAGGGGGCATGCAAAAGTGCACCAGTGTACCTACCATCCCTGTCCCACTGTCTCTATTTATTCGTACCCATTTCCCATGTTCATCTCCATGTTTATACTTACAATACAATACAATACAATAGTAGAGTTGGAAGGGACCTTGGAGGTCTTCTAGTCCAACCCCCTGCTTAGGCAGGAAACCCTATACTATTTCAGACAAATAGCTATCCAACATCTTCGTAAATACTTCCAGTGTTGGGGCATTCACAACTTCTTGAGGCAACTTCTGTTCCACTGATTAATTGTTCTGACTGTCAGGAAATTTCTCCTCAGTTCTAAGTTGCTTCTCTTCTTGATTAGTTTCCACCCATTGCTTCTTGTTCTACCCTCAGGTGCTTTGGGGAATAGATGACTCCCTCTTCTTTGTGGCAACCCCTGAGATATTGGAACACTGCTGTCATGTCTCCCCTAGTCCTTCTTTCTCTTAAGTCCTTCTTTCTCTCCTTAGACCTGTTATCTCGTACATGTTTGACAAGCTAAATAAAACGAATAAATAAATGATGTATCTTTAACCTATTCTTTCAAGTGTCCCAATGGTGCATTCATGGCCAACGTAGTTGACTATGTCAGCCTTCCTGCTCATCGCCCTCTTTTTCTCTTCCTTTCCATCTTTCCCAGCATGAGGGACTTTTCCAGAGAGTTGCGTTTTCATATGAAATGTCCAAATAGAATAATTTGTGCCTGGTCATTTGGGCTTCGAGTAAAAATTCTGGATTGATTTTTTTTGTTTTCACAAGCCGCCGAGGTTTTTTCTTGGCTGCCAATGGGATTCTCACGACACTTCCCCAGCAGCGAAGTTCAAAAGCATCAAACACTCTTCTTTAACACTGCACTGTAGTGAGCGTAACGCTGATCTGCATAGATCCGGGATGGTGAACCAATGGCACATGTGCCACAGGTGGCACGGGGAGCCATTTCTGAGGGCACTGTGAGGCATTGCCCTGTCGGCTCCAGCATGCATGTTTGCACTGGCCAGCTGATTTTCAGCCTGATTTTTGCCTCTGAAGAGCGAAAAATGGCCCAACGGGCAACCCGGAAGTCTGTTCCCAAACTTCCAGTTTGCGTGTTGGACCGTTTTCTTTGCCCTCCCCATGCCTGCATGCACGGGGCAGCAGGGGGAGTCACCTGTGCATACTCAGGGGGTGAGGGGAGGTATTAAATTATGGGTGTGGGCATTCAAGTGTGCGTGCGGCTTTTGGCAACCATGGCGCAAAAGATTCACCATCACTGGTATAGATTCTTCCAATCATTTTAATATCTTTTTCCAAAGCCTTCACCTGTACTAAGTACCATGCTGTGAAATATTTAGAACATAGAACATAGAATTACAGAGCTGGAAGGAGCCTTGGAGGTTGTCTAGTCCAAACCCTCTGCTCAAACAACTTCTGAAAGCAAGTCATTCCCACCAGTTGATTGTTCTCACCACTAGGAAATTTTTCCTTAGTTCTAGATTGATTCTCTCCTTGAATAGTTTCCATCCATTGGTTTTGATCTTGCCTTCTGGTGCTTTGGAAAATAGTTTGTCCCTCTCGATTTTGTGGTGGCCTTTCAAATAGTGGAACCCTCCTATCATATCTCCCCTAGTTCACTAGACTAGACATGGCCTTCACCTATACTATTCTGTGACATGTTTAGAACACAGAATTACAGAATTGGAAGGAACCTTGGAGATGGTCTAGTCCAACCCTCTGCTCAAACAAGACAAGTCTATACCATTTCAGATAAATGGTTGTCCAGCTCTACTTGAAAGCCTCCAATGATGGGGCACCTACAACTTCTGAAGGCAAGACATTCCACTGGTTCATTGTTTTTCACTGTTTGGAAATTTTTCCTTAGTTTGAGATTCCTCCTGTCCATTGGTTTTTGTCTTGCCTTCTGGTGCTTTGGAAAGTACTTTGTCCCTCTCATCTTTGTGGTGGCCCCTCAAATATTGGAATCTCTCCCCTGGTTCTTCTAATAACCAGTTCACCAAACTGCTGTCAGGCCTGTAATTATGTTCTTTTTAGGATCTTTGGCCTGCCACACTTTCTTATAATTTTCTATGCTGTTTCATTAGTGTAGTAGTTGGGAGGGGGGAATAGAAAGGAGTAGGATTGTGGAATGTATGTTGACATTCTTTTGTAGAAGCCAAGGTCATCTTTTGTCTCCGCATCCAAGGGGGAGGCCTCGGAGGAGGGAATTGCCGAAGAACAAACGTGTGTACCAATTGCCACGGTGGTTAAGAGAGGGCCCCAGATGCCCGCACAGAAAAGTCATCTGGGCCAACAGCCTCTGGAAGAGGATCTCCAACTTAAAGTGACGAAGTGTCCTACCAAGGGGGAGGCCTCGAAAGAGGAAAAGGGCAAACAATCTCCGGAGGAGGACCCCCAACTTCAGGTGACGAAGAGTCCTACCAAGGGGGAGGCCTCGGAGGAGGAACAAGGCCAGCCGTGGATGATTGAATCCAGGAGCCCAGAACCTACAGCACCTGCAGCAGAGAGTCCTAAACGGCCATGGGAAGAGGTCGCAATGGACTTCATCCTGGAACTCCCAGACAGCAGTGGGCATAAAGTAATTTGGACTGTGATTGATTTGTTTTCTAAGCAGGCACTCTTCATTGCTTGCTCAGGATTGCCATCCGCAAACGAATTAGCGAAAATGTTTGTGAAACACATTTATCGCCTGCACGGAGTACCCAAGAGGATCATTTCAGACCGCGGAGTCCAGTTCACAACCAAGTTCTGGAGAGAGGTCCTGAGATCCATTGGGTCCACACAAGAATTGAGCTCAGAGGTTCATCCCAGCATGAACGGTGCAGCAGAGGGAGCCAATGCGGTGGTGGAACAATACATCCGGTGTTTTGTGGACTATCAGCGAGACAACTGGTCGGACTTGCTACCCTTCGCCGAAGTGGCATACAACGATGCGGTCCACAGCAGCAGAGGATTAGCGGGTTTCCAGATTACCAGTGGCATGGAAGTTGTTGCCATGCCTGAGTTGCCTAGAGAACCTCCTTCTTTCATGTCTTTGAGTGAATGGATGGACATGCTAAAGAAAGGATGGGAGAATACGAAGAAGGCTCTAGCAGTTGCGGCAGAAGCCTACCAGAAGCAAGATGATCAACGTCGCTCACTCCTAAACCCCTACCGTGTGGGGGACAATGTTTTTGTATCTACCAAATACATAAGATTAGAAGTGCTTAGCAAGGAATTGGGTCCAAAATTTCTAGGTCCATTCCCAATAGTGAAGATAGTTAACCCAGTTACAGTTCAACTCAGTCTACCCAGAAGTCTAGGGGAAATTGACCCAGAATTTCATTGTAGCTTGTTGAAACCAGTAATTGGGTCTAACAGAAGAGCATCCACCCAAGCTCAATCTCCTCCTGTAGTGATAGAAGGGGAAACATAATCTGAGGTGGAAAAAATTGTAGATTTCAGGCTGAATAGGGGTTGCTTACAGTACTTAGTGCATTGGAAGGGTTACCCTTTGTCTGAAGTTAATTGGGTGAACAGTGGGAACCTAAAAGTGGAGAAGTTAGTAAAGTAATTCAATGGGAAGTTTCCCGAGAAGTCAAGGGGTTCCCCTGGGTGGAGAAGAGGTGGTTAATTTTGTTATATTAACTTTTATGTTATTCTCTTTGCAGGAAACGTTTTTTCTTTTGAGGAGAGGCCGCCTGTCAGGCCTGTAATTATATTCTTTTTAGGATCTTTGGCCTGCCACACTTTCTTATAATTTTCTATGCTGTTTCATTAGTGTAGTAGTTGGGAGGGGGGAATAGAAAGGAGTAGGATTGTGGAATGTATGTTGACATTCTTTTGTAGAAGCCAAGGTCATCTTTTGTCTCCGCATCTCGACACCTGGCCGGAAGAAGATGGGTGTACATGCCAGCGTGGAAGATGATGATTGGAACATGTGATGGATTTGTGGGTGTGGGGAGAGATCATGAACTTTCAACTGGGTGAACTTACAGGATGTAATTCAGAGTTGGAATTTTCCATAGCCGTACTAACATGCCTGCGGAATAAATTGCACCTAAAAGGATGTTTTGCCTTGGACAATGATTTATTTCTGCATGGTATTTAGAACCCTAAAAACTGCTCAGAAAGTATAGATCTTGGAACAGAACAATTTTAATTCCCCCCCTCCCTCTCTCTTTCTCTCCCTCTCTCTCTCTCTCCCCCTCTGTGTGTGTGTGTGAACTCCCCATTCTTATTAAAAAGCAAATATGAGATAAATGTAAAACATGTTTTAGTTTTACATTTTTGAAATATTAGTTTTATATTTTTCAAATATCCTTGTCTACTCTTATTTCTTCTTCTCCCCTCCTTTTTTTTGTGTGTGTGTGGGGGGGAAGGAAAGTGTGAATGGTTGTCTATTTCACTTTCACGTTTATCTACTTTCCAAAGGATTTTCAAATCAAGACCAGTTAATCTGTACCAGACAGTTGATCTTTGACCATTTCATCCAACCTTTGGCAGGGAAAATGGATTCCCGATCCATTCATTAAAATTAAATCTTTGCCCTGATTTCTAGAATTAGAGCGATGTTGTAGCTACAAACTTCCCAATTCCATTTCTCCACTATTTTCCAAAACAGGTTAAGCATCGTCGCTTATTGTATCACTCCAAAGAAACAAAGTTGTTAACCAGACACATAACGAAAAAAATCACCAAGGTTCCATGGCAATGATGTCCCTTATGAATGACTGCAATCATTTCATTATTCTAGAAGGCCACAAGGAAAGGGAATAGAAATTCCAAAAGAATCTATATAAATATTTCAAGAGCCACAAAGAGGAAGGAAGTGGTAATGCTGTGTGATTCATTTCCACAAAGTTCTCTTCCTTCTGTTTCATCTGCCAGAAGTTCTCCTTGAAGATAGACCTTTTCTCCATACACAGAGAATCATAGAATCAATCTTCCTGGTATCCTGATGCACAAAGCAGTTACTCTGAGCTGCCGTGGAAGTGATGCTTTCCCTGTTCCACATGAGTGGTATCAACCTGGGGACCTCATCATCGGCGGGATGATGTCCCACTTGATTTACCATTTCTATCAAACTCTATTCAAACAGCATCCTTTTCTCAACCTTCATGATTCACTAATGTAAATATTTTCCTTTGAATCAACTGACTTATGCCTACAATAGCAAAGAATTGTTTATATGATTAATAGCTGTTTGTAGAGAAAATGCAGAGTTTTTCAGGTAAATGTAAGGATTCTTTGTGTTTTGGAAGTTTTCTAGTGGTGAGAGAATGGGGAAACCTTCAACGTTCTTGTAAGTAAAGCACATTGGATTGCATGGAAATTATCCAAAAGAAGAAGGCTAAAAAAAAAAAAATCCAGCCACATTTCACGAGACAAAAATAAAGGCAACTTTGCTTTTCCAAAAGGCAACTGGATTTTCTTGGGTTTTGCTTTGAAAAGATTTCGTTTCTCATCCAAGAAGCTTCTTGGATGAGAAGTGAAATATTGGAAAAGGACTTTGGGGACAGCCTTGACCTGGATAACTGAGAATCTCCATACACGTACTGTAAATATGGGGACTTAGTTAAATCGATTGGCATTCTATTTTACTAAGGAGGTAAGGCATGATAAAGGTAAGGCATGTGCTAGTTGTTCCTGACTCTAGGGGACGGTGCTCATCTCCATTTCAAAGCCAAAGAGCCAGCACTGTCCGAAGATGTCTCTGTGATCATGTGGCCGGCATGACTAAATACAGAGAGGCGCACAGAATGCTGTTACCTTCCCATCAAAGGAGGTCCCTATTTTTCTACTTGCATTTTACGTGCTTTCGAACTGCTAGGTTGGCAGAAGCTGGGACAAGTAAAGGGAGCTCACTCCATTACGCGATGCTAGGGATTCAAACCACCCAACTGCCAACCTTTATAATCGACAATGTTCAGCATCTTAGCCACTGAGCCACTGTGCCCCTGAGGAATGGTAGGATAGAGTAAAGATGTTTTAGTATTTCTATCTGCTGCAACCAAAGTAGAGACACACCTTAGATATTGAATCTGGGGGAACTTAAAATTATGAGCACTCATGGAGCATTCCTTCAGAACTGAGAAGATTCAGATGAGCAAGATGTTTGGGTTTAGAGAAAAATCTCAGCCATAATCTATACTTCTTTCTAATTCAGTAAATTTCCTAGAAAACCAAATCAACTGAGAAAATAACAAAGCCACATCATTCTAGTTTAAACTCAACACTGAAGTTAAAATTTCAGAAATTAACATAGTATGTTTTATAATGATAACCTTTCTGGAAAAAAATATTAAAGGAAATAAATTGTGTTCAAAGTATATTTGGACTGATTATAAAGTTAACTAATCCTTC
This sequence comes from Natrix helvetica, assembly GCF_964273705.1. Lineage (NCBI taxonomy): Eukaryota > Metazoa > Chordata > Lepidosauria > Squamata > Natricidae > Natrix > Natrix helvetica. The sequence goes on along the minus strand of NC_138554.1, from coordinate 5,189,634 downwards.
AATCAGAAATAGATTTTCCAGTGGTCAGTTATGTAATGACCATCCAAAAATAATTTGCAAAATTATAAATTATCATTACTTTGAAAAGGTGTGCTCAATCTATTTTCAGTGTAATAACCAAATTCTACCAACACGTCCTCGCCTTGGCCTTTGCTGTGAAGGAGATCAATGAGGACCCCCAGATCTTACCTAACATCACTCTTGGGTTCCACATCTATGATAGTTACCACAATCCATGGATGACCTGTCGCACTATTCTGGACCTCCTTTTCAAATCCCGGGACTTTGTCCCTAACTACAAATGTGATCGCCAGAAGAATCTCATGGCCATCATTGGAGGATTAGGTTCTGATACATCATCTAATGTAGCTGAAGTTGTAGATTTCTACAAAGTTCCACAGGTCAGTACGGAGAAGATGAGTCAAAAATTTCTGTGCCTTGTTGTTATCGCATAATTACTGAGAATCAGATATTAACACTGTTTTAATATTGTATGTATGTATGTATGTAGTATAGAATCAGATACTAACACTGTAACAGCATTCCAAAAAAGGCATTAAGCATTGTTAATCTAATTGTGTGAAGCTTCTTTTCTGGTAACAATGTATTAACTAACTAGGGCATACAAAATCTTTGCCAGACCAATTCTCAAATACAGCTCATCTGCCTGGAATCCACACTGTGTATCAGATATTAATACAATTGAGCGAGTCCAGAGGTATTTCATGAGAAGAGTACTCCACTCCTCTACTCACAAAAGAATACCTTATGCCACCAGGCTTGAAATGTTGGGCTTGGGCAATCTGAAACTGTGTCGCCTGCAGTATGATCTAAGCACAGTACACAGAATTGTCTGCTACAACATTTTACTTGTCAAGTAAAGCTTCAGCTTCAACCTCAATAATACACAGGCAAACAATTGATACAAACTCAAGGTAAACCATTCCAAACCTAAATGCAGGAAATATGACTTCAGCAACAGAGTGGTCAACGGTCAATGTTTATATTTATACCTGGTACCTTGCACATGTTTAGGAAAATAATAAATATAAATACAAATGTGTATTAGATTTGTAAGACCTTGCATACCTTGAGGTATAATACTTATCAGTTGTTTTATAAAACTGCAATGCCAATCATAGAAGAAGAGGAAAGATTTGTTCAACCAAATGAATTACCATATTGTTCAGAGTATAAGGCGCACCTTCCCCCCCAGAAAAGAGAGTAAAAATCTGTATCACTTATACACAGTGTATCACTTATACACTGAATACAGCAGTTTTTGGCCTAATGAAACCCAGCCTCCTTTGCAAAAAATGAGGTGTGCAGAGGGTTTGGGAGGCCTGCAGTGTGCAAAAACTTTTTTTTAATTTACCTCTTCAAAATCTTATATTCCGGTGCATCTTATAGTCCAAAAAATATGGTATTGTAATGTGTCTGAAATAATTCATAGAAATTCTATTCTATATTAATATTTTAAACAAAACAGAGGGGAAAATAATTTCTTGGATATTGTTTACAGGAAAACTAGGTCCAGAAAGTTCGGATTTGAGGTAACAATTCTACAGAATATTACTCTGCTTTCTTTCAGCTGACATACGGCTCATTAGCCCAAGAGGAGTTTCCAACCAGCAAGCGATCTTCACTTAATTTCATGGTCCCCAAAGAGGACCATCAATATGTTGGAATTATCCAACTGCTTCATCATTTCAGGTGGACATGGATTGGGATTTTTACTATGGATAACAATAATGGAGAATGTTTCTTAAAGAAAATGCAGCCCTTACTTTCACAGAACGGTATCTGCTCATCGTTCATAGAAAGGCTTGCACAACTAAGCCACGTAGAAGACTATGGAGAATTTTATCACGTAATCTCAAGTATTTTCATTAATTTGAGGAATAGCAACAGCACCACATTGCTTGTCTATGGAGAATCTCAGGCAATTGCGTGGCTGAGAGCTATCATGTTTGTGGCAGATCCTGAAAACAAGCAAACGGCATTATTTAGAAAGGTGTGGATCACGACTGCACAGGTTGATTTCATATTATCAGGATTTCAAATCAGTTGGGATCTCCAGATGTTCCATGGGGCTCTTTCCTTCAGTGTTCATTCAGCAGCAATTGCAGGTTTCAAGGAGTTTCTTCAGACCATCAAACCTCATTCAGTCTCCAGAGATGGGTTTCTGCAAGATGTTTGGGAACAAGCATTTGATTGTTCATTTCCAAAACCAGAGTTACAAGAAATGCATGGTAGGAAATGCACTGGAGAGATGAAGCTGGAGGATCTTCCTGGACCTGCCTTCGAAATGGAGATGACCGGCCAAAGCTACAGCATCTACAATGCTGTTTATGCTGTGGCTCATGCTTTGCAAGTTCTATTTTTGTCAAGATTCAATAAGAAAAATACAGTGATGAGTAAAAAAACTGACCTTCCACATCTGCAGCCTTGGCAGGTATTCTCTCCGCATTGGACATTTCTATTACCTCAGTGAGCAATTTGATCTAGAATTATGAGAACAGATCTGACTGTCTGTCAGGTTTCTGTAAGATGCCCTAATTAATTCATGAGCCTTGAGCCAAGTTTCAAAAGAAAACCAGTCATTTATTGTGGGGGAACCATTTTGGCAATACCTCATTGCAGTCAGATCTGATCTCATTTTAATTATGGCGGAACTTTACCCCTGTTTCCTCCGTCCCCTCAGTCTGTGACATAAATCACATTCACCAATGAGGTGCACACCTCATAAGCCTACTGTAGTAATCTGAGATCCGACTCTAGCCAAAGGTATGCATGGAATGCACTCCCCGCCCCCTTTCCTCACCATGGCAACTTTATGAGTTGACCTATGGAGGAAAGACTTAATATTTTCTGCTTATAAAATCCAGTTAGTTGTGAACATCAAGAAACTACTATATTGTTAAGTAACACAGTTAAGGGAACCTGGCTTCCCTATGGATTTTGCTTGTCAGAAGGTGGCAAAGATCATAAATGTGAAAACATGTCACAGGTCATGTCTCTTTTTCAGTGCCACAGTAACTTAGAACAGTCACTAAATGAACTGTTGTAAACAGAAGATTACATAGAATAAATAGAAATAAATAAATAGAATAAATAGAAACTAAATAGAGTAAATAGAAATTAAAAGACACTTGCTCCTGGGGAGGAAAGCTATGGCAAATCTAGACAGCATGCTAAAAAGCAGAGACATCACCCTGCCAAAAAAGTGTGTATAGTCAAGGCTGTGGTTTTCCCAGTTGCAATGGATGGCTGTGAAGTTTTGACCATAAGAAAGGCTGAGCGTCAAAGAATGGAGGCCTTTGAACTCTGGTGCTGGAGAAGACTCCTGCGAGTCCCTTAAACTGCAAGGCAATCAAATCGCTCAGTCCTAGAGGAGATCAACCCTGACTGCTCTTTAGAAGGCCAGATCCTGAAGATGAAACTCAAATACTTTGGCCATCTGATGAGAAGGAAGGACTCCCTGGAGAAGAGCCTCATGCTGGGAACGATTGAGGGCAAAAGAAGAAGAGGATGACAGAGAATGAGGTGGCTGGATGGAGTCACCGAAACAGTAGGTGTGAGCTTCAATGGAGTCCAGAGGATGGTAGAGTAAAGGAAGGCCTGGAGGAACATTATCCATGGGGTTGTGATGGGTTGGGCATGACTTTGCAACTAAAACAACAACAACATAGAGGGCTACCTGTATTATCATTCCAATTCTCTCTCTCTTTTTTTTTTTTTTCATTCTCTTTGACATAGCTCTATCCATTTCTACATGGCATTTCTATTAATAATTCGGCTGGAGAGAAAGTTTCCCTAAATGAAAATGGGGACGTAATGGGTGGATTTGATATCATCAACCTCATCACATTTCCCAATCGGTCTTTTCAAAGAGTGAGAGTTGGAGTAATAGATCCGAGTTCTCCAACAGGCAAAGAATTATTCATTGATGAAGATCTGATTGTCTGGCACCCAGCTTTTAATCAGGCATGGACTCATTTAATGGACTATATCTTGAGCTATTATGATTGCAAATAGAGGCCTTGGCCTCTTAAATCACACTGACCAAAGTCTCTTTAGAAATCTAATTTTTATGTTTGTCAGAAAAAAATGGAATACAATGAGCAAATGTGGCCCATGATCAAGCATTAATGAAATTGACAAAATGACCTTACAATGTAAAAGTCAGGTTTTGTTTTTGGTTGCAGTTATCTTTCAAATTATGGACATTGCCTTATTTCCATAGCATGGTCATCTTGCATATTAATCCACTCACCTTGCCTTTTTCAAACATTGTCATTGCTACAACTTTTAATGTATAATATAAATCCAGCTAGATAATATTCAGTAGCCCTTTGAGAAGTAAAGAATTCTTTCCCCCAATTAAAGACATTGATGAATAACTCATGAATGAAGTTGTCCTGGGATAATGTTGAAGAATCTACTCTAAGTCGGTCACTGGTCAACCTGTGGTCCCAGTTGCTGAATCAGATTGGATCCTTTAGCATTAATATTATTTTTTTTGAAAAATCTTCCTTCGCAAAAGACCTTTTATTTTTTATCACCAGGTACTTCCAATTTCTCTGTGCAATGACTATTGCTCCCCTGGATACTGGAAGAAGGAGGCTGAAGGAAAACAATTCTGTTGTTATGACTGCATCCCATGTCCAGAAGGGAAGATTTCAAATCAAAAGGGTAGGTTAGACATTCCAGGAAGTTTTCATAGGTTGATTTAAGCAAACAAAGAGGAGCAGTGGTTCAATGGCTGAATAATGCTGGAGAAGGTAATTAAACTCCAACGCTTTGAGTCCTAGCACTTTGTGCAGAATTCAGCTAGTTCTGACAGATTCTGGAGAACCGGTAGTGGGCATTTTGAGAGTGGGTATTTTGCAGTATCCTTCCCCCGCCACACCCACAAAGCCACGCCCAGAGAACCAGTCGTAAAAATTTTTGAATCCCACCAGTGACTGTGTGGTGTGGTGAGCTTCCATCACTTGTCTCCGCTTCTGCCGATCTAGCAGTTCAAAAGCATGCTATATGCAAGTAGATAAATAGGTACCACTTCAGTGGGAAGACGAGCTGGCACTTCATGTGGACGGTAAGAATCCTGCTGGCACTGCACTTCCCATTTATGATGCTCATTTGCGAGGCAGCTTTGGTAGAGAGATGGGAGGAGAGCCATTCAACTTCCTTTCTGGTCCAGAGCTAGCTTGCCCCCTTTGAAGATCTTTCACTTCTCATCCGAGAAGCTTCTTCAACTCTGACTGGATGTTGGGGAATGGAAGGATAGCTCTGACTGGATGGTGCGGAATGGAAGGATTTATATTCTTTGGAGACAGCTGGTCATTTGCATTCTTTTAGAGAGTTGTTGAGGACACTTGAAGGTTTGGCTTGTGTCCTCAGGGTCACCTGACTAGTGCAAATTGGTATCGAGTCTTCTTGGAGCTGCTGAAAGGACTGTGTGTATGGAGCTGTGCTTTCTGCAACTGTCTTCCTTTCTGACCTGTGTCCCCTTCAGGCTGTTGGGGATGAGTCTCTGTTGTCTGCTTCTCAAACTGAAGCACAAATGGTCCCTGTCATCTGCAACATTTTGCTGGAAATGTGTTCATACTCCCACACCATTTGAAGGATGATCATCCCAAACTGCATAGCTAAATGTTCTGACCCCGCTCTCAATGCCTGTGAATAAACCAGAACACAGGCTTGGCTGTTTGCCACTGTTTAATTACCGAGATAACAAATCCTTTGGCTGAGGGCCCAGACAACTCACGTTCAATAGAGCAACCCAGATAATTCAAATGAAGTAACGCAGATAGTCCAAATGAGCAGACACAGCTAGAATACATAGATTTTCTTAACTACTAATTTGAACGGTTGTTTCATGCAAATGTCCCCTCCCAGTGCCTCACCTATAATCTCTCTTGGGAGGGGCTAATCCACATCCACCTGTGCTTAATCATCTTCTGTGAGTCTGCCTACTGAGTTGCTGCTTTCGTTTCTCAGCCCTTCTCAATCTAGCATCAGGGACAAACTGCCTTTGATCCTCCCCACTGCTCCATGCCTCAGGCACCTCCTGTTGGCCAACCAGCCTCTCTGGTCCCTGCTCTGAGTCTGAACCCTGCACAGGGTCCTCCACATCATCCAGGGCATACTCATATGGTTCCTCACTATCTGAGTCCATCAGCAGCTCAACCGGATCCTGCTGGGCCACAACAGCTAAATGTCATTGGATGTTCTCAGTTATCCAGATCATGGTTGTCCCAAAGGTGATTTTTAATGACCAGCTGTCTCCAAAGAATATAACTCCTTCCATTCCCCACTATGCAGTCAGAGCTAAAGAAACTTCTTGGAGGAGAAGTGAAATATATTCAAAGAAAAAAAGAAGAAAGTCCAGTTGCCTCTTGAAAAAGCACCTTTGGGACAACTACGACCTGGGTGACTGAGAATCGTCATAGACAAACAGAGCTAGCAATCTTAGGCAGCCAAAGTACTACCCTGTATCAGCATTATTGTCTCCTGGCTAATGTATCACCATATAATAAATAAATAATGTAAGTAAAGTTAAGCAGGCTGTAATACCCTATCTTATTGTGCAAATAACTAATATTTGTACATCTTCAAGATGAATATTCATTTTTATAGCTGTGACTCTCAATCTGTTGTTCAGGTCAATACACTCTGTTACTAGAGATTTAAATATATCCCCAGAGTTTTCTTCTCCATGTTTTGGGAAAAAATGGGGAAAGTCCAAATGGCCTACATTGCAATAAAATTTAAAATGACACAAAGGGTTGTATTTCCTTCCATTTCTGCTTTGAACTGAATTTTCATAGAAACATGATCCATCTGGTAACCAGTGGGAAGAACTCAAAGGAATAACAACTGGCACCCATTTAGAAAGTAATTTGAATGTTATGGAATGCCTAGATGACAAATCCCTTGATTTTCGTTCCAGATATGGATGACTGTTTTGAATGCTCAGAAGATCATTATCCAAATAAAGAAAAGAATGGATGTATCCCGAAACTGGTGGTGTTTCTAACTTTTGACGAAAACTTAGGAATTGGTTTCGCCTCAGCAGATCTTGGTTTCTTCTTCTTGACCTCATGGGTACTTGCAACATTTATTAAGCACAGGGATACTCCCATTGTCAAAGCCAACAACCGATCCCTCACCTACACCCTCCTTGTCTTTCTTCTGCTCTGTTTTCTCTCCTCTTTGTTCTTTCTCAGCCAACCTGGCAAAGTGACCTGCCTTTTCCGACAACCAACTTTTGGTATCACTTTTTCAGTGGTCATTTCTTGTATACTGGCCAAAACTATCACTGTGGTTGTTGCTTTCATGGCCACTAAACCTGGTTCTCATATGAGGAGATGGGTGGGAAAAAGATTGGCCTTTTCTATTGTCCTGTCCTGCTCTCTCATTCAAATATGTATTTGTATAATTTGGTTGTTAACATCTCCCCCATTTCCTGAGTTGGACATGAAATCAGAGCTCCAAGAAATGATTTTACAATGCAATGAGGGGTCAGCTTTCTTCTTCTACTGTGTCTTGGGCTACATGGGTATCTTGGCCATTGCCAGCTTTATTGTGGCTTTCCTTGCCCGTAAATTACCTGACAGCTTTAACGAAGCCAAGTTCATCACCTTCAGCATGTTGGCCTTCTGCAGTGTATGGATCTCCTTCTTTCCAGCCTATCTGAGCACAAAAGGAAAAGCCATGGTAGCTGTGGAGGTCTTCTCCATCTTGGCCTCCAGCGCTGCTTTACTGGGATGCATATTCCTCCCAAAATGCTACATCATTGTTTTTCACCCTGACCTCAACCACAGGGAGCAACTCATAAAGAGAAAGTAGCATGTTATATTTCTGGCTCAAAGAAATCCCCCCCCCCAAAGGAATAGAAAGACTACTATTTACAGGAAACATATATAAAGTTGTAGGAATATTTTAACTTATCTCAAAGAAAGATTTGTGTAGGATATTTATGATCATTAAGATTTATTATGATTCCAAAATCAGTACTGATGCAGCTTTATTTTCACCATTTTCCAAGATTCTTTAATTTAATCTTTTCTCCCTTTCAACATATCCATTGCGCTTGACTTTGAGAGTCTAATTTTCTTTGTTACTATTAGGATATTTCAGATATTGACTCAAAGTCGAATGTTTGCAGAGACATTTTCATGGTTTTCAGCTCCTAAAGTATTGCATAAATACAATAAAAAGCTGATTATTGTTTTAGGAACATATATTTAACACAATATCAGAGAAAATCAATTTTGGATTTTTTAAGGTTCTTTCAAATGTAAAATTCATTGATTTTGTGAATCCTGTACATTTAATTGTAACTTTTTTAAAAAAGCTTGCTTGCTGGGTCATAACTATTCACTCCCTAATAAATCAATATCCACTGCAACCAGTCATCAGATATTAATATGAGAAATTTAGTGAAATGAAATGTATTCTTGCTTCTGCCTCATCCTATGTTCAAAAGGCTTGCTTCCCAATAACTATAATGAAGAGTGATTTTATTTTTATAGAAGACTAGTAGAGCCAGAGGGAAGAGTGAAAAAAAGATTTAGTTTAGAGGCCTTACATAGAAATAAGAATAGAATAGAATGGAATGGAATGGAATGGAATGGAATAGAATAACTGAGTATGATAGGACATACAAGGAATTTGTCTTTGGTGCATATGCTCTCAGTATACGTAAAAAGATATAAAAAGATACTTTTGCTAAGAATCATAAGGTACAACGCTTAATGACAGTCAGAGGGTACAAATCAGTAATCAGCAATAAGCAATAGCAATATAAATAATAAGAATACAAGAAATAAAGTTACAGTCCTGCAGTCATAAGTGGGAGGAGATGGGTGATAGGAGTGATGAGAAGACTAATAGTAATAGCAACACAGCCTTAGTAAATAGTTTGACAGTGGTGAGGGAATTAGTTGTTTAGCAGAGTGATGGTGTTCAGGAAAAAACTGTTCTCGTGTCTAGTTGTCTTGGTATGTAGTGCTCTATAGCATCGTTTTGAGGGTAGAAGTTGAAACAATTTATGTCCAGATATGAGGGGTCTGTAAATATTTTCACAGCCCCTTTTTTGACTCGTGCAATATATAGGTGCTCAATGGAAGGCAGGTTGGCAATAATTGTTTTTTTCTGCAGTTCTAATTATCCTCTGAAGTCTGTGTCTGTCCTATAGGGTTGTAGAACTAAAGCAGACAGTTGTAGAGGTACAGATGACAGACTCAATAATTCCTCTGTAGAACTGTATCAGCAGGTCCTTGGGCTGTGAAGTAAGTCCAAGAAGTGAACTAAAGCCAACAACTGAACTAAGTCCAACTCTCCTTGAATGTTTTAACTGAGCAGCAAGGGAGAACGCCAATATGGCATCTAATCTACAAGCAGAAGCAGTGACTGACCATGCAACAGTGGATGCTATACTGCACCGTTTGCGCCATCTGTGCCCTTCGACAATGCTCCATATAATATAAAAGATGCAGAATTTGGTACAACTGGCATACGTGGCATAGCTGGAAGCCCTAGTTACTACAATCTATGGCAGAGGAGTCACTGTTGGTGTCAAATTGCAACTGGACTGATAGCAGTAACTGGAAGAGGGATCTTGGAATCCTACTGGACAACCATTTAAATATGAGACAGCCTTGTGCAGCAGCTGCCAAAAAAGCCAACACAGTTATTGTCCTGGACATAAATTGTTTCAACTTTTACCCTCAAAATGACTCTATTGAGCATTGCACACTACAAGAACAGTTCCCCCCATCACTCTGCTAAACAAATAATTCCCTCCCCACTCTCAAACTATTCACAAGGCTGCATTACTAATAGGATTAGTCTTCTCATCGTTCCTATCACCCATCTCCCCCCACTTATGACTGCAGGACTGTGACTTTGTTGCTTGTATCCTTACAATTTATCTTGATACTGATATTGGTAGTATCTACCTCTTCCCACTTATAGCTATATCCAGATACAAGCATCTTTACAACGTATATTGTTTGTATTGTTTCCTAATATGATTTGATTGCTTATTTGTACCCTACGGCTATCATTAAGTGTTGTGCCTTATGATTCTTGATGAATGTATCTTGTCTTTTTATGTACACTGAGCGCATATGCACCAAAGATAAATCCCTTGTGTGTCCAATCACACTTGGCCAATAAAGAATTCTATTCTATGTATCATAATTTAGTCTATTCTATACATTCAAGTTGACAATTAAATTATTCTAAGTGTCCAATTCTATTTCTCCAGGTGTTTTCAAAACAGGTGCAATCTTAGCCATGCATTATGTCATCTAAAAGAATGATCAGCTATATAGAGAAAATTGGCAGATTGCCTATTGTCCAATGGTAATTATGGATTACTGTAATCACTCATTAATCTAGTAGGGCAAAACAACAAAGGTTCTGTGCAGAAGGGAATAAGAAGTGAGAAACAATCCATATAAGTATTTCAAAAGCCATAGCGAGGCAGGAAGGGGTAATGCTGACTTTCTGAGATTCACTTCCACAAATTCTCTTCCTTCTCTCTTATCTGTCAGAACATCTCTTTGAATGATAGACCCAGACATTTTCCCCCTGAGCAGAGAGTCATGAAGTTACTCCTTCTGGTATTCCTGATGAACAAAGTAGTTACTCTGAACTGCCCTTCAAGGGATGCTTTCCTTGTTCCACAGGAGTGGTACCAGCCAGGTGGCCTTATTATTGGTGGGATGGTGTCTCACATTGTTTACCACTTTTATGAAATTACATTTAAGGAACATCCATCTTTAAAAGGTTATGGCTTACCACTGTAAGGGTTTGCTTTTCTTTCCATGCAGTTTCCAATCTTAACCGAATCCTCCAAAACTTTCTTGTATAAACGAAAGCTGCTTGAATATAAAATGCTGGGTTTTGTATATTATCTAACCCAGATGTATTTGTGTGTGTAAGAAGAATAATTTCCTTTATATTACATTAAATTCTTTCTTGTAAAATGTAAGAAACTTTGCTGCAAGAAATTTCTTGAGGAACATTTACTGAGATTAAGATACTTTTTTTTTTTTTAAAAAAAAAGGCTACATTATCTATTCATATTCAGTTTTGTGTTATGTGGATAGGAAATAAAAGTGGTAGCTTGAAAAAAGCTACTATGTTGTTGTAGCCCACATCTCTTGCAAATCATAGAATGACTGTGTAAAAAGTATATTTAAATTCTGCACTAAGTTTTGAGTATTTTAGAAAACCTGTCATCTATCTACTTCAGCAAGAGACAGAAATGCTTCTTCTTATACAAATCTTGCCACCTTACAAGAATTGTAGAATCATTTTTCAATGAGTGCATTTAACCTATTTGCAGTGTCATAACCAAATTCTACCAGCACGTCCTTGCCTTGGCTTTTGCTGTGAAGGAGATCAATGAGGACTCCCAGATGTTACCTAACATCACTCTCGGGTTTCACATATACGATAGTTACCACAATCTAAGGATGACCTACCGCAGCACTCTGGACCTGCTTTTCAAATCCCAGGGATTTGTCCCTAACTACAAATGTGATAGCCAGAAGAATCTCATGGCCATTATAGGAGGATTAGGTTCGGATACATCATCTTATATGGCGGAAAGTGTAAATGTCTACAAAATTCCACAGGTAGTTTGGGGATGGGATGAGATAGAAACTTTGACTTCCTTTGTCATGAATGTTAGATATTAGATGTTTGCCATGCCTTTCTGCAGGACTTCACGGAAGTCCGCTTTGCAATCCTTCTGTAATTTGATTCCACAATGCAGTGCATTGGCTCAAGGAGATGCAATGTTTAAAACATCAAAATCTTTTAGCATGATCACAGATTGGAAAATTAAAATGGAAAACATAAATTAGAGAACAACCTTAAACTTACTTAAGCAGGCAGGTATTGTGTTTTTACTGCCATCTGGGAACAGGTGGTATCTTTCCTTACTCTGTCATTATTGGGGTCTGAGAAAAATAGTTTAGTATAAAACTGAACGGTTTTTCTGAAATTGTTGGACGATTGGTGCACTCGGGTCTTTTTGGAGATCTATATGTTAAAAAAAAATAACTTAGGGAGAACATACTTAACTGTTTCCATTTCTCCAGAATCTCATGGATAGTCTTTCATGCTTAAATATTTTATTCTGTCAGCTACAAAGAAGAGAAGAAGGTAGTTTGATAAGTCTAGCTCTAAAGAACATAGAATATAGAATAATAGAGTTGGAAGGGACCTTGAAGGTCTTCTAATCCATCTCCCTTTTTGAGCAGGAGACCTTATACCATTTCAGATAAATGATTCTCCAGTTTCTTTTTGAAGGTCTTCAGTGATGGAGAACCCACAACTTTTGAAGGCAAGCTCTTCCATTGGTTGATTTAGCAAATTTCTCTCTAGTTCTAGATCGCTTCTCCTCTTAATTGCTTCTAGGTTGCTTCTGCCCAGATTTAACTATATTCCAGATGTTCATGAGGATGAGCATTCTGGAACTCTATATCAGGATGCTAAATTTGGCTCATAAGGGTATTCCATAAGTGAGAAAATATTTCATTTTGAGAATTTATTGCTTATATTGCTCATCTTCTATAATCTATGTATAATTGTAGACATTTTCAGTGTAGGGACACCTTCATTCAATTTACATCTAGAAAGCAATCATTTCTCCCCATATTTTCCCATTGTTTCTCATAAATAATGGCTCTCCCTTTTTTTAGTTTAGTTGACTTATGGTTCTTTTGCCCAAGAAGAGTTCCAGACTACTAAACTATCTTCACTTTACTGCATGGTCCCAAATGAGGACCATCAGTACATTGGAGTTATACAACTTCTTCTTCATTTTGGATGGACGTGGATAGGAGTCTTCACTCTTGACACCAACAAAGGAGAACGTTTCTTCCAGAAACTGCAGTCATTGATTTCCCAGAACGGCATCTGCATAGCTTTCTCACAAAATATTCCACAGTTGATTAATTTGGAAAATGTGTCTGAATTACTTCAGGGAAACTCAACTATCTGCAAAAAACTGATAGATCAGAAAGCAAATGCTTTTCTTGTCTATGGAGAATCATTCACAGTTTTGTGGCTCAGAGTTGTTGTGTTTCTGTGTGATCTAGAGGATGAAGAGAGCACCTCATTTAGAAAGGTTTGGATCCTGATGGACCCAACTGATTTCATACTGACAGCATTTCAAAGAGGTTTTGATCTCCAGGTGCTCCACGGGGCTCTTTCCTTTGCAGTGCACTCAAGAGAAGTCCAAGGCTTCAGAGAATTTCTTCATGTCATCAAGCCTTCAACCCACAAAAATGGATTTTTTCAAGAAGTTTGGGAGCAAATGTTCGACTGTTCATTTCCAAATGAAGAATTTTCTTTAATATCTGATCAAACTTGTACTGGAGAAGAGAACTTGGAGAATCTCCCTGCGTCTCTGTTTGAGATGCAGATGACTGGCCATAGCTACAGTATCTACAATGCTATCTATGCAGTGGCACATTCTTTGCAAGAAGAAGTGCGTTCAAAATCCCAAAAGAGATGGTTTGCATTTTCAGATCTTCAGCCTTGGAAGGTAATGTCTCAAAAGATGCTTTACTTGCCGTTTGTTTTAGTGAATAGCCATTCTCCTCCACTGCTGAGTATTGCTTGTTTTGGTCTATACTCACATATCAATAGAAATATCGAGGGAACAACACTGATGGTGTAAGAGGTGATTCTAAGTTACAGAATACAAAAAGATGAAAATAATCAATACCTTTGCAAACCTCACTCCAGTCAATGAAGTTTGTATATCATTCTTGGTTCCATAAATAACCATTTCACACAGAATGGGCCTGTCATGTCAATGTATCCAGCCCAGTTCCAATAAAAGTTTAATGAAGAAAGGTCTGAAAGCAGTGTCTCTTTGCTTTGTGCCCAGCACACTTTTCTAAAATGTGGAGATTCATTTTTTTCTGATTAGTATTTTGCAATTTAGTCAAGACAGGGATGTTAGAACTCAGAGACAATGACAATTGGGTTTTTTTTATCAGTAGAGATGCACCATTTAAGTTTACTTTATTGTCATTGCACCTCGTACGATGAAATTAAATGCTGTATTCAGAGTACATTATACATAAAACAAAACACCCGTCCTTCACATTCTATACAATTGAATTGAAAACCCCTGATATTCCATTCATATTGCACTATACAATAGAATCCAATATAGTTACTGCTCTGGGATATAATCTGTTTTCCAGCTGATTTGTCCTTGTTTTTATTATCCTGTACTATCTGCCAGATGGTAATAGTTCAAAAAAAGGGTGCCCAGGATTAGATGGATCTTTCAGAATGTTTTGAACTTTCTTAAGGCAGCAGCAGCTATAAAACTCTTCCAAAGAGGCGAGAAGGCAACCAATGATCCTCTGGGCAATGATGTTAACCCTCCAAAATACTGTCCTATCTGCCACTGTGCAATTGGCAAACCATACACAGGTGCAGTAAGTTAAAATACCCTCTATGTTGCAGCGGTAGAAGGTCACCAGCTGTTTTTCATTGAGTTGTTGTTTCCTGAGAAGTCTCAGGTAGCATAATCTCTGTTAGGCCCTTTTGACCAGTGCTGCAATGTGAACATCCCAGGCCAGGTCCTCGTTTATGATAACACCCAGAAACTTAAAACTTCATGGAGTGATGTTAGTATTCAGGCTTAAACAAACTGCCAGGAAAATTGTTGAGCTTGTTGCTTTGAAATACTTGTCATCATTTACTAATATGGTCAAAAGCAGTTCCAAACCTCATTTATTGACTATTCAATGTGGGTTGACATTTTCTTCTTCTATATTTCAAGTTAGGAAGACTTTTTTTTTCATTTTCATTCACCACATGAGCCATGCTGGCACAGTGGTTAGATGCAGTACTGCAGGCTACTTCTGCTGCCTGCCGGCTGCCTGCAATTTGGCAGTTCAAATCTCACCAGGCTCAAGGTTGACTCAGTCTTCCATCCTTCCGAGGTGGGTAAAATGAGGACCCAAATTGTTGGAGACAATCTGCTGACTCTGTCAATCTCTTAGAGAGGGCTGTAATGGACTGTGAAGCTGTATATAAGTCTAAGTTCTATTGCTATTTCCTGGAAAAATGAGAGTAAAGGGAAGTTTTAATCTTTTTAGCCCTCCTAATTTATTTTCTTTTGGACTCCCTTTTTCTTATCCTTCTTCCTGTAGCTCCACAAATTCCTTCAAGGGATTTCTTTTAACAACTCAGCTGGAGAAAGAGTCTTCTTCAAAGACAAGAGGGAAGGTCAAGGTGGTTTTGATATTGTCAACATGATCACTTTTCCGAACAGATCTTTTCAGAGAGTTAAAGTGGGAGAGTTAAGGTCCAATGCTCCAGAAGGAAAAGAACTCGTCATTGAGAAGAACACAATCCTTTGGCACCCTGGATTCAACCAGGTAGGCAATCATGATTGTGAAAAACCTGCATGAATTATATCTTGATCCATTATGATCTGTTGATCATTGTCTGCTAAAACATACCAAATAGAAGAGAACAGAATTCTTTATTGGCCAAGTGTGATTGGACACCCAAGGAATTTGTCTTTAGTGTATATGCTCTCAGTGTACATAAAAAAAAATATGTTCATCAAGAATCATAAAGTACAACACTTAATGATAGTCATATGGTACAAATAAACAATCAAATCATACTAGGAAACAATACAAAGAATATAAGTTGTAAAGATGCTTGTATCTGGATGTAGCCATAAGTGGGAAGAGGTAGATACTAGTAAGGATGAGAAGAATAATCGTAATACAATCTGGTTGGGTTGCAGAACCAAACCAAACAGTTATAGAAGTGCAGTTGAAAGACTCAGTCATTCCTCTGTAGAACTGAATCAGCAGCTCCTTGGGCAGTTTGAGCTTCCTGAGGTGGCGCAGAAGGAACATTCTTTGTTGTGCTTTTTTGATGACCTTTTTGATGTTAGGTGTCCATTTTAGGTCTTGGGATATGGCAGAACTTAGAAATTTCAAGGTCTCTACTGTTGATACTGTGTTGTCTAATATTGTAAGAGGTGGTAATATGGGAGGGTTTCTCCTAAAATCTACCACCATTTCTATGGTTTTGAGTGTGTTCAGTTCCAGATTGTTCCGGTCTCACCACGAGGCTAGTTGTTCAACTCCCATAGGTATGCGGATTCATCGTTGTCTTGAATGAGAAGATAGTTACTTTCAAAATCTGATTTCTGTTTTGAGAGCAGGGTGGGGGGAAGGCATATTCTGTACAAAAGTTCATTTACCAAATTGACAAACTGGTATTATGATTTTAATATTGCCATCATTCCAATTTATTTACTTGCTCTGCCCCTCCTCAAGCAGATCCTCTCACACTTCCTTGTAATTTCAACACCTTTTAAATACACAGTGTAAATCCAAGTTGATAAAAGCCAGCAGCCCACTGGGAAGTAAACTATGATCTGCCTCTAGAAAGCGGGGATGAAAATGAGAAACTGTTTTAAAGATCTCCCTTTTCAAAACCTTTTATGTTTATCCCCAGGTTCTTCCACTTTCTCGGTGTAATGACCACTGTTCCCCTGGATATTGGAAGAAAGGAGATGAAGAAAAAAAATTCTGTTGCTATGACTGTGTTCAATGTCCAGAAGGGAAGATTTCAAATCAAATGGGTAGGTTAGACATTCCAGGAAGCTTTCATTAGATACGCTTAAGCAAACTGTAACACATTTAGGATGTATAGCATATGTGATTACTAGATTTATGAATACTGCAGGACAGATATTTATCTCTTTACCTGTGGATCAAACTCAATTTGCCATTGGGATGCCTACAGGTCATGTTTCTTATACAAATGCAAACTGTATATGAGCCATAGAGTTTATATGATGACATGATCTATATCTATAATTATTCTCAGATAGATAGATAGATAGATAGATAGATAGATAGATAGATAGATAGACAGACAGACAGACAGACAGACAGACAGATAGATAGATAGATAGAGATAGAGATAGAGATAGAGATAGTGATTGAGATAGAGATAGAGATAGAGATAGAATTATCCTAAAAATACAAATACCAGGTGTAATTATAAAAGAAGAAACAGACATTGTGATCTTTGGAACTTAAAATATATTGCTCACTTAGCTTTTGTTAGCCACTGCTAACATCGTCAGAGTGTAAAAACCATTAAAGGGGTGTATATATACACACACATAGAAATAGATGCATTTTCATCTTTATTTGTATTAGTTATTCTTCCCCCTAAGAATAACTAATCAGTAAACAAAATATTATCTTTTGCAAACTCAGGATATATTCAGCATTTAATATCTTGGTTTCTTCTGTCTTATGATGTCATCTTCATAGCTTGTGAGGGCAGCCTACTCATTATGCTAATCTGACAAATATTTGAATGGGAGATTTCAACCAGCAAATTTCTTTTTATAAAGTAGATTGGATTTATCGAGAAACTTCCGAAAGCAAACTGTTCCAAGAGTTAATTGTTGTCACTGTTAGGAAAACAGTAAATGTTCGAAAGACTGCATTTTAAAAGCAGTTGCACTTTATTTTAGGCCAGTCTTAAATGATACAATAGATGTAAAACTGTCTAGTTGCACCCAACAAGCAATTCCATCAATGGACACGTTGACTTATAACCAGCCTACAAACCAGTGGTGGGTTCTGGGCAGTACGCCCTGGTACAGGGGTACCGGTGGCAGATGGGAGCAGTGGCCACTGTACCAGAATGGTGCTTTGGAGGGCCCACCCTCGTTCCTTACCTCTATTTGAGCTAACCAGGCCATTTGAACACACATGTGCAGCGTATGGAGCCTGTGTGACCTCCACCAAGCAGCTGGAGCATCAAGGGGGGGTGCACATGCGAGCACAGTGCACTTGCACATGGTGGACACCTGGCCCCATAGCAGTGTACCGATTGTGACAGCATCCAGAACCCCTCACTGCTATGTACCCCTCAGGATCCAAATCAACCACACAGCTAACTCATGCAATTCCCCCCGACACTCCCACTCACCAGCAGTTCACTTCTGAAAGAGCCAGATCTGAGGTAACCTCTTTATCACAAGACCCATTGCAAGACTCACAGATAACTCACAACTGATTCATCACAAGTCCTGTCACAAGACCCTCAGTCGACACACCCAGATCTAAGCCCTTATAGCAGTGGTTCTCAACCTGTGGGTCGGAATCCCTTTGGGGGTCGAACGACCCTTTCACAGGGGTCACCTAAGACCATTGAAAAACACATATTTTATGGTTGGGGGGTCACCACAACATGAGGAACTGTATTAAAGGGTTGCGGCATTGGGAAGGTTGAGAACCACTGCCTTATAAACAGAACACTGGCACCCCCTAAAATCTGCTGAAGATGTTACGTAGCCTGGTAACAAAACATTTGGACACCAACACACAAGCTCGGAGAATGAACCTTTTACCCTCACACTACTTTGGTGTAACGAATAGCTTTGTGACTTCTTCAAGGTGACTATTCATTTCTATAATTGTGAATCTCAATCTGTTATTCGGAATATAAAATACCAAACACAATCTGTTATTCGGAGTATAAAGAGTGAAACTCATACCTCCCCACTCCCCCCTCACAGATTTCGTCTCCGTGTTTTGGAAAAATGGGAAAAGTCAAAATGGCTTAAATTTTTAATAAATTTGAATAATTATTAGACAGGACTGCGTTTCGTAGAATAACTGCCCTTCCCATTGTATTTCTTTTATGCTAGTCCCAGATGGTACAATGATGGAAAAAACTGCATTTCCAAAGAAACATGATACAACTGGTAGACAATTAGAAAAAAACCCATGAGATGGATAATGGTTGGCACCCATAAAGAATATAATTTTCAAAAATATGGAATGTATAAAAACATGCCTTGGCTTTTATTTCAGATACGGATGACTGTTTTGAATGTTCAGAAGATCGTTATCCAAATGAGGAAAAGATAGACTGCATTGTGAAACCGGTGGTGTTTCTAAATATTGAAGAAACCCTAGGAATTGGTTTCACCTCAACTGCTCTTTCTTTCTTCTTCCTCACAATGTGGGTACTTGGGACTTTTATTAAGCAGAGGGACACTCCCATTGTCAAAGCCAACAACAGATCCCTCACCTACACCCTGCTTGTCTCTCTTCTGCTCTGTTTTCTCTCCTCTTTGCTCTTCCTCAGCCAACCGGGCAAAGTGACCTGCCTTCTCCGACAATCAATGTTTGGCATCACTTTCTCAGTGGCCATTTCTAGTGTGCTGGCCAAAACCATCACTGTAATTGTTGCTTTCATGGCCACTAAACCAGGATCTCAGATGAGGAGATGGGTGGGGAAAAGATTGGCTTTTTCTATTGTCCTTTCCTGCTCTCTCTTCCAAGTATGTATTTGTATTCTTTGGTTGTCAACATCTCCCCCATTCCCTGAGTTGGACATGCACTCGGAGCTCCAAAAAATGACTTTACAATGCAATGAGGGGTCAGCTTTCTTCTTCTACTGTGTCTTGGGCTACATGGGTATCTTGGCCATTGCCAGCTTTATTGTGGCTTTCCTTGCCCGTAAATTACCCGACAGCTTTAATGAAGCCAAGTTCATCACCTTCAGCATGTTGGCCTTCTGCAGTGTGTGGATTTCCTTCTTTCCAGCCTATCTGAGCACAAAAGGAAAAGCCATGGTAGCTGTGGAGGTCTTCTCCATCTTGGCCTCCAGCACTGCTTTACTGGGATGCATATTCCTCCCAAAATGCTACATCATTGTTTTCAAGCCTCAGCTAAACCACAGGGAGCAACTAATAAAGAGGACTTAGTACATCAGTTAATTTTTCTTGCTGTATTGACAAAGAAAAATAAAAAACCACTTTGCTGTGTATATGAAACATATAGAAGTTATTTCTGTGAAAGGAGGATTTTTGGAAGTTTATTATGATTTTTAAGATTTATTAATGTCACCCATTCAAAAAAAAGTGTTTATGGTGGTGCATTTTTCAAATATGTTTGAAGATTGTTTAATCTAATTCCTTTTACTCTTTCAACACCTCAGCTCAAGAAGATTTTGGGAATCTAGATTTCTTAGGTACTCTTGGGAGATTTCAGATATTGACTCAAAGGATATCAGAACTCTTTTGTGGTTTTTATACTTTCTGTTCATAAACCACTGTTTAAGAAGCTGATTTACATTTTATGAACATGTATTTGGTACAGTATCATAGAATATTATTTTTGGTTTTTTTAGGGTCCTCTGAAATGTAAAACTTAAAAAGTTTCTGAATCTGGTACATTTAATTGAATTAAAGGTCATAAGCATTTATCATTCTATTTCCATTTTGACCTATTACCCAATTTTTAAAATATTGGAAATGTAGTGAAATGAAGTGATGTGAAATGTATTATTTCTGTCTCATTCTTTATTTGACACATATAAATGCCATATATGTACTTATACATTTTAATTTGCTTTGGCATACATTGTTCCTCGGTAACCATGTTCTCCCATCATAGGGGTAGATTCAAGCAATCAATGCTCAAACTTTTATTGACAGCTCACATGCCCAATGCCACGAAGAGCCACTAGTAGTTATGTAGACCTCAGTATGTTTGTAGAATAGGGTTACACTTTCTCCAGGTGTATCATTATTTCTGGTCCTCATGACACAAGATGGACTTCAAGAAAGGACTTTAAAAAAAGTAGAGGGAAAACCAGATACTTAATTCTTTAAAATTGCTTACTTATAACATGGCAGGGCTTTCAAAGAAAAGATAAAAGAGATAGAAATTCATATTGCCATTGTTAATTCCCATCAGTCTGGTGTACCCAAATTGGAAAAGAGAAGTGGATCAAACAAAGATCAATGTCCTTTCAAAGGATGGAGGAGATCTTCGTAAGCCTGGTGACCAGTAAATAAATTCTTAGAAGCCCAAATGTTTCAATTTTCATTAGTTTTAATTGGCCATTAAAAAAAAACCCTTTGGGGAAAAAAATATCACCGTATTTTTCGGAGTATAAGACGCACCGGAGTATAAGACGCACTACGATTTTGAAGAGGTAAATTTTTAAAAAAGTGTTTGCACTCTGCGGGCCTCCCAAACCCTCTGCACACCTCATTTTTTGTGGAAAATGGGACATGCAGAAAGTTTGAGTGGCCTGCAAAGTGCTCCTGGGGGCTGGGGGGGGTGAGTAAAAAATGACCTGTATTTCGTGAAAATGGGCCCATTGTTTGCCAAAAACAGGGCATGCATAGGCTTTGGGAGGCTTGTAGGGTGCTCCTGCATAGCTGCAAAGCTTGTGGGGCCACCACCCTTCTCCCCATCAGGCTAGCGTCTCCCAAAGCTGCCAGTATTGCAGGAATAGCTGTTACTACTGACTGCACTGGGTACCCAAGAAAACTCCCCAGTGCAGCAAACTTCGAGGGTGGCGGAAGGCTCTGGCATGCTCTGCCACCACCGCTGTTGCCACCGCTGCTGTTGCTTTACATACCTATTTCCCTGGCTCAGCTGATAAGGAGGAGAGCCTGTGGCTTAGTGCCTAATATGTAATACAGCCCAGGTTCAAATCCCAGTAAGGGTATGGCTAGCTGATGAGAGCTAAATAGCTTGAAATACATCTATACTAGTCTCCCTTTATTTATTTATCAGCACAAATACAACACAAACATAGCAAAGGCAACATTAAAAATAAAAATATGGTTTTCTGCCTGGATGGCCTTCTGTAATGAGCCGAAGGACAGAAAGGGGGAGTAGTGAGCTCCCTCCCATATTTGGGCATACCAGGGGTTGTAACACAAATATATATATATATATATATATATATATATATATATATATATATATATGTATGTATGTATGTATGTATGTATGTATGTATGTATGTATGTATGTATACATACATACATACATACATACATACATACATACATACATACATACATATATATATATATATATATATATATATATATATATTTGTGTTACAACCCCTGGTATGCCTAAATATGGGAGGAAGGTCACACTCCCTCTTTCTGTCCTTCGGCTTCATCACAGAAGACCATGCAGGCAGAAAACCATATTTTTATTTTTAATGTTGCCTTTTATATTTGTGTTGTATTTGTACTGATAAATAAATAAAGGGAGACTAGGATAGATCTATTTCGAGCTAATTAGCTCTCATCAGTAAGGGTATGGCTAGCTGATGAGAGCTAATTAGCTCGAAATAGATCTATCCTAGTCTCCCTTTATTTATTTATCAGTACAAATACAAAACATATATATATATATATATATATATATATATATATGTTTTCGTAGATTTTCACGGGTGTAGGTATGCTGGTTTTGTTGTATTCGGGTCTTTTCCCGTGTAAGGTTTACTTACACGGGAAAAGACCCGAATACAACAAAACCAGCATATATATATATATATATATATATATATATATATATATATATATATATATATATATATATATATATATATATATATATATATATATATATATATATATATATATATTTGTATTGTATTTGTGCTGATAAATAAATAAAGGGAGACTAGTATAGATCCATTTCGAGCTATTTAGCTCTCGTCAGCTAGCCATACCCTTACTGGGATTCGAACCTTGGCTGTATTATACACTAGGCAAGAGTCTTAGCCACTATGCCACAGGCTTCTCCTCCTTTATCAGCTGAGCCAGGGAAATAAGTATGAAATGGTGAAGCATTTCACCATCTGAAATGGTGAAGCAGTTGGATAATCCCAACATACTGATTGTCCTCTTTGGGGACCATGAAATAAAGTGAAGAGAGCTTACTGGTCTGAAATGCCTCTTGGGCTAATGAGCCGTATATCAGTTGCAAGAAAGTGGAGTAGTATTCTCTTTAGTTGTTAGATCTAACCTGATTGTCCTTTCTAGTTTTTATATAAAATAAATGCAAGGAATATTTTGTTCCTAGATTTCTTCCAAATATTTATATAGGAAGGTGGTGATCAGAACTGGATACAGCTTTTCTGAGTGTGGTTTTATTAAGGCTTTATAAAGTGATACTACAACTTCCTGTGATCTTGATTCTATCCCTCTATTAATGCGGTGGCTCAGTGGCTAAGACGCTGAGCTTGTCGATCAGAAAGGTCAGCAGTTCAACGGTTCAAATCACTACTGCGTCCTGTAATGGGGTGAGCTCCCATTACTTGTCCCAGCTTTTGCCAACCTAGCAGTTCCAAAGCATATAAAAATGCAAGTAGAAAAATAGGGACCACCTTAGTGGGAAGGTAACAGCTTTCTGGGTGTTTAGTCATGCCAGCCATATGACCACAGAGATGTCTTTGGACAGGGCTGGATGTTCGGCTTTGAAACAGAGATGAGCACTGCCCCCTAGAGTTGGGAACAACTAGCACATATGTGCAAGGGGGAACCAATATAGGAAGGAATTACGTGGAATTACTTCAAATACATGTAATAATGTTATATGTATCTCCAAGTATCTCCAAGTAATTCCAAGAAACATGGAATATACGTTGAAATCTACCCTCAGCTGTGGAATGTCCTCAGACACTAACTTCATATAATTGACATTGTAGTTCCAGAAAAAAACAGCTAAATATTAGACCTTAAGCCTTGGAGAACATATTAACACAAAGCTAAGCCTAATTTTTGATGCATATTAATTATTCCACAACAACAATAAGATTAAGAATTTTCTTTTCAGTCCCTTCAGAACTTATTGTGGAATTCTGAAGAAACCTGTAATTTCAGCTATATAAAATGATATATCAAAGCCCAATCCTCCAATGATAGCCATGAGATTCTTCTGGTTATCACATTTGTATTTAGGGACAAATTCCTGGGATCTGAAAAGCAGGTCCAGAGTGGGTCATCCTTTCATTGTGGTAACTGTCATAGGCGTGGAACCTGAGACTGATGTTAGGTAAGATCTGGGAGTCCTCATTGATCTCCTTCACAGCAAAAGCCAAGGCGAGGATTTGCAGGTAGATCTTAGTTACTGCAGTGCTAATGATTTAAATACCCCAGTTGAAAAAGAAAATTGACAGTTCTCATAAAATGGCATTATGTCTATGTAAATATCAAAGTTTTCTCTGGGGGCGGGGTTTGATATTGCAATGACACAACATGCAATCTTGGGTCTCCAGGATTGCTGTTGATATCTCTGTTTCTGGATAGTCCTTTTGGACCTAAACTGTTCTGAAGGATCAGTGATAGAGAAGAGCATGTCCTGCTGATCTCAGGAACATCGCAAAGGAGAAAGCTCTTTTTGCCAGTTACAAGAGAGTTAACCAAAATGGCTGCCAAAGGTTGGGTAAAACCTCTGAAACAGAAGCAGTACAGGAGTGTGTCGAATTGGTGAGAAAAAAAATACTATTAAAGAAGGGAAAACCCAAAAGAATTGGAATTTAAAGTAAAATTGAAGACAGAAGAAAACAAGTGGTGAATTAACTCTGGTTTAAGATGATCGTGTTATCTTTTCTACCTTAACTTTGTTTGTTTTCTATGGATGGACTCTTTACAAATGCCTCTTACTTTTAAACTGGACTGGTCTCTTTTTTTTCCTTCTTCCTTTATACTTTGTCCATTTTTTGTATTCGTGGTTTAAAAGCTTCTTCTCTTGTAAGGCTGGCATGCAGCGTAATTTTTACAATTTTTTTCTTTCCCTTTCTCGGACAGAGAGGCAGAAACAGATGGAAAAGAGGTAACACTGCCATCTAGTGGCTAGAGGCTTGGCAATATTAAGCTATAAGCTTTTTTTACTGAAAGGCACAGTGAAAACATTTTGTTGATACAGGTGTTCCTTAGAAGGAAAGAGAAAGCTTTGATTTGAAAAACTCCACTGAATTTGTTTGACCTAAAAAGTCTCAGATGTTTTGGCAGTGTTTATAACCTGGAAAATGGCACAACGTGAAGAAGAAAAGGCACTAACTTTTCAAAGAATTTTCTTAGAAATTAAAAAAGTTCAAAAACTAATTACTGTTGTTGCTTCTTCTCTGCACTCTTTCTAGAATATCCACATATTTTTTTCTAGTGTGGTGACCAGAACTAGATACAGTTTTCAGAGTGAGGTTTTATTAAGGCTTTGTAAAGTGATACTACATCTCCTTGTGATCTTGATTCTATCGTTCTATTAATGTGGTGGCTCAGGGGCTAAGACATTATGCTTGTTGAACAGAAAGGTCAGCAGTTTGGCAGTTTGAATCCCTAGCACTGCATAACGGAGTGAGCTCCCATTATTTGTCCCAGCTTCTGCCAACCTAGCACTTCAAAAGCATGTAAAAATCCAAGTAGAAAAATAGAAACCACCTTTGGTGGGAAGGTAACAGCATTCCGTGTGCCTTCAGCATTTAGTCATGCCAGCCACATGACCATGGAGACGTCTTCAGATAGCTGTGGCTCTTTGGCATTGAAAAAGAGATGAAGAGAGGGAGTTGGGAAGAACTAATACTATGTTTGAGTGGAACCTTTAGCTTTACCTATTAATGCAGCCTAGGATTTTATTGTGGGTATTTTTCGCCTGAGAAAATTTCATTTCAATAAATTTCCCATATTATTAATACGTGATAGTAATTGACAATGGAAATAGATTTATATGTAGAGATTGAATTGTTATAATCCAGTACGAGAGCCGTTTTCTTTCAATACAGTTAAATATTCAGGAATCACAATCTCAATATATTTTATATTTCAAAGCACTCTAAGAAATCCAAACTAATATCCTATAACACTGTGTTAAAAATATATTCATAAAATGGCAATCAGCATTTTACTACATTTGTATAGTGCTTTACGAACTGACAGTGTAAAACCCAGGAAAATGTCCCTGCAAACATTGGACATCAGTTGAGTCAATATCTGAAATACCCAAATAGCAGCTAAAAAAACTGGATCAAAGTCAAGTGCAACAGGAGTATTGAAAGGGAGATTGGATTAGGATAAAGAATCTTGGACAATGATGGAAATTCAGCAACAGGAGCACTTATTTTGGAATGGGCTTAAATATGATTAAATCTTAAATACCCCACATAAATCCTTCCTTGACAGAAAAACAAAACAAAACAATATTCCTATATGTTTTATATATACCTGTAGACAACAAATAATTGTTCTATTGTTTTTCAGCAATTTTACTTAGAAAGAAAGATCACATGATGTGTTCATTCCTCTTTATTAGTTGCTCCCTGTGGTTGAGGTCAGGCCGCAAAACAATGATGTAGCATTTTGGGAGGAATATGCATCCCAGTAAAGCAGCACTGGAGGCCAAGATGGAGAAGACCTCCACAGCTACCATGGCCTTTCCTTTTGTGCTCAGGTAGGCTGGAAAGAAGGAGATCCACACACTGCAGAAGGCCAACATGCTGAAGGTGATGAACTTGGCTTCGTTAAAGCTGTTGGGTAATTTACGGGCAAGGAAAGCCACAATAAAGCTGGCAATGGCCAAGATACCCATGTAGCCCAAGACACAGTAGAAGAAGAAAGCCGACCCCTCATTGCACTGCAAAATCATTTCTTGGAGCTCCGAGTGCATGTCCAAATCAGGGAATGGGGGAGATGTTGACAACCAAAGAATACAAATACATACTTGTAATAAGGAGCATGAGAGGACAATAGAAAAAGCCAATCTTTTCCCCACCCATCTCCTCATATGAGATCCTGGTTTAGTGGCTATGAATGCAACAACTACAGTGATGGTTTTGGCCAGTACACTAGAAATGGCCACTGAGAAAGTGATGCCAAACATTGATTGTCGGAGAAGGCATATCACTTTGCTCGGTTGGCTGAGGAAGAGCAAAGAGGAGAGAAAACAGAGCAGAAGAGAGACAAGCAGGGTGTAAGTGAGGGACTGGTTGTTGGCTTTAACAATGGGAGTATCCCTGTGCTTAAAAACAGTTCCAAGTACCAAAAAGGTCAAGAAGAAGAAACCAAGAGCTGCTGAGGCTAAACCAATTCCTAAGGTTTCTTCAAAAGTTAGAAAGACCAGCAATTTCAGGATACACCTCTTCTTTTCTTTATTTGGATAACGATCTTCTGAACATTGAAAACAGTCATCCATATCTAGAAGGAATTTTTTTTAAAAAAGTCATCTAGGCCTTCCAAATTGTTGAAAATAATAACATTATTTTTATGCACCCATGTAGCTTATAAAAGTTCCCTTAATTCTAAAGAAAATTGGTAGAATGTCTACCCTACCATTTTGATTTGAAATCTTCCCTTCTGGGCATGGAACACAGTCATAGCAGCAGAATTGATTTCCCTCAATCCCTTTCTTCCAGGATCCAGGAAAACAAGGGTCGTTGCATCGAGAGAATGGAAGAACCTGATGATAAACATGAAAATCTTTTGAAAAGGAGAGTTTTAAAGACAGTTGCTGATTTTTCTGCTTAATGGAGTAACATGATTATTGACTTCCCAAAAGAATACAGCATATTAACAACCTCATCAACAACTGAAAAATAATTGAGAAAATATAATGAGGTATAAAAACTCCTGTCTAAAGAGTAGGGTGAATAAATAATTATACATGGTAACAATGTCATGCAAACGTGGCCACTCTTGTGATTTCAAGTGGAAATGCCCACCAAATATGCAATCCTGGCTTTTACTGTATATTGTAACATCATATTGTAATATCATATTTGATCATCCACAACATTTGAAAAAATATGCTATTGTTTATTTTAAAAAGACTAGAAATTAGATTTTTAAAGAGATTATGTTCAATATGGGATCATAATGGGTTAAGGCATGGAATCATAATAGACTAAAGTGGAATCACTAATTTGATACCTGGTTAAAAGCTGGACTCCAAACTATCACATTGTCATCAATCCATAATTCCTTCCCTTTTAGAGCCTGTAGCTCCATCTTTCCAACTCGAACTTTCTGAAAGGATCTGTTTGGAAAAGTGATTAAGTTGATGATATCGAATCCACCTGTTGCTTCCCCTTTCTCACTCAGGAACACTCTTTCCCCAGCTGAATTATTAAAAGAAATGCCTTGAAGAAATGGATGGAGCTACTTGAAAAGGAATGAAAGAGAGAGGGCATTAAAAACAATATAGTAGAGAAGAGAAAATCATATTCAAGTTTCATTCCCTCATTCTTCCTATTCCTATAACTATTATAAAGTATGAACACTTAGAAATTTGACAATCAATATTGCCTGATAATGTACATGTCCTATCTATCTATCTATCTATCTATCTATCTATCTATCTATCTATCTATCATCTATCTATCTATCTATCTATCTATCTATCTATCTATCTATCTATCTATCTATCTATCTATCTATCTATCTATCTTATTGATATTAGTATAAGGAAGAGTAAGAATGAATTGAAGCAGAATGAATAAAAGGTTCTGGAATTATGTACCTTCCTTAAATTATGATTTAGATCAGGGATGTCAAACTCACACCATCATGCCATCATGTGACACATCATGACTTTTTCCCCCTTCACTAAACCAGGGGTGAGCATGGCCAGCGCGTGATCCATCCAGCCCGTGGGCCATGAGTTTGAAACACCTGATTTAAATTGACTAAATGAACAATTAATTCCACCTAGATCATATCTAATCTTTCCTCATTGTCTGTTACTCAAATTTTAGATTCTGAGATTAAAGCATTCCTCCATAGAGAGATGCAAGATAGAGATTATTGCAAACACGTTTCATGTTTCATACTATGGGTGCCACATCTAAGAAGGCCCATTTTTATTTCATTCCTCTAAAACTCCAGATAGAGACAGAAAGCTCAGCTTGTTACCCATGACAAGTCCATGAACCACGTAGAAAATTGTTGGAGAATTGATTATTGTTGGAGGAGGAAATGAAAAGTAACCTAAATTATAATTTTAACTATCTCTTATTATGCAATGTAAGGTGATTTACTAAATAACCTCTACTGACATCTAAACCATAATTTATACAATAGCTCCAGAACAACAACACAAACCATTTTTTTTCAATATCTATTTAGGACAGAACAGCATATCAGAGTACAGAAGACTTGGAGGTCTTCTAAGCCAACACCCTACTCAGGTAGGAGCCCCTATGCTATTTCAGATAAGTGGCTGTCCTCTTCATAAAAATCTCCAGTGTTGAGAGTATTCAAAACTTCTGAAGACAAGCAGTTCCATTAATTAATGGTTATTTGTTGTCACCATCACAACATTCCTCCTTATTTCTAGGTTGTTTCTTGTGCTTGATTTCACATGCAGAAAATATTAAGACTTTCCACAATGGCTTCAAAACATAATTCTACGTCAAGCTGCTTATTGAAATAAAAGAAGTGTCCAAAGCAAAGGGAATACCTGCCAAGCTGGGGGATGTGGAAGGACAGGATTTTTACTCATCATTGTTTTTTTTCTATTGTAGTGTAAAGTGTACAGAGCCTGCAAAGCATGAGCCACAGCATAAACAGCATTGTAGACACTGTAGCTTTGGCCAGTCATTTCCATTTCAAAGGCAGGTCCAGGGAGATCCTCCAGCTTCATCTCCTCAGTGCATATTCTACCTTCCTTCTGGAAACTTTCTTGTATTTCTTGTAACTCTAGTTTTGGAAATGAACAATCAAATGCTTGTTCCCAAACTTCCAGCAGAAACTGATCTCTGTAGTCTGAAAGAGGATTCATGATCTGAAGAAATTCCTTGAAACCTTCAACTGCTGTTGAATGAAGGGTGAAGGAAAGAGCCCCATGGAACATGGTGAGATCCAATGTGATTTGAAATCCTGATAATATGAAATCAATCTGGGCAGTCATGATCCACACCCTTCTAAATAATGCAATTTCCTTGCTTTCAGGATCTACCATAAATACAACAAATCTTAGCCACATAATTGTCAATGATTCTCCATAAACAAGAAATGCATTGGCTTGGCTATTCATCCAATTCATGGAAATAATTAAGATTTTTTCAATTACTTTTAGGAAGTCTTCCAAGTGGATTAGCATTTCAAGTCTTTCTATGAATGATATACAGATTCCATTCTCTGAAAGCAAGGGCAGCATTTTCTGTAAGAAATTTTCTCCATCATTGTTATCAACAGCAAATATCCCAATCCATGTCCATTTGAAATGGTGAAGCAGTTGGACAATCCCAATGTACTGATGGTCCTCTTTGGGGACCATGAAATAAAGTGAAGAGAGCTTACTAGTCTGAAATTGCTCTTGGGGTACTGAGCCATATGTCAGCTGCAAGAAAATGGAGTAGTATTCTCTTGAGTTGTAAGATCAAATGCAATTGTCCTGATCTATTTTCACACATGCAAGAAAGTAATTATTTTCCTGAAATTCTTCTAAGTATAAATACAGAAAGGAATTTATTGGAATTAATTCAAATATCAGAACTACTACCGACCTCCACTCCTTCCGACAGAAACTTAAGACCCACCTGTTCCAATTAGCTGGCCTAGCTGTTCTATAGTCCCATTTTCAACCTCCTGACAAACATCTTATTTTGGGGTAGTTTTTAAGGGTATTTTTGGAATCTGTAACCGCATGCGCAATAAATCAATTTCAGATAACATTTTGTTTTATGACCTGCGCAATAAAGCTTTCTTAGTTTAACTCTTGAATGTCAGTTTAGGCAGTTCAGGCCTAGCAAACTTTTTAACATCGTGACACAGTTCTTGTATTCTGCATTATAGTTTTAAAAGTATGCCAACTAATAGACCTTAAGCCAGGCAGAACATCTTAATACAAACATAACCCTAATCTTTATTGCTCCTTAATTAATCCAGAACAACATCAAGAACAGAATATAGAATTGTTCTCCTTTAGCCCTTTCATAACTTACCTGTGGAATTTTGAAGGATCCAGTAATTTCAGCAATATGAGATGATGTGACAAAATCCAGTCCCCCAATGATAGCCATGAGATTCTTCTGGCTGTCACACTTGTAGTTAGGGACAAATTCCTGGGATTTGAAAAGCAGGTCCAGAGTGGTGCGATAGGTCATCCTTGAATTGTAGTAACTGTCATAGATGTGGAACCCAAGAGTGACATTAGGTAAGATCTGGGAGTTCTCATTGATCTCCTTCACAGCAAAGGCCAAGGCGAGGACATGTTGATGAAATTTAGTGAATATGCTGCAAAAATTTAAATACCTCCCAGTTGAAAGGGAAAATTGACAATTTTCATAAGGTGACAACATTTCTGTTTCAATAACAATCATTTCCTTCTCTGACAGTAATAGAAAGAAAATAGTTTTTTCTAATATTTCTACAGAGGGGTCCTTGGTGTTCTCTGAGCCTGGCTGTTTTCTTCCAGACATTTCATTACCCAAAAAAGGTAACATCAACACAGCCTAGCACTGATGATATAATCTAGTTTGGCTAATGAGATGTCTTCAAGAAAACAATCAATGTGAGAGGACCCCTCATTTCCACCCTGAACTAAAATATATTCTTATATTGCTAATTTCTACAGAGCTCACATTTATTTTCCACAGCATTTCCCTGACTTCCAAGAAATATGTACTGCAACTAATGCAAGTGGTCACTTTTTTCCAAGTACTATATTCTCTATGACATTTAAAAAAAAAGTTTTATGAACAGATTCAGGAGGTGTCACTTATTTACCAAATATATATATATATATATATTTTGTGAGGAGAGATGTCAAATCTTTCTAAAAATTATCTTATCCCAGTAAATCTTCATATAGAGACTTCTTCATCTTATGTTTTGTGCATTTTATGTGAAATATTTTAAGATAATGTAAGAAAGTCCTAGAAAGGATTTTTGAAAATCTCAGTAACATTAGACATAGAGAAAAAAATTCTTACACTGGTATCTCATATGGTTTCTTAGCAGGATTTTCACTAAATTTAGCTTCGTAAAGGTGGTAACCGAAGTGAGATGCCATCCCACCAATGATGAGGTCTCCAGGCTGGTACCACTCATGTGGAACAAGGAAAGCATCACTTGCAGGACATTTCAGAGTGACTATTTTGTGTACCAAAAACATCACAAGGAACATCTTCATGCTTTTGTTATTGTGTAAATGTTTTCCCTTCCATCTTCCTGGTCAGAAAGTACCTATAGTCCAATACTTCATCTATAGATTGATCCAAGGTTGTATGTGAGAATGCACCAAATCAGAAAATCTATTCTTTTCTTCTTGAATATCCCTGTGAGCGCAAATTTGTATCCTGTACTGTATTTGAACAGATACTCCGGCAGAAGAGAACAGAGGGTAGAAATCTGAAGCAATGAGCCCAACAGAGCTGCTGTTACCCTTGTGCCAAACTTCCTGAACTTCAAATGTTTCATTTATCCAAGCTGATACCTTGACTGTTATTGAATATCATTTCCTTCTGTGCAGCTTCTGGTGTTTTGGCCTAGCTGAGAAAATATGGTGATTCCTGTAGGAGTTAATTATTTTGTTTTGATGAGATAATAATTGGCCACTGGTTCAACTATTTTTTTTATATGAGCAAATGCCAATGAAAATCATATAAGGGAGATTTGCAATAAAATATATGCCTGGTTGTTGAAATTGTTGAAAGTGTTTTTTGAATCTACAAACATTTCTTTTCTATCGATTTTTCACAAAATAGAATAGGAACATATCCAGCAGGTATCAGTCATGAGGAGTAACAATGCAGAAACTTTTTTAAAAAAAATTACTGTGAAGTCACTGAAAACTTTTTTTGCACCAAAGTTTCTACTATTCTACTGCTAACATTTTAACACGTGATTTCTTCTCCCAGAACTAGAAACATTGGAAAGAAAGAATGGCTTATGTTAGATATAAAACCTCCATTGATGCTGTAACATCTTTTACTCACCTAAACAATATTTGGGGAACTGGCTAAAAATATCAAAAGAAAAAAAAACTTCATTTGTAAATAAACCTCTATGTCATGATGCTTTAAGTTCAATTCATAAAAGGGATAGACTATACCACCAATTATGAGATCAGCAGCTTTATATGGGGCACTCCATTTATTTATTTATTTATTTTATGTCATGTTCCGGCGTTCTCGTTGCATACAAAGAGAGATTCAGTTTGCTTGGTGAAAAACTTTTATCTCTATCTAACAAACTACATGATAACCAACACCAAATGACAATGATACAAAGGTAATCAAATCCAAGTCAGTTCTAACCAAGTTAACACCATCACCCATATATATAGCATTACCCCACCCAGTTCCACCCACAACTCCACCCAGATGACACCCACCCACCATCACCAATGACCATGACCAACACCTCCAGCCACACCCCCACTCAGTGTCATCATAGCCTCTTTCCTGGTTAGCTACATCCGAGCAAAGAGTTACGTCAGAGTAGGCAGTTGCACCCGAGTAGAAGAGTTACAATCGAGGAGGCAGTTGCACACGGGTAGAAGAGCCACATGAAGCTACAGGCTCAATCGACATCAGAGGAGCAAGATCAACCTGGCAGCGTTGTGTGGTGGGCATGGTGATGGACAGGGTCCCCCCGGATGGCAGCCTGAGGGCTGACATTTTATTTATTTATTTGTCAACATGTACAAGGCAACAGGTGTCAATATAGACAGGGACATTTTTGCATGAGATTGGGACAAATAGATGGGTATAAATAAGTGTAACACGGCCATGAACACATAAAATGAGTACATATCAACGGGGACAGTAAGATAGGGACAGTAGGGACACTGGTGCACTTATGCATGCCCCCTTAGGGACCCCTTAGGAAACGTGCGAGATCCACGGTGGACAGATTAAGGTTAAAGATATAGGAGTTTGAGGAACTAACAACGGAGTCAGGTAGAGCGTTCCAGGCATTGACCACTCTGTTGCTGAAGTTGTATTTTCTGCAGTCGAGTTTGGAGCGGTTTACTTTGAGTTGGTAGATATTGTTTGCCCATGTATTATTGCAGATGAAATTGAAGTAGTCGTTTACAGGTAGGACGTTATAGCAGATAATTTTGTGTATTATGTTTAGGTCAGAACATAGGCAGAGTAGTTCGAGGTTGTCCAAACCTAAGATTTCGAGCATGGTGGCATAAGGTATGTTCTTGCGAGCAGATGAGTTAAGTACTCTTCTTGTGAAATACCTCTCGACCCTATCTACTGCATTTATGTCTGCTATACTGCGTGGATTCCAGGCAGGAGAGCAGTATTCAAGGATTGCTCTAGGATAGGTTTTCCATGCCCTAGTTAGCAAGAAGAAGAAGGTTTTGTGTAGACCCAGGTGTTCAGATGTGTCATCCCTCCTGCAAGAGCTGCATTGGCTGCCAATTTCCTTCTGGATAAAGGTTGTTACCTTTAAAGCTTAAAATGGTTGGGATCATGTTATTTGAAGGACCACCTCATCCTGGTCACATGTTCCTGACCCATCAGAGTGGGGAGTCGGGGGGGCGGTCTTCTCTCCTAAGAAAGCACATGTGGCAGGACTCAGAAAATGGGCCTATGGTGGCTCCCTCTCTTTGGAACATCTTCCCCATGGAGGTTAGATTGGCACCCACTTTGATAGTCTTTTGCAAGGCCCAACAGGCCTTTGAAACCCAGAGTGGGATGGAGCCCATCAAGTAGCTTATCTAATGGATTGTTATCTCCAGGGGTGTGTGTGTAGGAATGTTTATTATTTCTATTGTTTGCATTTTGGATTATTTTCAGCATCCCAGAAACCCTGACAGTGAATGGGTGCCAAATACATTCTCACAAATGAACAAACAAACAAACAAATAAACAGAATATAATAGAATAACAGAGTTGGAAGGGATATTGGAGGTCTTCTAATCCAACCCCCTGCCTAGGCAGGAAACCCTACAATTAAGTTGTTTTTCTTGCCTAAACGTAGAACCGTACTTTTTTCACCATTGAATTTCATTTTGTTAGAGAGGGCCCAATGTTCAAGTCTGTCAAGATCCTTCTGTATCTTGAGCCTATCTTCTGGAGTGTTGGCTATTCATGCCAGTTTGGACATTCTATACCAGTGATAGCAAACCTTTTTGTAAAGGCGTGCCAAAATTGTGCGTCCATGCGTTATTGCACGTTTGTGTCTGCCCACACCCCTAATACAATGCACCTCACCCATCTGTGTATGCGTGCATAAGACCACCACCACCCTGGGGAAGAGGGAATTTTCGCCAACCCCAGGCTCCAGAGGATTTCCTGAAGCCTGGGGAATGGAAAACGGGCTCTCCCAGCCCTCTGGAAGCCCAGAATTCAGCTGTCCGGTGCATATATGTATGGCAGAGTTGATATCTTGCATGCCGGTAAATATGGCTCCATGTGCCACCTGTGGCATGCATACTATGGGTTTGCCATCATGGTCTTATACCATTTCAAACAAATGGTTTTCCAGTCTCTTTTTCAAAGCTTCCAGTGATGAAGTAATCCCCCAACTTCTGGAGGGAAGCTATTCCATTGGTTGATTGCTCTCTGTTAGGAAATTTCTCCTTAGTTCTAAGTTGCTTCGCTCCTAGCGTAATTTCCATCCATTGTTTTTGTTCTCACGTTTTGGTGTTTTTAAAAATAGTTTGAACCCTTTGTCTTTCTAGGAGTCCCTCAAATATTGGAACACTGTTATCATGTCACCCCACTTATGCTTTTCTCTAGACTAGTCATACCCACTTCCTCTAACTACTGTTCATATGTTTTAGCCTCAAGCCCCTCATGATTGTTGTTGGTTCTTCTCTGCACTGTGCACTCTTTCTAAATATCCACATATTTTTTTTATAGTGTGGTGACCAGAACTTTAATACAGTTTTCTGAGTGTGGTTTTATTAAGGCTTTGTAAAGTGATACTACATCTTCATGTGATCTTGATTCTATCGCTCTATTAATGTTGTGGGTCAGGGACTAAGACATTGAGCTTGTCGAAAAGAAAGGTCGGCAGTTTGGCAGTTTGAATCCCAAGTGCCACGTAACAGAGTGAGCTCCCATTATTTGTCCCAGCTTCTGCCAACCTAGCACTTCAAAAGCATGTAAAAATTCAAGTAGAAAAATAGGAACCTTTTTGCTGGGAAGATAATAGCGTTCTGTGCCCCTTTGGCATTTAGTCATGACCACATGACCACGGAGATGTCATCAGACATTGCTGGCTATTTGCTTTTGAAACGGAGATGAACACTGCCCCCTAGATTCTGGAACACCTAACACATATGTGTGAGGGAAAACATTACTTTTAATTTTACCTATTAATAATGCAACCTTGGATTGTATTGTGGGGGGTTTTTTGCCTG
This sequence comes from Natrix helvetica, assembly GCF_964273705.1. Classification (NCBI taxonomy): domain Eukaryota; kingdom Metazoa; phylum Chordata; class Lepidosauria; order Squamata; family Natricidae; genus Natrix; species Natrix helvetica. The sequence continues at coordinate 5,153,440 of NC_138554.1, read as the reverse complement.
GGAAAATTTCATTTCAATATAATTTCCCATATTATTAATACGTGATAGCAATTTACAATGGAAATAGATTTAGGTGTAGAGTGTGAATCGTTATGACCCAGTATGAAAGCCATTTTCTTTCAATGCAGTTAAATATTCAGGATTCACAAACTCAATGTATTTGACATTTACAAAGAACCCTCAGAAATTGTACGCAATGTACTATAATACTGTGTTAAATATTTATTCATAAAATGAGGGTCAGCATTTTACTATATTTGTATAGTGCTTTACGAATTGAAAGTGTAAAACCCAGGAAAATGTCACTTCAAATGTCGGACATCATTTGAGTCAATATCTGAAATATCCTAATGGCAACTAAGAAAAATAGATCAAAGTCAAGTTCAAAAGGAGTGTTGAAAAGGAGAATGGATTTGGTTAAAGAATCTTAGACAATGATGGAATTGCAGCAACATGAATACTTACTTTGGAATGGGTTTAAATATGAGCAAATCTTAAATAGCTTACATAAATCCCTCCTTGACAGGAAAACAAAACAAAACAATATTCTTATATGTTATATATGTACCTGTAGATAGCAAACAGTTTTTCTATTCAATTTGTCAACAATTGTACCTAGAAAGAAAGATCACATGATGTGCTAATTTCTCTTTATGAGTTGCTCCCTCTGGTTGAGGTCAGGACGCAAAACAATGATGTAGCATTTTGGGAGGAATATGCATCCCAATAATGCAGCGCTGGAGGCCAAGATGGAGAAGACCTCCACAGCTACCATGGCTTTTCCTTTTGTGCTCAGATAGGCTGGAAAGAAGGAGATCCACACACTGCAGAAGGCCAACATGCTGAAGGTGATGAACTTGGCTTCGTTAAAGCTGTCGGGTAATTTACGGGCAAGGAAAGCCACAATAAAGCTGGCAATGGCCAAGACACCCATGTAGCCCAAGACACAGTAGAAGAAGGATGTTGAACCCTCATTGCATTGTAAAATCATTTCTTGGAGCTCCGAGTGCATGTCCAACTCAGGGAATGGGGGAGATGTCCACAACCAAAGAAGACAAAAACATACTTGTAAGAGAGAGCAAGAAAAGACGATAAAAAAGGACAATCTTTTCCCCACCCATCTCCTCATCTGAGATCCTGGTTTAGTGGCCATGAAAGCAACAATTACAGTGATGGTTTTGGCCAGCACACTAGAAATGGCCACTGAGAAAGTGATACCAAACATTGATTGTCGGAGAAGGCAGGTCACTTTGCCAGGTTGGCTGAGGAAGAGCAAAGAGGAGAGAAAACAGAGCAGAAGAGAGACAAGGAGAGTATAGGTTAAAGACCGGTTATTGGCTTTGACAATGGGAGTATCCCTGTGATTAATAAATGTTGCAAGTACCCATGAGGTCAAGGAGAAGAAACCAAGATCTGCTGAGGCTAAACCAATTCCTAAGGTTTCTTCAAAAGTTAGAAACACCACCAGTTTTGGGATACATCCTTTCTTTTCTTTATTTGGATAATGATCTTCTGAGCATTCAAAACAGTCATCTATATCTGGAAGGAAAATCAAGGAATTTGTTATCTAGACTTTCGAAATTATTGAAAAATCACATTCTTTTTATGCCTCCAAATGGTTTATTAAAATGTTATTAAATCTAATGAAATGTCACAGAATTCCTACCCTACCATTTTGATTTGAAATCTTCCCTTCAGGGCACGGAACACAGTCATAGCAACAAAACTGATTTCCCTCAATCCCTTTCTTCCAGGATCCAGGAAAACAAGGGTCATTGCATCGAGAGAATGGAAGAACCTGATGATAAACCAGAAAATGTTTTGAAAAGGAGAGTTTTTAAAACATTTTCTGAATTTTCTCCTTAATGGAGTAACATGATTATTGACTTCCAAAAGGGATACAGAATTTAACAACTCCACCAACAACTTGAAAAGATGTAGAAATTATAATGAGGTACAAAACCTCCTGTCTGAAGTGCAGGGAAAATAGATAATTATACATGGTAACGATGGCATGCAAACATGGCCACTCATGTGATTTCAAATGGAAATGCCCACCAAATATCCAATCCTGGTTTTTCATTGTAATATCATATTTGCCAATTTGAGGAATCTTTTATCATCCACAACATTTGAAAGAATATACCATTGTTTATTTTAAAAAAAAGAAATTAGATTTCTAAAGAGATGTCAATATGGGATCGTAATGGGTTAAGGTGGAATTACTAATTTGATACCTGGTTAAAAGCTGGGTGCCAGACAATTAGATCTTCATCAATGAATAATTCCTTTCCTTTTAGAGCCTGTAGATCCATCTCTCCAACTGTAACTCTCTGAAAGGATCTGTTTGGGAAAGTGATCAAGTTGGTGATGTCAAATCCACCTGTTGTTTCCCCTTTCTCATTCAGGAACACTCTCTCCCCAGCTGAATTGTTAAAAGAAATGCCTTGAAGATGTGAATGGAGCTACTTGAAAGGTAATGAAAGATAGAGGGAATGAAAAGCAATATAATAGAGAAGAGAAAATCATATCCAAGTTTCATTCACTCTTTCTGCCCATTCCTACAATGTTATTAAGCTTATAGATTTGATAATCAATATTGTATCATAATGTACATTTCTACACTATGTATTTAATATGGCATCAATATAAGGGAAAGTCAGAATTAACTGAAGCAGAATGAAAAATAGGATTTTGGAATGTTGCAATTCTTTAGATTCACTACTTAAACAACTACTTCCACATAGATCATATATAATCTTTCATCATTTATAGAAATAAACCCCTTTTCTGCCTCTATTTAAGACAGAACAGTTTCAGAGTCAGAATGGACTTGGAGGTCTTCTCATCCAACACAGTGCTCAAGGATGAGACCGTTAGCTATTTCAGATAAATGGCTATCCTTCTCTTTGTAAAAATTGCCAATGTTGGATCATCCAAAACTTCTGAAGGCAAGCTGTTCCACTAATTAATGGTTAATTGTAATCACGAACAGGAAATCCCTCCTTATTTCTAACTTGATTTCTCATGCTTGATTCCACATGCAGAAAATATTAAGACTTTCCACAATGGGGTCAAAAAATAATTCTATGTCAAACTGCTTATTGAAATAAACAAAGTGTCCACAGCAAAAGGAATACCTGCCAAGCCTGGAGATGTGGAAAGTCAAGATTTTTACACATCATAGTTTTTTTTCTATTGAAATGCAATGTGTATAGAGCTTGCAAAGCATGAGCCACAGCATGAACAGAATTGTAGATGCTGTAGCTTTGGCCAGTCATCTCCATTCCAAAGGCAGGTCCAGGGAGATCCTCGAGCTTCATCTCCCCAGTGCATTTCCTACTATGCATTTCTTGTAATTCTGGTTTTGGAAATGAACAATCAAATGCTTGCTCCCAAACTTCCTGCAGAAACTGATCTCTGTAGTCTGAAAGAGGATTCATGATCTGAAGAAATTCCTTGAAACCTGCAACTGCTGTTGAATGAACGGTGAAGGAAAGAGCCCCATGGAACATCTGGAGATCCCACCTGATTTGAAATCCTGATAATACGAAATCAATCTGGGCAGTCATGATCCACACCCTTCTAAATAATGCAATTTCCTTGCTTTCAGGATCTACCATAAATGTGACAAGTCTCAGCCACGAATTTGTCAATGATTCTCCGTAGACAAGAAATGCATTGGCTTTGCTATTTATCCAATTTATGATAATACTAGAGACTCTTTGATATACTTCTGGAAAGTCTTCAAAGTGGACCAGTTGTGTAAGTCTTTCTATGAACGATGAGCAGATCCCATTCTCTGAAAGCAAGGGCTGCATTTTTTTAAAGAAATTTTCTCCATCGTTGTTATCAATAGCAAATATCCCAATCCATGTCCACCTGAAATGGTGAAGCAGTTGTACAATTCCAATGTACTGATGGTCCTCTTTGGGGACCATGAAATATACTGAAGAGAGCTTACGGGTCTGAAATTCCTTTTGGGGTAATGAGCCGTATGTCAGCTGCAAGAAAGTAGAGTAGTATTCTCTTGAGTTGTAAGATCAAATGCAATTGTCCTGATCTAGTTTTCATATAAAATTTATGCAAGCAAGGAATTGTTTCCCTTAAATTCTTCTAAGTATAAATATGGAGAGAAATGTATTGGAATTATTTCAAACACATAGAATTGATCAATTCGTTTGATAGAAATGAAGAATACTATTCTCAACTCTTTCCTCAGGTGTGGACTGTCTATGGATACTTAGTTCTTGTATTCGGCATTATAGTTTCAAAATTATGTCAACTAACAGACCTTAAGTCAGGCAGAACATCTTAATAAGAACATAACCCTAATCTTTGATGCTCCTTAATTAATCCAAACCAACATCAAGAACAGAATATAGAATTGTTCTCCTTAGCGATTAAGCAACTTACTTGTGGAATTTTGAAGGATCCAGTAATTTCAGCAATATGAGAGGATGTGACAAAATCCAGTCCCCCAATGATAGCCATGAGATTCTTCTGGCTGTCACACTTGTAGTTAGGGACAAATTCCTGAGATTTGAAAAGCAGGTCCAGAGTGGTGCGATAGGTCATCCTTGAATTAAAGTAACTGTCATAGATGTGGAAGCCAAGAGTGACATTAGGTAAGATCTGGGAGTTCTCATTGATCTCCTTCACAGCAAAGGCCAAGGCGAGGACATGTTGATGAAATTTAGTGAATATGCTGCAAAAAATTAAATACCCCCCAGTTGAAAGCGAAAATTGACAATACTGATAAGGTGACAACATTTCTGTATAAATAGCAAACATTTCTCTCTCTGACACTAATAGAAAGAAAACAGTTTTTCTAATATTTCTACAGAGGGGTCCTTGGTGTTCTCTGAGCCTGGCAGTTTTTTTCCAGACACTTCATTACCCAAAGTAGGTAACATCAACACAACCTAGCACTGATGATATTATCTAGTTTGGCTAATGAGACGTCTTAAAGACAACAATCAATGTGAGAGGACCCCTCATTTCCACCCTGAACTAAAATATTCTCTTCTATTGGTAATTTCCACAGAGCTCAAATTTATTTTACACAGCATTTCCCTGACTTCGAAGAAATATGTATTGCAACAAATACAAGTGGTCACTTCTTTCAAAATACAATATTTTCCATTATGTTTTTTAAAAAAAAACAGTTTATGAATAGATTCAGGAGGTATAACTTATTTACCATCTGTATGTTTTGGGAGGAGAGATAATGCCAAATCTTTCTAAAAGTTATCTTTATCCCAGTAAATTTTCATATATAGATTTCTTGATTTGAAATTTTATACATTTCACGTGAAATAATTTAAGATAATGTTAAGAAGGTTATTTCTCCTTCCTTTAACTGATACAATTGGAAGAAAGGAAAGGCATAGATTATATTATAAACCTTATATTTAAGTACAGATAACTTTTTAGTCGCAGAATGCATTTTTGAAAATCTGAGTAAGATTAGACACAGAAAAAAAATCTTACACTGGTATATCATAAGGTTTCTTAGATGGATTTTCACTAAATTTAGCTTCGTAAAGGTGGTAAGCGAAGTGAGATGCCATCCCACCAATGATGAGGTCTCCAGGCTGGTACCACTCATGTGGAACAAGGAAAGCATCACTTGCAGGGCATTTCAGAGTGACTACTTCATGCACCAAAAACATCACAAGGAACATCTTCATGCTTTCGTTATTTTGTAAATGTTTTTCCTTCCATCCTCCTGATCAGAAAGTACCTATAGTCCTATACTTCATCTAAAGATTGATCCAAGGTTGTATGTGAGAATGCACCAAATGAGAAAATCTATTCCTTTTCTACTTGAATATCCCTGTGAGCGCAAATTTGTATCCTGTACTGTATTTGAATAGATACTCTGGCAGAAGAGAACAGAAGGTAGAAATCTGAAGCAATGAGCCCAACAGAGCTGTTGTTACCCTTGTGCCAAACTTTCTGTACTTCAAATGTTTCATTTATCCAAGCTGATACTTGACTGTTATTGAATATCATTTCCTTCTGTGCAGCCTTTGGTGTTTTTGCCTAGCTGAGAAGATATGGTGATTCCCGTGGGGGTTAATTATTTTGTTTTGATGAGATAATAATTGGCCACTGGTTCAACTATTTTTTTTATATGAGCAAATGCCAATGTAAATCGTATAAGGGAGATTTGCAATAAAATATATGCCTGGTTGTTGAAATTGTTGAAAGTGTTTTTTGAATCTAAAAACATTTATTTTCTATCGATTTTTCACAAAATAGAATAGGAACATATCCAGCAGGTATCAGTCATGAGGAGTAACAATGCAGAAACTTTTTTAAAAAAAATTACTGTGAAGTCACTGAAAACTTTTTTTGCACCAAAGTTTCTACTATTCTACTGCTAACATTTTAACACGTGATTTCTTCTCTCAGAACTAGAAACAGTGGAAAGACAGAATGGCTTATGTTAGATAAAAAAAACCTACATTTATACTGTAACATCTTTTATTCACCTAAACAATTTTTGGGGAACTGGCTAAGAATATAAAAATTTAAAAAAAACCCTTCCATTGTAAATAAACCTCTACGTCATAATGCTTTAAGTTCAATTCATAAAAGGGATAGACTATGCCACCAATTATGAGATCAGCAGCTTTATATGGGGCTCTCCGTTTATTTATTTATTTATTTATTTATTTATTTATTTATTTATTTATTTATTTATTTATTTATTATTTATTTATTTATTTATTTATTTATTTATTTATTTATTTATTTATTTTATTTTATTTTATTTATTATTTTATTTTATTTATTTTATTTATTTTATTTATTTTATTTATTTTATTTATTTTATTTATTTTATTTATTTTATTTATTATTTTATTTATTTTATTTATTATTTTATTTATTTTATTCATTTGTCAACATGTACAAGGCAACAGGTATTAGTATAGACATGGATATTTTTGCATGAGATTGGTACAAATAGATGGGTATAAATAAGTGTAACACGGCCATGAACACATAAAATGAGTACATATCAATGGGGACAGTAGGATAGGGACAGTAGGGTGCGCTTATGCATGCCCACTTAGGGACCTCTTTGGAAACATGTGAGTTCCACGGTGGACAGATTAAGGTTAAAGATATGGGAGTTTGAGGAACTAACAATGGAATCAGGTAGAGCGTTCCAGGCATTGACCACTCTGTTGCTGAAGTTGTATTTTCTGCAATCGAATATCCCCCATCTAGGACTGTGGACTATGGGCACTTATCCATCTCTACTCATTTTTTAGCCCTGGCTGTTAACCTATTTGGTTCCAAAGATATATAAGCCTAACATCAGCAGCACCCAGAACGACCTCAGGCCCTGTTGAGACTATAAGCTACCACGTATTCGAGGTCAGACCTGATCCTGCTGCGGGAGTCCCCCCTCTCGCAGGCATGGCCCTCCCCCCTTTCGAGGGCCCACCTTGATGACGGATTCATTAATCCAGAGAGGTGGAGGAAACGGAGGCTCAGGGGTTTTTTATCTAAATGTTTTTTTAACGCTTTTAGGGGGTTTTAGGGTGGGGGGAGGGTTAACCAGGCCAGGAACAGGGGTAGGGCCAGGCAAACAGGTGGGATCGAGAGGGAAGTGAGTGGAATGGGGGAGGGGAAGGAGAACGACGTTCCTTTAGAGGGCCCTTTTAAAATTCCAACGGTCGTGGGGAGGGGTGGGTGCGAGGACAGACGAAGATTCTGTAGTCGGTTGGGAGACCGTGGCTGTTGGACACGCCCGGTCATTTGTACCAACCCCCGCATTCTAGGTGGCCAGGACTCACAGAGCCAGGGCCTGGTGCTGATGCTGTGCAACGCAAGGTCCGTTGTCAATAAGGCCCCCCTCATCTACGATCTGATTTTGGAGGGGGAGCCAGACCTTGCAGGGATTACGGAGATCTGGTTGGGCCACGAGGGGGGCTTACCCCTCGTGGAAATGTGCCCACCAGGATACCGTGCATTCCATCAGCCTCGGGCCCGGGGTAGGGGTGGTGGGGTAGCAGTAATTTTACGGGAGAGTCTAGAACCGAGAGAGTTCACTGTACCACAGACATCCGGGTGCGAGTCTCTTGGTGTGAGATGGGGCCCAGGGAGTCAGTTGGGCTTGCTGATTGTATACTTGGCTCCTCGCTATGCATCAGCAGCCCTGCCAGAGCTCCTCGAGATGATCGCAGAGATGGCGATTGAAACCCCCAAGCTACTGGTTATGGGGGATTTCAACCTGCCTTCGATGGGCGAGTCATCCGAGGCGGCTCGGGAGTTCATGGCTTCCATGACAGCCATGGACCTGACCCAAATAATTCAGGGCCCCACACACGAGGGAGGACACACGCTGGACCTTATTTTTGTCTCTGGCCATGGATGAGTGATCTGGGAATAGGGGATTTAGTTATTACACCCCTGTCATGGTCAGATCACTCGCTTCTCTGGCTCGACTTCCCAGGCGCTACCCCCCATCGCGGGGAGGCGGAACCAGAAGGTCCTAGATGGTTCCGCCCCAGGCGACTGATGGAACCAGATAGGTTCCAGATGGAGCTTGGGCCACTTCATGTAGCCCTGACCCGCTCCCGGATGGAGGACCTGGTGGCCGCATGGAACAGTGCGGCGGCCGGGGCCTTGGACCGGGTTGCCCCTTTGCGGCCTCTCCGGTGGCAGCGAACCACCCTGGCCCCTTGGTTTACCGAGGAGCTAAGGGTGATGAAGCGCCACAAGAGACACCTAGAGAGCAGATGGAGATCCTCACACTCTGAATCTGACTGAACACAGGTAAGAGCCTACTTACGGACTTACCTTGTGGCACTAAGGGTGGCCAAACGTCAATATTGTGCCACTCTTATTGCGTCTGCAGAAAACCACCCTGCCACCCTGTTTTGGGTGACCCACTCCCTCCTTTCACAGAGGCCGCGGGAAGCCCCTCTACAGGGTAGAGCAGAGGAATTTGGGGAATATCTGCAGGATAAAATTGCTCAAATCCGGAGCGAATGGGTCTCCCTCAGTGATCCAGGGGTGACGTCGGAGGCGAGTCTTGAGGGACCATTCTGGGAGGAGTTTGACTCGGTTGCCGCCGAGGATATGGACAGGTTACGCGGGCGACTGAGGGCCACCACATGTTTACTGGACCCATGTCCCTCCTGGCTTATACTGGCAGCCTGGGAGGCAGTGGTGGGTTCCTGCCGGATCGCACCGGATTGCACGCTCCCTTTCGGCGCTAAACCCGGAAGTACGGTCTTGCCCCGCCCTTGGCGACGCGACGACGCTTGCCTGCGCTCCACCAGCTCGGCTGGGAACGGAGACGTTTCTCTGCTCAGCAATGTCTTCAGTGGAGTGGTGGCAGCCTGGCAGGTTGAGCCTGCATCCCTTTCAGGCGCTCCGCTCCACTGAGGAAACGTCTCCGTTCCCAGCCGAGCTGGTGGAGCGCAGGCAAGTGTCGTCGTGTCGCCAGGGGCGGGGCAAGACCGTACTTCCGGGTTTAGCGCCGAAAGGGAGCGCGCGATCCGGTGCGATCCGGCAGGAACCCACCACTGCTGGGAGATTACACGAGGCTGGTTCCTGGGACTAGTGAACGCTTCATTGAGTGAGGGGTCCTTGCCAGCTGTCTTGAAAGAGGCGGTGGTGAGGCCCCTACTTAAGAAGCCTTCCCTGGACCCATCAGAGCTTGCCAATTATCGTCCCGTCTCCAACCTTCCCTTCCTAGCGAAGGTTGTAGAGAGTGTGTTGGCACAACAGTTCCCTCGTCACCTGGAGGAAATTGATTATCTAGACCCGCGCCAGTCCGGTTTCCGGCCCGGTCACAGCACGGAGACGGCTTTGGTCGCGTTGGTGGATGATCTCTGGAGGGCTAAGGATGGGGGTTGTTCCTCCATCCTAGTCCTATTAGATCTCTCAGCAGCTTTCGATACCATCGACCATGGTATCCTGTTGCGTCGGCTGGAGGGATTGGGGGTGAGGGGCACCGTGCTGCGGTGGTTCTCCTCCTATCTCTCCGGACGGACACAATGTGTGTTGGCAGGGGAGCAGAGGTCGACCCTGAGGCCACTCACTTGTGGGGTGCCACAGGGTTCGGTCCTCTCACCTCTCCTGTTCAACACATACATGAAGCCGCTGGGCGAGATCATTCGAGGTTTCGGGGTTGAGTATCATCTGTATGCTGATGATACTCAGTTATACATCTCCACCCCGAACCAACCCAACGAAGCCGTCGAGGTGATGTCCCAGTGCCTGGAGGCGGTACGGGTCTGGATGGGCGACAACAGACTCAAGCTCAACCCTTCCAAGACGGAGTGGCTGTGGTTACCGGCGCCCCGGTTCAGCTAGTGGGCTCCATCTCTGGCCATTGGGGGTGAGCAACTCCCCCCCATGGACCAGGCGCGCAATTTGGGCATCCTCCTAGACACGTGGCTGTCGCTGGACGACCACGTGACGGCCGTGGCTAGGGGGGCGTTCCACCAGGTTCGCCTGGTGTGCCAATTGCGCCCCCTACTGGACCGGTATGCCCTTCGCACAGTCACTCACACCCTGGTGACGTCCCGTCTGGATTACTGCAATGCTCTCTACATGGGGCTCCCCTTGAGATGCACCCGAAGGCTGCAGCTGGTCCAGAATGCGGCCGCGCGGGCAATTATGGGGAGTTCTAGGTACTCCCATGTAACACCTCTCCTGCGCGAGCTGCACTGGCTACCTGTGGCTTTTCGGGTGCGTTTCAAGGTGTTGATTCTCACCTTTAAAGCGCTCCATGGCTCAGGACCTAGTTATTTGCGGGATCGCATCCTACCCCATACATCCCTGCGACCAATTCGCTCTCACAGAGAGGAACTCCTCCGGGTGCCGTCCGCCAAACAATGTCGGTGGGCAGCGCCCAGGAGTAGGGCCTTCTCTGTGATGGGCCCGACCCTCTGGAACAACCTCCCCCCTGACATTAGAATCATTACTGATCTCCGCTCCTTCCGTAAGAAACTCAAGACCCACCTGTTCCAATTAGGAGGCCTGGCCCAATCACAATTATGATCTAATCCCTTGACTCTCCTGGCCGGTTATTTTAAATTTTGGGGTATTTTAATCTGGTTTTAATCACTAATTAATTTTTGCACTATTGTACAGACTTGTGTTTAATTTGTTTTTATGGGGTTTTGTAATTGTTGTATATAATGTTTTTTATTCTGTCTGTACACCGCCCCGAGTCTCCTTGGGGAGAGGGAGCGGTTGACAAATCCAATAAATGAAATGAATCTGGAACAGTTTACTTTGCATTTGTATCTATTGTTTGCCTGTGTGTTATGGCAGTTGAAATTGAAGTAGTCGTTTACAGGTAGGACGTTATAGCAGATAATTTTGTGTACTATGCTTAGATCACAATGTAGGCAGCATAGTTTGAGGCTGTCCATGCCTAAAATTTCAAGCATGGTGGCATAAGGTTTGTTCTTGCGAGCAGATGAGTTAAGTACTCTTCTTGTGAAATACCTCCGGACCCTATCTATTGTACTAATGTCCACTATACAGTGTGCAGGAGAGCAGTATTCAAGGATTGGTCTAGCAAAGGTTTTGTATGCCCTAGTTAGCAGTGTAGTGTTACTAGAGAAAAAGCTTTGTAAAATAAGGTTGACAAGGGTAAAGGTTTTTACCTTTAAATCCTAACATGGTTGGGACCATGTTATTTGAAGGACCATCGCATCCTGGTCACATCCTCCTGACCTTACAGAGTGGGGAGGCGGGGATGGTCTTCTCTCCTAAGAAAGTCCATGTGGCAGGACTCAGACGATGGGCCTATGGTGGCTCCCTCTCTTTGGAACATCTTGCCCATGGAGGTTAGATTGGCACCCACTTTGATAGTCTTTTGCAAGGCCCAACAGGCCTTTGAAACCCAGAGTGGGATGGAGCCCGTTAAGTGGCTTATCTAATGGATTGTTATCCCCAGGGGTTTGTGTGTAGGAATATTTATTATTTCTATTGTTTGTATTTTGGATTTTTTTTCAGCAGCCCAGAAACCCTGACAGTGAATGGATGCCAAATACATTCTCACAAATGAACAAACAAACAAACAGAATATAATAGAATAACAGTGTTGGAAAGGACCTTGGAGGTCTTCTAGTCCAACCCTCTCCCTAGGCAGGAAACCCTACAATCAAGTTGTTTTTCTTGCCTAAACGTAGAACCATATTTTTTTCACCATTGATTTTCATTTTGCTAGATAGGGCCCAATGTTCAAGTCTGTTAATATCCTCCTGTATCTTGAGCCCATCTTCTGGAGTGTTGGCTGTTCCTGCCACTTTGTTGTCACTTGCAAATTTGATGAGTTCCCCATCTATCCCCTCGTCCAAGTCATCAATGAAGATGTTGAAGTGTACTGGGCTTAAAAGAGCCTTGGGATACTCCAGTGCATACTTCCCTCCATGTAGATGCAGTTCCATTGAGGACTACATGTTGAGTGGGGTTGGTCAGCCAGTTAGGAATCCATCTGGTGGTGATGCTCTCCAATCCACATTCTTCTACTTTATCTAGTAGTAGGTAATGGTCTCTTTATCGAATGCCTTACTGAAGTCCAAGTAAATTATATCAACAGTAGTCCTCTGTCCCACTAATTTTGTCACTTTGTCAAGTGACAAAGTAGATTATTAAACTTAAATTAGATTATTAAATTTTTAAAGTCAATAGTTCATGCAACTTTTGAAGTATCAGTATCAATATTTTTATTGTTTCATTCATCAACATTGTTTGACTGAAAATGTGGATAAAACCTCCAAAGAAATTATTGACTTATTTGTCAGACCTTGATATGTAAAAAATATTTCCTCTTCTCTACTAAACAATTCTGTTCATTTTATATGGAAAATGGGAACCTTGCTCCATTGTAAGGAATGAACATGAATTTCAACACTTGAGGCTGTTTTTAATTGCCAATGTCCCTTAGATTACTTTCATTAGAATTTCATCATTGGAAAAAAAGGTGAACTTTCAATTGAACCACTTATTCTCTCATAAAAAACAAAATAATTATCTCCTACAGGAACCAACAAGTGTTTTTTTAGCTAAACCAAAACCTCAAGGTCTATGCATAAAGGTATTTAAATTCAGCAACACTTAAGGTATCTATTTGGTTATAAAGTAACTCTGAAACCCCAGGGAGTTTGGCACAAAGGGATAATAATGGCTCCATCAGACTCATTCTTACAAGTTTCCTCCCTCCTTCCCCCCCCCCCCAGAACATCTGTTCAATCCTAGTGATAGTCAGTATACAAATTTGCTACACACATGGAACTTCAGATAGAAAATGATGGGATTTCTGATTAGGTGCATTGTCAGATATAAACCTTGGCTTAAGCATTAAATGGACCACTGAAATACAAGCTTCCTTATGGACAGGAGACACAAATATTTTCCCTATGACAAATGCCTGAAGATGTTGTTCCTTCTGATGCTCTTGCTGAAGAAAGCAGTTACTCTGAGCTGCCCTGCGAGCAATGTCTTCCCTGTTCCCCATGAGTGGTACCAGCCTGGTGACCTCATCGTAGGTGGGATGGTGTCTCAGATAATTCACAACGTTTTTGGACTTGAATTTAAAAAGCTTCCTCCTCTAAAACGTTATGATTTACCACTGTGAGGATTGTTTTATATTGTTTAGGTATTTCCTAGTATGATTTGATTGCTTATTAGTAACCTATGTCTATCTCTATGTGTTGTATCTTATGATTCTTGATGAATGTATTTTTTTTTCTTTTATGAACACTTCTTTTAGGAAGTGTTCATAACCAGAGGCAAATTAATTTTGTGTCCAGTCACTTGGCCAATAAAGAATTCTATTCTGTTCTGTTCTATTCTATTCTATTTTACTTTCCATTCATTTTCTAAACTGAGCTAGATATGCCAAAATTCTTTTTTTGACTAATAGTTCTTTGAGAATAAATGCAAGGTTTTTATATAAACCTTCCTTGTCTTTCAAACATATCCGATTGTGGGAAAACAAATCGTTCCTTGTCTTTCAAACATATCCGATTGTGGGAAAACAAATCGTTTTCTTCTCATTGTATTAAAGTCTTATTCACAAAATGCATGAAGTTAAGGTGCAAGAAGTCTTTTGGGGAATATTTTTGGAGAACATTTAGTGAATCTAATTATCCAGTCCATGCAGTCACTCCTAGCATTACTTACATATATTAAAAGAGTGATACTTGCTGGCTGTATTCTATTTTGTAGAATACAAAATAGAAATACATGTTTGAAAAAAGAACCACAACTTCCTTCTATTCATATTTGTTGCAAATCATGGAAACGCTGTAGTTGAAAACTATAGAAATTATTGAGTGTTTTACAAAGACTCTCATCTTCTCACTTATACCAGAGATTGAAATGGTTCTTATTCATATATCAATGCTTTCACCATAAGCCTGGTGACCTCATCATAGGTGGGATGGTGTCTCAGATAATTTACCACTTTTTTGAAATTGAATTTAAGGAACGTCCTACTCTAAAACCTTATGATTTACCACTGTAAGAATTTTTTTTCTTTCCATTCATTTTAGCCAAATCTCCCAAAATTGTTTATATGGCTAATAGTTCTTTGAGAATAAATGCATGTTTTTTTTTTCATAAAACCTGCTTCCTTGTCTTTCAAACCTATCTGATTGTGAGGAAACAAATCATTTACTTTTCATTGTATTAAAGACTTACTCACGAAATGTATGAAATTATGGTGCAAGAAGTCTTTGGGGGAACATTTAGTGAGTATAAGATAATTAAAATGATCTAGTCTTTGCAGTCACTACTCTCATGACATATGTATATTAAATGAGTTATCCTCCCTATATTCAGCGAAACTGATAGAAATAAATATCATAGCTTGAACAGAAACCACAACTTCCTTCTATTCATATTTGTTGCAAATCATGGAAACCCATTATACAGTTGAAAACTATACAAATTATTGAGTGTTTTTACAAAGAGCCTCATCTTCTCACTTACAAAAGAGACAGAAGTGGTTGTTACTCATACATTAATGCTTTCACCATAATAGAATTGTCAACTGATATTGTTCAATGGGGCTGTTTAAACTATTTGCAGTGTCATAACCAAATTCTACCAGCACGTCCTCGCCTTGGCTTTTGCTGTGAAGGAGATCAATGAGGACTCCCAGATCTTACCTAACATCACTCTCGGGTTCCACATCTATGACAGTTACAACAACCCAACGATGACCTATCGCACAACTCTGGACCTGCTTTTCAAATCCCAGGAATTTGTCCCTAACTACAAATGTGACAGCCGGAAAAATCTCATGGCTATCATTGGGGGACTAGGTCCTGATACATCATCCTTTATGGCAGAAACTGTACATGTCTTCAAAGTTCCACAGGTAGTTTCGGGGTGGAGTGAGAGAGAAAAGAAGTTTGTAATTAATAGTATATACTAGTTGCTTGCCATTCCTTGCTGCAGGAATTCAATTTTTTTAAAAATATATTTTTATTATTTTTACATTTAAAACAATGCAATACCGCGGAGTCGGAGTGACCGTACATTCACATTATGTACAGCTAGTTTCAACCATTAACAATTAATCTACTTAATACATTGTCTGTCCTTCTGTCCAATCACAATATATACATTTGTTCCAGTCTTGTCATCTTGTCTTATACCAATCGTAAAATCTGTTCCATACTTCAAAATATTCTGATTCCCCTTTATTTTTAAGTTCAAGAGTGAGCCTATCTGCTTCTGCACAGGCCAACACTTTTCTGATTATATCTAGCTCTGATGGTGTATTTTCTTTTTTCCAATGCTGTGCATAGGTTATGCGTGCTGCAGTCAGTATATGTATAATTAGATAAAGTGTATCTTTCTTAAACCCCTCCGGTATTATGCCTAGGAGAAAAGTTTCTGGTTTAAACATAATTTGTTCTTCCACCATTTGTTCTAACCATGATTGAATCATTTTCCAATATTTTTTTGCCTCATTGCACGTCCACCACATATGATAGAAAGCGCCTGGTGTTTTTTTTACACTTCCAACAATTTTGGGCCAGATTTTTGAACATTTTGGAAAGCCGTGCTGGAGGGAGATGTCATCTGTAGAACATCTTATAAAGATATTCTTTATATGCCGTAGCCAATGTTAGTTTCTGATTAAGTATCCAAAGTTTTTCCCACCTAGCCAATTCCACATTGTAACCGAAATTTTTCGCCCAGGCGACCATGGTTTCTTTGACATGTTCCAACAAGAATCTATACAGCACTTTGATCAGTCTGTTTTCTGTCTGTATCAACAGTTTATCTACTATTGTGTAGTCTTTGGCAATTCAATTAAATACACTTTTATCACCCCTCGTCTGTTTTCCCCACAACTCAATAGACCGGCTCAAGGCAATCCAATTAAATCAAAATCTTTTATTACAATCATACCTCATGCAAACCAGCTATCGGTCACAACTCCTCTTATTACAATTTGCTTGGTGTGCGATAAAAGTAATTTAGTGTTGTTGTTTTTAGCCGTTGTTGAAGGATTGGTGCTGTAGGATTAGTATTTTGCCATGCCATTCTGCAGGACTTCAATTTTGCTCTCTTTCTTTCTCCCTTCTGCAATTGCTCCCACAACTCAAGAGGTTGGCTCAAAAGAATCAGTCAAGCAAATCGAAATCCTTAATTAATTTAAATGTAAACCACAAATTACAGTACAAAGTTAATCTTATTCGAGAGGGTCACCTCATGTTTTGAATTGACCACTATCTGTGGTGAGATATGGAGCTGTGTGGAAAGGAGGATAGAAACATCTGGCTATCACTTAGGACATAGAATAATAGAGTTGGAAGGGTCATTAAAGATCTTCTATTCCAAACCCTTCTCTGAGCAGAAGACACTATACCATTTCAGGCAAATTACGGCCCAATCTCTGAAGAAAAGTTGTTCCATTGGTTAATTGTTTTCACTGTTAGGACATTTCTCCCTAGTTCGTGGTTGCTTCTTTCCTTGGTTAGTTTCCATACATTGTTTCTCATGTTCAATTTTAGTGCTTTGGAAAACAGTGTAACCCCCTCATCTTTGTAGGAGTATCCCAAATATTGGAACACTGCTATCATGTCTCATGGTTTTAGGGAGGATCTCCTTTCAGCCACTTCCTGAAATCAAAGCTGCTGCCCTCAACTCAGCTCCAGATTCCACCAAGCTACCTGACAATTGGTGACAACTCCACTTGCTATGTCTTGGTTGGGTCTGAAAATAATAACTGAATTTAAAACTCAACTGATTTGGCTGGAAATGGTTGAAGTATTGGGGCTATGGGGTACTTTTGAAGATCTCTATAATAATTGTAGTAAATGAAGAGATGATTAATTCTACTCCTCCAAAAACCTATCAGCATAGTCTTCCATGTATAATTATTTTATTTTATCTGCTACAAATAAGGGAAGGAGGTAATCCAATAAGACTAGTTCTTAAGAATCATTTTCTTAGGCTGAGAAGAGCTCAAAAGCTCAGATGGTTAGCAAGTTTCCAGATGTTCTAAGGGGATGAACATACTGGAACTCTGTATGAGGAAAGTGAGTGTGGTTGTAATCTCGTTATATTTCAGATGAAAAAAATATTTCATCAAGGAATTTTAGTTGCTTCTTTTTTCTAGCAAATGTCATAATCTACATAGAATTGGACAAATGTTCAATGTAGGGAGAGCTTCATTGAGTTTCTATCCCGCAGTCTCCTTCATATTTTCCCCATGATTTTCATGAATAATGAATTTCTCTTTTTGTTTAGTTGACTTATGGTTCCTTTGCCCAAGAAGACTTTCAGATTACTGAGTTATTTCCACTCTATTGCATGGTCCCCAAAGAGGAGCATCAGTACACTGGACTTATAAAACTTCTTCTCCATTTTGGATGGACATGGATTGGACTCTTTGCTTTTGAAAATAAGGAAGAGCGTTTTTTGCAGAAACTGCAACCTTTTCTTTCACAGAACGGGGTCTGTTTAGCTTTCTCACAAAAAATTCCACAATATCTCAACTTGGAAGACATGCCAGAATTACTCAATTCAATCTCAGTTATTACTAATAAATTGATGGATCGAAAAACGAATGTTTTTCTTGTCCACGGAGAGTCCACCACAATAGTGTGGCTCAGAACGATCATATTTTTTTGGGATCCTGAAAATAAAGAGAGTGTGTTATTGAGGAAGGTTTGGATCCTGATGAATCCGATTGATTTCATCCTGATGGGATTCCAAAGGAGATGGGATCTCCAGATGTTCCATGGGGCTCTTTCCTTTACTGTGCATTCTAGAGACGTTCAAGGCTTCGAAGAATTTATTCAAGCCATCAAACTTTCAACCCACAAAGATGGATTTCTTCAAGAGGTTTGGGGGCAATTGTTCAATTGTTCACTTCCAATTAGAGAATTGTCTTCATCTATGATTACTGAAACCTGTACTGGAGAAGAGAAGTTGGAGAATCTACCTGGTCCTCTGTTTGAGTTGAAGATGACTGGCCAAAGCTACAGCATCTACAATGCTGTTTATGCAGTGGCACATTCTTTGCACGAGGCCATGAGCTCAAAATCCCAACCAAGGGAGGTTCAAAGGGTTGAATTTCCAAATCTGCAGCCTTGGCAGGTAATTTTTTCATGCTACATCTATCTTGTATTTCTGTCATCATAGCTTATTTACCCTGTCCTATGGTCCCAGACATGGTGGCTCAATGGCTAAGACTCTGAGCTTGTTGATCAGAAAGGTCAGCAGTTCGGCAGTTTGAATCCCGAGTGCCGTGTAATGGAGTGAGTTCCCATTACTTGTCCCAGCTTCTGCCAACCTAACACTTTGAAAGCATGCAAAAATGCAAGTAGCAAAATAGGAACCACCTTTGGTGGGAAGGTAACAGTGTTCTGTGTGCCTTCGGCATTGAGTCATGACCACGGAGACGTCTTCGGACAGGGCTGGCTCTTTGGCTTTGAAACGGAGATGAGCATTCCCCCTAGAGTCGGGAACGACTAGCACATATGTGCGAGGGGAACCTTTATCTTTATGGTTACAACTCAATAGAGAGACGGAGGCAACAAAGCTATTAGGTTTATAAAATAAGAGTACAGACTTAAACTGTAATTTCAATATAGCCAAGAGAATTTACTCTATGCATCAATTTTCATTTTATAAATAACTTTTCACTTCCACATAGAATTGGCCTGTCTTGTGGATTTATCCATCTGGATTCCAAGAAGAATTCAATTGCATTGAGTCTGAAGGCACTCTTTCTTCTTTTTGTGCCCCCTCAATATTCTGAAATCTAGGACACTTCCCTTTTCTTATTAGCTTGTGAATAAACCATGGTGGCGCAGTGGTTAGAGAACAGTACTGCAGGCTACTTGTACTGGCTGCCGGTTGCCAGCAGTTTGGCTGTTCGATGCCCACTGGCTCGAGGTTGACTCAGCCGTCCATCCTTGTGAGTTCAGTAAAATGAGGAGCCAGGTTGTTGGGCACAAATGGAGACTCTGCAAACTGCTTACAGAGAGTTGCAAAGCACTATGAAGCAGTATATAAGTCTAAGTGCTATTGCTATCCAAAATTATCCTCAGCCAGTTCTCTAATGAACTTGCCCTTGGCTCATGAACATTTGGGATGCATCCCAGAGTTGGGATGCAGATATATATAATCCATCCTTCTCTCTCTTTCCATCTTCCTCTCTCTCTCTCTCTCTCTCTCATTCTCTCTCTTCCTCTCTCCATCCATTTCTCTCTCACTTTCTCTCAGTCTCTCTCTCCTTCCTTCTTTCTCTCCATCCATCTTTCTCTCATTCACTCTTTCCCTCTCTCCATCCATCTTTCTCTCTTTCTCTCCATCCTTCTCTTTCAATCCTTCTCTCTCTCTCCATCTTTCTCTCTCTTTCCATCTTCATCTCACTCTTGCTCATTCTCTCATTCTCTCTCTTCCTCTGTCCATCCATCTCTCTCTTTCTTTATCTCAATCTGTGTTCATAGAGGGCCAAACCCATTATGAGGTGCAATGCATCCTTGATTCGAGGTGGCACAGGAGGAAACTCCAGTACTTAATTAAGTGGAAAGGCTATCCCTTGTCAGAGGCATCTTAGGTAAAGAGTAGAAATATCCAGGCTGATCACCCTATAGAGAGATTCCATGAAAAAAATCCAAACAAGCCTGGGGGGGGGGGAGAACGCAGCCTTGAATCCCATACTGGTACTCAAATTGTTTTTGCTTGCACAGATTGCCTTTGAAAAGTGAGGGGAGCCGGATGTCAACTCTCTGTGTTGATATTCCATGCAGAGCGTCGGCGGAGCTGGTTCTCAGATTACAGTAGCTGGTTTGAAATGAATGAAGCTATTGGATAACATGATTTATGACAGGCTGAAGGGAGGACAGAAACACGGGCAAAGTTCAAAAGCAGATAAAGAAAGCAAAAAAGATGGCTGTGAATAAGAAATGCCTAATGAAGAATGCCTAATGAAGCTGTTAATAAATCACTGCTTTTTGTATTACAATATTGGGTCACTTATTATGAAACAGGCATTGTTAGGGTACTTTATACTCTCTCTGTCTCAACAATTGAGTGTAAGACGATAAAATCTGGCTAAAGGGAATGTGTGACATCTCAGGATGTGAAGAATATTTGAACTAATGAAAAATGAACAATGTATGATGAGTTTAGATATGGTCCACATTTGATTGTCTAGTTGCTTAAAAAGTGAATATAAATCATATCTGAATCAAATTGCATAATATCAATACCTTGCTTTGGTTATGATTTGTTAACTGCTATTGTTTTGGTCCCTCCCGCCCCCCCAAGAAATAACATTACATTAATACTAAAACAGACCTGTGTCTTACTCTGAAATATAAATTATTTGTATTTTAATTGAACTTATTTGATATTTGTTAGAGCGAAGGGAAGAATGAGTAAGCGAAAGTTAAATATGCTGGCCACTTTATTATTATTATCCTTCCAATTCACTCATTCTCTCTCTCTCTCTCTCTCTCTCTCTCTCTCTCTCTCTCTCTCTCTCTCTCTCTCTCTCTCTCTCTCTCTCTCTCTCTCTCTCTCTCTCTCTCTCTCTCTCTCTCTCTCTTTCATTCTCTTTCAAGTAGCTCCACTCATTTCTTCAAGGCATTGCTTTTAACAATTCAGCTGGGGAGAGAGTCTTCCTGAATGAGAAAGGGGAAGCAACAAGTGGATTTGACATCACCAACTTGATCACTTTTCCAAACAGATCCTTTCAAAGAATTAGAGTTGGAAAGATGGATCCTCAAATTTCCAATGCCAAGGAATTAATCATTGATGAAGAGGTGATTGTCTGGCACCCAGCTTTTAACCAGGTATGGACTCATTGAATCAACTCTTCCCTGATCCATTTTGATCCAATATTGAACATAATCGCTTTAGAAATCTACTTTTCTCTCTCATTTTGAAATGGCACATTCTGTACAAATATTGTCAATGATCAAGCGTTCGTCAAACTGACAAAGTGACATTACAATTTAAAAGATAGGTGTTCACATTTGGGTTACATTGCCATTTGAAATCACAGGAGTTGTAATCACATATATTTCTTTATTCTCTCTGCCATTCTCCAAACACGCCATTTGCACATCCTTATAATGTCAACATTTTATTGGCTAGTACACATAGGCCATGCTCAATGGTTAAATACACTGAGCTCGTCAGCTGGAAAGCTCACAGCCCTGGTTTGACACCTGCAAGTTATGCAATAGGGGGAGCTCCTTTTCTTGCCTCAGCTCCTTCTCACCTAGGCATTCAAAAGCAGGCAAATGTGAGTAGATTCATAGGTACCACTTTGGTGGGAAGGTAACAGTGTTCCTTGTGCATTTGGCATATAGCCATGCAGGTCACATGACTATGGAAAATATCTTCGGACAATGCTGGCTCCCTTGGCCAAGAAATGGAGATGAGCATTGTGCCTTGGAGTTGGATATGACTGGACAGGGAAGCCTTTGCTTTATACATACACCAGGACTAACCCTTTAGGAATTTATGTTTATGACCAGGCTATTCCAATTTCTCTGTGTAATGACCCCTGCTGCCCTGGATACTGCAAGAAAAGGTTGGAAGGAGAACAATTCTGTTGCTACGACTGTGTTCCTTGCCCAGAAGGAAAGATTTCAAATCAAACGGGTAGGTTAGATATTCCAGTTGTCATTAGATACTCCTAAGCAAACTGTAATACACTATTTCAATGTAGCAGATGGTTTTGTGAGTCCTTCAAGGTGAATATTCGCTTCAATACTTGTGAATCACAACCTGTCATTCTGAATTCCAAGTTTGCCCAAGAAGACCTGAGCTCTTATATCCAACCTCACAGATTTCTTCTCTTTGTTTTGGAAAAATGGGAAAAGTCGAAAGGGTCTAAATTTTAATAATTTTGAAGGGCTAGACAGGGCTGCAATTCATAGAATAATTGCCCTTCCCATTGTACTTCTTTTATGCTGGTCCCAGCTGATACAAGGATGGAAAAATAGTATTTCCATAGAAACGTGATCCAACTGGTAGCCAATCAAAAGAAATGTGAGCGGGATAATGGTTAGCATCCATAAAAAATATCATTTTCAAAAATATGGAATGTATAAAAACTTTCCTTGACTTTTCTTTCAGATATGGATGACTGTTTTCAATGTTCGGAAGATCATTATCCAAATAAAGAAAAGAATGGATGTATCCTGAAACTGCTGGTCTTTCTTACTTTTGAAGAAACCTTAGGAATTAGTTTGGCCTCAGCAGCTCTTGGTTTCTTCTTCTTGACCTCTTGGGTGCTTGGAACATTTATTAAGTTCAAGGATACGCCCATTGTCAAAGCCAACAACAGGTCCCTCACCTACACCCTCCTTGTCTCTCTTCTGCTCTGTTTTCTCTCCTCTTTGCTTTTCCTCAGCCAGCCTGGGAAAGTGACCTGCCTTCTCCGGCAATCAATGTTTGGCATCACCTTCTCAGTGGCCATTTCTTGTGTCCTGGTCAAAACCATCACTGTGGTTGTAGCCTTCATGGCTACTAACCCAGGATCTCAGATGAGGAAATGGGTGGGGAATAGATTGGTTTTTTGTACTGTCCTTTCCTGTTCTCTATTCCAAGTATGTCTTTGCATTCTTTGGTGGTCGACATCACCTCCATTCCCTGAGTTAGACAAGAATTCAGAGCCCCAAGAAATGATTTTACAGTGCAATGAGGGGTCAGTTTTCTTCTTCTACTGTGTCTTGGGCTACATGGGTATCTTGGCCATCGCCAGCTTTATTGTGGCTTTCTTTGCCCGTAAATTACCCGACAGCTTTAACGAAGCCAAGTTCATCACCTTCAGCATGTTGGCCTTTTGCAGTGTGTGGATCTCCTTCTTTCCAGCCTATCTGAGCACAAAAGGAAAATTCATGGTAGCTGTGGAGGTCTTCTCCATCTTGGCCTCCAGCGCTGCATTACTGGGATGCATATTCCTCCCAAAATGCTACATCATTGTTTTGCGGCCTGACCTCAACCACAGGGAGCAACTCAAAAAGAGAAAGTAGCACATCATGTAATTTTTCTGGCTTTGAGAAATTGCTCACACAAAAAAAAGAGAAGGATTGTTTGCTATCTATAGGAGACATATAGAAGTCATTAATTCTGACAATGGAGCAATTATGCTGGTCACGAAGATTTATTATAGTGGCCAATTGGAAAAGAAAAGCTCCTTCTGCAGCATTTGCAACCATTCTCCAATATTATTTAATTACACACCTTCTGTCTTTCAACACCCCAAGTTAGCAGGATGTTGAGAATCCAGTTGTCGTGTCAGAATATTTGAGATATTGAATTAAATCTTATCCAATGTATGCAGTTTACTTATTTATGAAGCAAATTTAAATACTTGCCTACTTGCTCACAGTGACTTTAGGCAGCTTGTAAGCAATAAAACACAATATGAACAAAAATAAAAAACGATATCCCCCCCCCTGCAATGACAACACACAATCAAATAAGTCATTTGATGGACTCCATCCCACCCACGATTCCCTAGGCCGCTGGCAAAATCAGGCCTTTTAGTACTTTACATAAGTGTGTCAAAGTGGGAGAGAGTCTAATTTCTGAAGGGATGATGTTCCAGAGCCACCATGAAGAAGGCCCTTCTTCTGGATCTCACCAAATTTACCTCCTTAGGGGATGGGACTTTGACATTTTCATGGTTTTTATATTTTCTATTTATAAATGATTTCATAAATGTAGTAAAAAGGGAATTACGTTTTATGAAGATGTACTTAACATGGTATCAGGGGGGATATCCCTTTGGGATAGGTCTGGGGTCTTTGAGATGTGAATGTTAGAGAGTTTCTATGTCCAGTCCAGTTGCCTTTTGAAAAATCACCTTTGGGACAACCATCAATAAAAGAACCAGCACTCAGGAAATATGGTATGTTGCAGACTATAATTTGGTAAGGGAGCGATGAAAGTTTCAGAGAACACGTTCAAGTGTCCTTGTGTGACATTACACATGAAGGTAAGGATTCAAGGGAGCAACACACAGCCTACTGAAACAGAGCCATGGAAATTGTGACAGTCACAGCCAGCAACCACCATTTTTCTTTTCTTTGAGTATCAGTTCAATATTTTCTACTCTGGTTTGTGCCTTTGAAGTTCCCTGCTCAAAAAAGATTGCTGCATTCACTAATAAGTGAAATATTACCTTCTATAAATAAATCTTCTCTACTAAACAATTCTGTTCATTTTATATGGAAAATGGGAACCTTGCTCCATTGTAAGGAATGAACATGAATTTCAACACTTGAGGCTGTTTTTAATTGCCAATGTCCCTTAGATTACTTTCATTAGAATTTCATCAATGGGAAAAAAAGCTGAACCTTCAATTGAAGCACTTATTCTCTCATAAAAAACAAAATAATTATCTCCTACAGGAACCAACAAGTGTTTCTTTAGCTAAACCAAAACCTCAAGGTCTATGCATAAAGGTATTTAAATTCAGCAACACGTAAGGTATCTATTTGGTTATGAAGTAACTCTTGAACTCCAGGGAGTTTGGCACAAAGGGATAATAATGGCTCCATCAGACTCATTCTTACAAGTTTCCTCCCTCCTTCCCCCCCCCCCCCAGAACATCTGTTCAATCCTAGTGATAGTCAGTATACAAATTTGCTACACACATGGAACTTCAGATAGAAAATGATGGGATTTCTGGTTAGGTGCATTGTCAGATATAAACCTTGGCTTAAACATTGAATGAACCACTGAAATACAAGCATCCTTATGGACAGGAGACACAAATATTTTCCCTATGACAAATGCCTGAAGATGTTGTTCCTTCTGATGCTCTTGGTGCAGAAAGCAGTTACTCTGAGCTGCCCTGTGAGTGATGCTTTCCCGGTTCCCCATGAGTGGTACCAGCCTGGTGACCTCATCGTAGGTGGGATGGTGTCTCAGATAATTAACAACGTTTTTGGACTTGAATTTAAAAAGCTTCCTCCTCTAAAACGTTATGATTTACCACTGTGAGGATTGTTTTATATTATTTAGGTATTTCCTAGTATGATTTGATTGCTTATTAGTAACCTATGTCTATCTCTATGTGTTGTATCTTATGATTCTTGATGAATGTATTTTTTTTTCTTTTATGAACACTTCTTTTAGGAAGTGTTCATAACCAGAGACAAATTAATTTTGTGTCCAGTCACTTGGCCAATAAAGAATTCTATTCTGTTCTGTTCTATTCTATTCTATTTTACTTTCCATTCATTTTCTAAACTGAGCTAGATATGCCAAAATTCTTTTTTTGACTAATAGTTCTTTGAGAATAAATGCAAGGTTTTTATATAAACCTTCCTTGTCTTTCAAACATATCCGATTGTGGGGAAACAAATCGTTCCTTGTCTTTCAAACATATCCGATTGTGGGAAAACAAATCGTTTTCTTCTCATTGTATTAAAGTCTTATTCACAAAATGCATGAAGTTAAGGTGCAAGAAGTCTTTTGGGGAATATTTTTGGAGAACATTTAGTGAATCTAATTATCCAGTCCATGCAGTCACTCCTAGCATTACTTACATATATTAAAAGAGTGATACTTGCTGGCTGTATTCTATTTTGTAGAATACAAAATAGAAATACATGTTTGAAAAAAGAACCACAACTTCCTTCTATTCATATTTGTTGCAAATCATGGAAACGCTGTAGTTGAAAACTATAGAAATTATTGAGTGTTTTACAAAGACTCTCATCTTCTCACTTATACCAGAGACCGAAATGGTTCTTACTCATATATCAATGCTTTCACCATAAGCCTGGTGACCTCATCGTAAGTGAGATGGTGTCTCAGATAATTTACCACTTTTTTGAAATTGAATTTAAGGAACGTCCTACTCTAAAACCTTATGATTTACCACTGTAAGAATTTTTTTTCTTTCCATTCATTTTAGCCAAATCTCCCAAAATTGTTTATATGGCTAATAGTTCTTTGAGAATAAATGCATGTTTTTTTTTTCATAAAACCTGCTTCCTTGTCTTTCAAACCTATCTGATTGTGAGGAAACAAATCATTTACTTTTCATTGTATTAAAGACTTACTCACAAAATGTATGAAATTATGGTGCAAGAAGTCTTTGGGGGAACATTTAGTGAGTATAAGATAATTAAAATGATCTAGTCTTTGCAGTCACTACTCTCATGACATATGTATATTAAATGAGTTATCCTCCTATATTCAGCGAAACTGATAGAAATAAATATCATAGCTTGAACAGAAACCACAACTTCCTTCTATTCATATTTGTTGCAAATCATGGAAACCCATTATACAGTTGAAAACTATACAAATTATTGAGTGTTTTTACAAAGAGCCTCATCTTCTCACTTACAAAAGAGACAGAAGTGGTTGTTACTCATACATTAATGCTTTCACCATAATAGAATTGTCAACTGATATTGTTCAATGGGGCTGTTTAAACTATTTGCAGTGTCATAACCAAATTCTACCAGCACGTCCTCGCCTTGGCTTTTGCTGTGAAGGAGATCAATGAGGACTCCCAGATCTTACCTAACATCACTCTCGGGTTCCACATCTATGACAGTTACAACAACCCAACGATGACCTATCGCACAACTCTGGACCTGCTTTTCAAATCCCAGGAATTTGTCCCTAACTACAAATGTGACAGCCGGAAAAATCTCATGGCTATCATTGGGGGACTAGGTCCTGATACATCATCCTTTATGGCAGAAACTGTACATGTCTTCAAAGTTCCACAGGTAGTTTCGGGGTGGAGTGAGAGAGAAAAGAAGTTTGTAATTAATAGTATATACTAGTTGCTTGCCATTCCTTGCTGCAGGAATTCAATTTTTTTAAAAATATATTTTTATTATTTTTACATTTAAAACAATGCAATACCGCGGAGTCGGAGTGACCGTACATTCACATTATGTACAGCTAGTTTCAACCATTAACAATTAATCTACTTAATACATTGTCTGTCCTTCTGTCCAATCACAATATATACATTTGTTCCAGTCTTGTCATCTTGTCTTATACCAATCGTAAAATCTGTTCCATACTTCAAAATATTCTGATTCCCCTTTATTTTTAAGTTCAAGAGTGAGCCTATCTGCTTCTGCACAGGCCAACACTTTTCTGATTATATCTAGCTCTGATGGTGTATTTTCTTTTTTCCAATGCTGTGCATAGGTTATGCGTGCTGCAGTCAGTATATGTATAATTAGATAAAGTGTATCTTTCTTAAACCCCTCCGGTATTATGCCTAGGAGAAAAGTTTCTGGTTTAAACATAATTTGTTCTTCCACCATTTGTTCTAACCATGATTGAATCATTTTCCAATATTTTTTTGCCTCATTGCACGTCCACCACATATGATAGAAAGCGCCTGGTGTTTTTTTTACACTTCCAACAATTTTGGGCCAGATTTTTGAACATTTTGGAAAGCCGTGCTGGAGGGAGATGTCATCTGTAGAACATCTTATAAAGATATTCTTTATATGCCGTAGCCAATGTTAGTTTCTGATTAAGTATCCAAAGTTTTTCCCACCTAGCCAATTCCACATTGTAACCGAAATTTTTCGCCCAGGCGACCATGGTTTCTTTGACATGTTCCAACAAGAATCTATACAGCACTTTGATCAGTCTGTTTTCTGTCTGTATCAACAGTTTATCTACTATTGTGTAGTCTTTGGCAATTCAATTAAATACACTTTTATCACCCCTCGTCTGTTTTCCCCACAACTCAATAGACCGGCTCAAGGCAATCCAATTAAATCAAAATCTTTTATTACAATCATACCTCATGCAAACCAGCTATCGGTCACAACTCCTCTTATTACAATTTGCTTGGTGTGCGATAAAAGTAATTTAGTGTTGTTGTTTTTAGCCGTTGTTGAAGGATTGGTGCTGTAGGATTAGTATTTTGCCATGCCATTCTGCAGGACTTCAATTTTGCTCTCTTTCTTTCTCCCTTCTGCAATTGCTCCCACAACTCAAGAGGTTGGCTCAAAAAAATCAGTCAAGCAAATCGAAATCCTTAATTAATTTAAATGTAAACCACAAATTACAGTACAAAGTTAATCTTATTCGAGAGGGTCACCTCATGTTTTGAATTGACCACTATCTGTGGTGAGATATGGAGCTGTGTGGAAAGGAGGATAGAAAAGCCTGGCTATCACTTAGGACATAGAATAATAGAGTTGGAAGGGTCATTAGAGATCTTCTATTCCAAACCCTTCTCTGAGCAGAAGACACTATACCATTTCAGGCAAATTACGGCCCAATCTCTGAAGAAAAGTTGTTCCATTGGTTAATTGTTTTCACTGTTAGGACATTTCTCCCTAGTTCGTGGTTGCTTCTTTCCTTGGTTAGTTTCCATACATTGTTTCTCATGTTCAATTTTAGTGCTTTGGAAAACAGTGTAACCCCCTCATCTTTGTAGGAGTATCCCAAATATTGGAACACTGCTATCATGTCTCATGGTTTTAGGGAGGATCTCCTTTCAGCCACTTCCTGAAATCAAAGCTGCTGCCCTCAACTCAGCTCCAGATTCCACCAAGCTACCTGACAATTGGTGACAACTCCACTTGCTATGTCTTGGTTGGGTCTGAAAATAATAACTGAATTTAAAACTCAACTGATTTGGCTGGAAATGGTTGAAGTATTGGGGCTATGGGGTACTTTTGAAGATCTCTATAATAATTGTAGTAAATGAAGAGATGATTAATTCTACTCCTCCAAAAACCTATCAGCATAGTCTTCCATGTATAATTATTTTATTTTATCTGCTACAAATAAGGGAAGGAGGTAATCCAATAAGACTAGTTCTTAAGAATCATTTTCTTAGGCTGAGAAGAGCTCAAAAGCTCAGATGGTTAGCAAGTTTCCAGATGTTCTAAGGGGATGAACATACTGGAACTCTGTATGAGGAAAGTGAGTGTGGTTGTAATCTCGTTATATTTCAGATGAAAAAAATATTTCATCAAGGAATTTTAGTTGCTTCTTTTTTCTAGCAAATGTCATAATCTACATAGAATTGGACAAATGTTCAATGTAGGGAGAGCTTCATTGAGTTTCTATCCAGCAGTCTCCTTCATATTTTCCCCATGATTTTCATGAATAATGAATTTCTCTTTTTGTTTAGTTGACTTATGGTTCCTTTGCCCAAGAAGACTTTCAGATTACTGAGTTATTTCCACTCTATTGCATGGTCCCCAAAGAGGAGCATCAGTACACTGGACTTATAAGACTTCTTCTCCATTTTGGATGGACATGGATTGGACTCTTTGCTTTTGAAAATAAGGAAGAGCGTTTTTTGCAGAAACTGCAACCTTTTCTTTCGCAGAACGGGGTCTGTTTAGCTTTCTCACAAAAAATTCCACAATATCTCAACTTGGAAGACATGCCAGAATTACTCAATTCAATCTCAGTTATTACTAATAAATTGATGGATCGAAAAACGAATGTTTTTCTTGTCCACGGAGAGTCCACCACAATAGTGTGGCTCAGAACGATCATATTTTTTTGGGATCCTGAAAATAAAGAGAGTGTGTTATTGAGGAAGGTTTGGATCCTGATGAATCCGATTGATTTCATCCTGATGGGATTCCAAAGGAGATGGGATCTCCAGATGTTCCATGGGGCTCTTTCCTTTACTGTGCATTCTAGAGACGTTCAAGGCTTCGAAGAATTTATTCAAGCCATCAAACTTTCAACCCACAAAGATGGATTTCTTCAAGAGGTTTGGGGGCAATTGTTCAATTGTTCACTTCCAATTAGAGAATTGTCTTCATCTATGATTACTGAAACCTGTACTGGAGAAGAGAAGTTGGAGAATCTACCTGGTCCTCTGTTTGAGTTGAAGATGACTGGCCAAAGCTACAGCATCTACAATGCTGTTTATGCAGTGGCACATTCTTTGCACGAGGCCATGAGCTCAAAATCCCAACCAAGGGAGGTTCAAAGGGTTGAATTTCCAAATCTGCAGCCTTGGCAGGTAATTTTTTCATGCTACATCTATCTTGTATTTCTGTCATCATAGCTTATTTACCCTGTCCTATGGTCCCAGACATGGTGGCTCAATGGCTAAGACTCTGAGCTTGTTGATCAGAAAGGTCAGCAGTTCGGCAGTTTGAATCCCGAGTGCCGTGTAATGGAGTGAGTTCCCATTACTTGTCCCAGCTTCTGCCAACCTAACACTTTGAAAGCATGCAAAAATGCAAGTAGCAAAATAGGAACCACCTTTGGTGGGAAGGTAACAGTGTTCTGTGTGCCTTCGGCATTGAGTCATGACCACGGAGACGTCTTCGGACAGGGCTGGCTCTTTGGCTTTGAAACGGAGATGAGCATTCCCCCTAGAGTCGGGAACGACTAGCACATATGTGCGAGGGGAACCTTTATCTTTATGGTTACAACTCAATAGAGAGACGGAGGCAACAAAGCTATTAGGTTTATAAAATAAGAGTACAGACTTAAACTGTAATTTCAATATAGCCAAGAGAATTTACTCTATGCATCAATTTTCATTTTATAAATAACTTTTCACTTCCACATAGAATTGGCCTGTCTTGTGGATTTATCCATCTGGATTCCAAGAAGAATTCAATTGCATTGAGTCTGAAGGCACTCTTTCTTCTTTTTGTGCCCCCTCAATATTCTGAAATCTAGGACACTTCCCTTTTCTTATTAGCTTGTGAATAAACCATGGTGGCGCAGTGGTTAGAGAACAGTACTGCAGGCTACTTGTACTGGCTGCCGGTTGCCAGCAGTTTGGCTGTTCGATGCCCACTGGCTCGAGGTTGACTCAGCCGTCCATCCTTGTGAGTTCAGTAAAATGAGGAGCCAGGTTGTTGGGCACAAATGGAGACTCTGCAAACTGCTTACAGAGAGTTGCAAAGCACTATGAAGCAGTATATAAGTCTAAGTGCTATTGCTATCCAAAATTATCCTCAGCCAGTTCTCTAATGAACTTGCCCTTGGCTCATGAACATTTGGGATGCATCCCAGAGTTGGGATGCAGATATATATAATCCATCCTTCTCTCTCTTTCCATCTTCCTCTCTCTCTCTCTCTCTCTCTCTCTCATTCTCTCTCTTCCTCTCTCCATCCATTTCTCTCTCACTTTCTCTCAGTCTCTCTCTCCTTCCTTCTTTCTCTCCATCCATCTTTCTCTCATTCACTCTTTCCCTCTCTCCATCCATCTTTCTCTCTTTCTCTCCATCCTTCTCTTTCAATCCTTCTCTCTCTCTCCATCTTTCTCTCTCTTTCCATCTTCATCTCACTCTTGCTCATTCTCTCATTCTCTCTCTTCCTCTGTCCATCCATCTCTCTCTTTCTTTATCTCAATCTGTGTTCATAGAGGGCCAAACCCATTATGAGGTGCAATGCATCCTTGATTCGAGGTGGCACAGGAGGAAACTCCAGTACTTAATTAAGTGGAAAGGCTATCCCTTGTCAGAGGCATCTTAGGTAAAGAGTAGAAATATCCAGGCTGATCACCCTATAGAGAGATTCCATGAAAAAAATCCAAACAAGCCTGGGGGGGGGGGAGAACGCAGCCTTGAATCCCATACTGGTACTCAAATTGTTTTTGCTTGCACAGATTGCCTTTGAAAAGTGAGGGGAGCCGGATGTCAACTCTCTGTGTTGATATTCCATGCAGAGCGTCGGCGGAGCTGGTTCTCAGATTACAGTAGCTGGTTTGAAATGAATGAAGCTATTGGATAACATGATTTATGACAGGCTGAAGGGAGGACAGAAACACGGGCAAAGTTCAAAAGCAGATAAAGAAAGCAAAAAAGATGGCTGTGAATAAGAAATGCCTAATGAAGAATGCCTAATGAAGCTGTTAATAAATCACTGCTTTTTGTATTACAATATTGGGTCACTTATTATGAAACAGGCATTGTTAGGGTACTTTATACTCTCTCTGTCTCAACAATTGAGTGTAAGACGATAAAATCTGGCTAAAGGGAATGTGTGACATCTCAGGATGTGAAGAATATTTGAACTAATGAAAAATGAACAATGTATGATGAGTTTAGATATGGTCCACATTTGATTGTCTAGTTGCTTAAAAAGTGAATATAAATCATATCTGAATCAAATTGCATAATATCAATACCTTGCTTTGGTTATGATTTGTTAACTGCTATTGTTTTGGTCCCTCCCGCCCCCCCAAGAAATAACATTACATTAATACTAAAACAGACCTGTGTCTTACTCTGAAATATAAATTATTTGTATTTTAATTGAACTTATTTGATATTTGTTAGAGCGAAGGGAAGAATGAGTAAGCGAAAGTTAAATATGCTGGCCACTTTATTATTATTATCCTTCCAATTCACTCATTCTCTCTCTCTCTCTCTCTCTCTCTCTCTCTCTCTCTCTCTCTCTCTCTCTCTCTCTCTCTCTCTCTCTCTCTCTCTCTCTCTCTCTCTCTCTCTCTCTCTCCTCTCTTTCATTCTCTTTCAAGTAGCTCCACTCATTTCTTCAAGGCATTGCTTTTAACAATTCAGCTGGGGAGAGAGTCTTCCTGAATGAGAAAGGGGAAGCAACAAGTGGATTTGACATCACCAACTTGATCACTTTTCCAAACAGATCCTTTCAAAGAATTAGAGTTGGAAAGATGGATCCTCAAATTTCCAATGCCAAGGAATTAATCATTGATGAAGAGGTGATTGTCTGGCACCCAGCTTTTAACCAGGTATGGACTCATTGAATCAACTCTTCCCTGATCCATTTTGATCCAATATTGAACATAATCGCTTTAGAAATCTACTTTTCTCTCTCATTTTGAAATGGCACATTCTGTACAAATATTGTCAATGATCAAGCGTTCGTCAAACTGACAAAGTGACATTACAATTTAAAAGATAGGTGTTCACATTTGGGTTACATTGCCATTTGAAATCACAGGAGTTGTAATCACATATATTTCTTTATTCTCTCTGCCATTCTCCAAACACGCCATTTGCACATCCTTATAATGTCAACATTTTATTGGCTAGTACACATAGGCCATGCTCAATGGTTAAATACACTGAGCTCGTCAGCTGGAAAGCTCACAGCCCTGGTTTGACACCTGCAAGTTATGCAATAGGGGGAGCTCCTTTTCTTGCCTCAGCTCCTTCTCACCTAGGCATTCAAAAGCAGGCAAATGTGAGTAGATTCATAGGTACCACTTTGGTGGGAAGGTAACAGTGTTCCTTGTGCATTTGGCATATAGCCATGCAGGTCACATGACTATGGAAAATATCTTCAGACAATGCTGGCTCCCTTGGCCAAGAAATGGAGATGAGCATTGTGCCTTGGAGTTGGATATGACTGGACAGGGAAGCCTTTGCTTTATACATACACCAGGACTAACCCTTTAGGAATTTATGTTTATGACCAGGCTATTCCAATTTCTCTGTGTAATGACCCCTGCTGCCCTGGATACTGCAAGAAAAGGTTGGAAGGAGAACAATTCTGTTGCTACGACTGTGTTCCTTGCCCAGAAGGAAAGATTTCAAATCAAACGGGTAGGTTAGACATTCCAGTTGTCATTAGATACTCCTAAGCAAACTGTAATACACTATTTCAATGTAGCAGATGGTTTTGTGAGTCCTTCAAGGTGAATATTCGCTTCTATACTTGTGAATCACAACCTGTCATTCTGAATTCCAAGTTTGCCCAAGAAGACCTGAGCTCTTATATCCAACCTCACAGATTTCTTCTCTTTGTTTTGGAAAAATGGGAAAAGTCGAAAGGGTCTAAATTTTAATAATTTTGAAGGGTTAGACAGGACTGCATTTCATAGAATAATTGCCCTTCCCATTGTACTTCTTTTATGCTGGTCCCAGCTGATACAAGGATGGAAAAATAGTATTTCCATAGAAACGTGTTCCAACTAGTAGCCAATCAAAAGAAATGTGAGCTGGATAATGGTTAGCACCCATAAAGAATATCATTTTCAAAAATATGGAATGTATAAAAACTTTCCTTGACTTTTCTTTCAGATATGGATGACTGTTTTCAATGTTCGGAAGATCATTATCCAAATAAACAAAAGAATGGATGTATCCTGAAACTGCTGGTGCTTCTAACTTTTGAGGAAACCTTAGGAATTGGTTTAACCGCAGCAGCTCTTGGTTTCTTCTTCTTGACCTCTTGGGTACTTGGAACATTTATTAAGTTCAAGGATACGCCCATTGTCAAAGCCAACAACAGGTCCCTCACCTACACCCTCCTTGTCTCTCTTCTGCTCTGTTTTCTCTCCTCTTTGCTTTTCCTCAGCCAGCCTGGCAAAGTGACCTGCCTTCTCCGACAATCAATGTTTGGCATCACCTTCTCAGTGGCCATTTCTTGTGTGCTGGTCAAAACCATCACTGTGGTTGTAGCCTTCGTGGCTACCAACCCAGGATCTCAGATGAGGAGATGGGTGGGGAATAGATTGGCTTTTTGTACTGTCCTTTCCTGTTCTCTATTCCAAGTATGTCTTTGCATTCTTTGGTTGTCGACATCACCTCCATTCCCTGAGTTGGACAAGAACTCAGAGCCCAAAGAAATGATTTTACAGTGCAATGAGGGGTCAGCTTTCTTCTTCTACTGTGTCTTGGGCTACATGGGTCTCTTGGCCATCGCCAGCTTTATCGTGGCTTTCTTTGCCCGTAAATTACCCGACAGCTTTAACGAAGCCAAGTTCATCACCTTCAGCATGTTGGCCTTTTGCAGTGTGTGGATCTCCTTCTTTCCAGGATACCTGAGCACAAAAGGAAAATTCATGGTAGCCGTGGAGGTCTTCTCCATCTTGGCCTCCGGCACTGCTTTACTGGGATGCATATTCCTGCCAAAATGCTACATCATTGTTTTGCGGCCTGACCTCAACCACAGGGAGCAACTCAAAAAGAGAAAGTAGCACATCATGTACTTTTTCTGGCTTCGAGAAATTGCTCACACAAAAAAAGAGAAGGATTGTTTGCTATCTATAGGAGACATATAGAAGTCATTAATTCTGACAATGGAGCAATTATCATGGTCACTAAGATTTATTATAGTGGCCAATTGGAAAAGAAATGCTCCTGCTGCAGCATTTGCAACCATTCTCCAATATTATTTAATTACACCCCTTCTGTCTTTCAACACCCCAAGATAGCAAGATGTTGAGAATCCAGTTGTCGTGTCAGAATATTTGAGATATTGAATTAAATCTTATCCAATGTAGATAGTCGAATCCGACTATCTAGACCCACGCCAGTCCGGCTTCCGACCCGGGCACAGCACTGAGACAGCCTTGGTCGCGTTGGTCGATGATCTCTGGAGGGCCAGAGATAGGGGTTGCTCCTCTATCCTGGTCCTATTAGACCTCTCGGCGGCTTTTGATACCATCGACCATGGTATCCTATTGCGCCGGTTGGAGGGGATGGGAGTCGGAGGCACCGTTTTGCGGTGGTTCGGCTCCTACCTCTCCGACCGGAAGCAATGTGTGTTGACAGGGGGGCAGAGATCGTCCCTGAGGCCACTCACTTGTGGGGTGCCACAGGGGTCGGTCCTCTCGCCTCTCCTGTTCAACGCATATGTGAAGCCGCTGGGTGAGATCATCCGTGGTTTTGGGGTTGAGTACCATCTTTACGCTGATGATACTCAGCTGTATATTTCAACCCCAAACCACCCCAACGAGGCTGTCGAAGTGATGTCCCGGTGTTTGGAAGCCGTCGGGGTCTGGATGGGGGACAACAGACTTAAACTCAACCCCTCCAAGACCGAGTGGCTGTGGTTACCGGCGCCTCGGTTCAGCCAGCTGACTCCATCGCTGGCCATAGGGGGCGAACAATTGTCCCCTGTGGAGCGGGCGCGCAATTTGGGCGTCCTCCTTGATGCCCGGCTGTCAATGGAGGACCATGTGGCAGCCGTGGCAAGGGGGGCGTTCCACCAGGTTCGCCTGGTGCGCCAATTACGCCCCCTACTGGACCGGAGTGCCCTGCGCACGGTCACTCATGCGCTGGTGACGTCTCGCCTGGACTACTGCAATGCTCTCTACATGGGGCTTCCCTTGGGACGCGTCCGGAGACTGCAGCTAGTTCAGAACGCAGCCGCGCGGGTTATTATGGGAAGTACACGTTACTCCCACGTAACACCTCTCCTGCGCGAGCTGCACTGGCTACCTGTGGCCTTTCGGGTGCGTTTCAAGGTATTGATCACCATCTTTAAAGCGCTCCATGGCAGTGGACCTAGTTACCTGCAGGATCGCATCCTACCACACACGTCCCTGCGACCTATCCGCTCACACAGAGAGGGGCTCCTCCTGGTGCCGTCTGCTAGTCAATGCCAGCGGGCGACACCTAGGAGTAGATCCTTCTCTGTGATGGGCCCAACCCTCTGGAATGACCTCCCCCCTGACATTCGAACTACCACCGACCTCCGTTCCTTCCGGCAAAAGTTAAAGACTCACCTATTTCAATCAGCTGGCCTGGCATTTTCTTAGTTCTACCTCCCGGGGATTTATTCATTTTAATTGGGTTTGGGGTTTTAAAAAGTTTTTAATACACTATATACTATATTTAATATTTATTATTCTATGTACAGTCTTGCAACCTCCTCCACCTACGTATTTAATTATTTAACTGTTTTGTATGTATTTTATAACGTATTTTAGTGACTGTACACCGCCCCGAGTCCCTTTCGGGAGAGGGGGCGGTCTATAAATATGAATAATAAATAAATAAATAAATAAATAAATAAATATGAAGCAAATTTAAATACTTGCCTACTTGCTCACAGTGACTTTAGGCAGCTTGTAAGCAATAAAACACAATATAAACAAAAATAAAAAATGATATCCCCCCCCCTGCAATGACAACACACAATCAAATAAGTCATTTGATGGACTCCATCCCACCCACGATTCCCTAGGCCGCTGGCAAAATCAGGCCTTTTAGTACTTTACATAAGTGTGTCAAAGTGGGAGAGAGTCTAATTTCTGAAGGGATGATGTTCCAGAGCCACCATGAAGAAGGCCCTTCTTCTGGATCTCACCAAATTTACCTCCTTAGGGGATGGGACTTTGACATTTTCATGGTTTTTATATTTTCTATTTATAAATGATTTCATAAATGTAGTAAAAAGGGAATTACGTTTTATGAAGATGTACTTAACATGGTATCAGGGGGGATATCCCTTTGGGATAGGTCTGGGGTCTTTGAGATGTGAATGTTAGAGAGTTTCTATGTCCAGTCCAGTTGCCTTTTGAAAAATCACCTTTGGGACAACCATCAATAAAAGAACCAGCACTCAGGAAATATGGTATATTGCAGACTATAATTTGGTAAGGGAGCGATGAAAGTTTCAGAGAAGACGTTCAAGTGTCCTTGTGTGACATTACACATGAAGGTAAGGATTCAAGGGAGCAACACACAACCTACTGAAACAGAGCCATGGAAATTTTGACAGTCACAGCCAGCAACCACCATTTTTCTTTTCTTTGAGTATCAGTTCAATATTTTCTACTCTGGTTTGTGCCTTTGAAGTTCCCTGCTCAAAAAAGATTGCTGCATTCACTAATAAGTGAAATATTACCTTCTATAAATAAATCTTCTCTACTAAACAATTCTGTTCATTTTATATATATAGTTTTTAAGGGTTAATTTCACTGGGGTTTTAACTTTTTAAGTAT
This sequence comes from Natrix helvetica, assembly GCF_964273705.1. Taxonomy (NCBI): domain Eukaryota; kingdom Metazoa; phylum Chordata; class Lepidosauria; order Squamata; family Natricidae; genus Natrix; species Natrix helvetica. The sequence continues at coordinate 5,115,306 of NC_138554.1, read as the reverse complement.
TGTAACTTATTTATTTATTCTTACCTCCTCTATACGCTATATAATACCTTTGTACGTCGCCCCGAGTCCCTGTGGGGAGAGGGGGCGACTAATAAGTTCAAGTAATAAATAAATAAATAAATATATGGAAAATGGGAACCTTGCTCCATTGTAAGGAATGAACATGAATTTCAACACTTGAGGCTGTTTTTAATTGCCAATGTCCCTTAGATTACTTTCATTAGAATTTCATCATTGGAAAAAAAGGTGAACTTTCAATTGAACCACTTATTCTCTCATAAAAAACAAAATAATTATCTCCTACAGGAACCAACAAGTGTTTTTTTAGCTAAACCAAAACCTCAAGGTCTATGCATAAAGGTATTTAAATTCAGCAACACTTAAGGTATCTATTTGGTTATAAAGTAACTCTGAAACCCCAGGGAGTTTGGCACAAACGGATAATAATGGCTCCATCAGACTCATTCTTACAAGTTTCCTCCCTCCTTCCCCCCCCCCAGAACATCTGTTCAATCCTAGTGATAGTCAGTATACAAATTTGCTACACACATGGAACTTCAGATAGAAAATGATGGGATTTCTGGTTAGGTGCATTGTCAGATATAAACCTTGGCTTAAACATTGAATGAACCACTGAAATACAAGCATCCTTATGGACAGGAGACACAAATATTTTCCCTATGACAAATGCCTGAAGATGTTGTTCCTTCTGATGCTCTTGGTGCAGAAAGCAGTTACTCTGAGCTGCCCTGTGAGTGATGCTTTCCCGGTTCCCCATGAGTGGTACCAGCCTGGTGACCTCATCGTAGGTGGGATGGTGTCTCAGATAATTAACAACGTTTTTGGACTTGAATTTAAAAAGCTTCCTCCTCTAAAATGTTATGATTTACCACTGTGAGGATTGTTTTATATTGTTTAGGTATTTCCTAGTATGATTTGATTGCTTATTAGTAACCTATGTCTATCTCTATGTGTTGTATCTTATGATTCTTGATGAATGTATTTTTTTTTCTTTTATGAACACTTCTTTTAGGAAGTGTTCATAACCAGAGACAAATTAATTTTGTGTCCAGTCACTTGGCCAATAAAGAATTCTATTCTGTTCTGTTCTATTCTATTCTATTCTATTTTACTTTCCATTTGTTTTCTAAACTGAGCTAGATATGCCAAAATTCTTTTTTTGACTAATAGTTCTTTGAGAATAAATGCAAGGTTTTTATATAAACCTTCCTTGTCTTTCAAACATATCCGATTGTGGGGAAACAAATCGTTCCTTGTCTTTCAAACATATCCGATTGTGGGAAAACAAATCGTTTTCTTCTCATTGTATTAAAGTCTTATTCACAAAATGCATGAAGTTAAGGTGCAAGAAGTCTTTTGGGGAATATTTTTGGAGAACATTTAGTGATTCTAATTATCCAGTCCATGCAGTCACTCCTAGCATTACTTACATATATTAAAAGAGTGATACTTGCTGGCTGTATTCTATTTTGTAGAATACAAAATAGAAATACATGTTTGAAAAAAGAACCACAACTTCCTTCTATTCATATTTGTTGCAAATCATGGAAACGCTGTAGTTGAAAACTATAGAAATTATTGAGTGTTTTACAAAGACTCTCATCTTCTCACTTATACCAGAGACCGAAATGGTTCTTACTCATATATCAATGCTTTCACCATAAGCCTGGTGACCTCATCGTAAGTGAGATGGTGTCTCAGATAATTTACCACTTTTTTGAAATTGAATTTAAGGAACGTCCTACTCTAAAACCTTATGATTTACCACTGTAAGAATTTTTTTTCTTTCCATTCATTTTAGCCAAATCTCCCAAAATTGTTTATATGGCTAATAGTTCTTTGAGAATAAATGCATGTTTTTTTTTTCATAAAACCTGCTTCCTTGTCTTTCAAACCTATCTGATTGTGAGGAAACAAATCATTTACTTTTCATTGTATTAAAGACTTACTCACAAAATGTATGAAATTATGGTGCAAGAAGTCTTTGGGGGAACATTTAGTGAGTATAAGATAATTAAAATGATCTAGTCTTTGCAGTCACTACTCTCATGACATATGTATATTAAATGAGTTATCCTCCTATATTCAGCGAAACTGATAGAAATAAATATCATAGCTTGAACAGAAACCACAACTTCCTTCTATTCATATTTGTTGCAAATCATGGAAACCCATTATACAGTTGAAAACTATACAAATTATTGCGTGTTTTTACAAAGAGCCTCATCTTCTCACTTACAAAAGAGACAGAAGTGGTTGTTACTCATACATTAATGCTTTCACCATAATAGAATTGTCAACTGATATTGTTCAATGGGGCTGTTTAAACTATTTGCAGTGTCATAACCAAATTCTACCAGCACGTCCTCGCCTTGGCTTTTGCTGTGAAGGAGATCAATGAGGACTCCCAGATCTTACCTAACATCACTCTCGGGTTCCACATCTATGACAGTTACAACAACCCAACGATGACCTATCGCACCACTCTGGACCTGCTTTTCAAATCCCAGGAATTTGTCCCCAACTACAAATGTGACAGCCGGAAAAATCTCATGGCTATCATTGGGGGACTAGGTCCTGATACATCATCCTTTATGGCAGAAACTGTACATGTCTTCAAAGTTCCACAGGTAGTTTCGGGGTGGAGTGAGAGAGAAAAGAAGTTTGTAATTAATAGTATATACTAGTTGCTTGCCATTCCTTTCTGCAGGAATTCAATTTTTTAAAATATATATATTTATTATTTTTACATTTAAAACAATGCAATACCGCTGAGTCGGAGTGACCGTACATTCACATTATGTACAGCTAGTTTCAACCATTAACAATTAATCTACTTAATACATTGTCTGTCCTTCTGTCCAATCACAATATATACATTTGTTCCAGTCTTGTCATCTTGTCTTATACCAATCGTAAAATCTGTTCCATACTTCAAAATATTCTGATTCCCCTTTATTTTTAAGTTCAAGAGTGAGCCTATCTGCTTCTGCACAAGCCAACACTTTTCTGATTATATCTAGCTCTGATGGTGTATTTTCTTTTTTCCAATGCTGTGCATAGGTTATGCGTGCTGCAGTCAGTATATGTATAATTAGATAAAGTGTATCTTTCTTAAACCCCTCCGGTATTATGCCTAGGAGAAAAGTTTCTGGTTTAAACATAATATGTTCTTCCACCATTTGTTCTAACCATGATTGAATCATTTTCCAATATTTTTTTGCCTCGTTGCACGTCCACCACATATGATAGAAAGTGCCTGGTGTTTTTTTACACTTCTAACAATTTTGGGCCAGATTTTTGAACATTTTGGAAAGCCGTGCTGGAGGGAGCTGCCATCTGTAGAACATCTTATAAAAATTTTCTTTATATGCCGTAGCCAATGTTAGTTTCTGATTAAGTAACCAAAGTTTTTTCCACTTAGCCAATTCCACATTGTAACCGAAATTTTTCGCCCAGGCGACCATGGTTTCTTTGACATGTTCCTCCTCTAGTTTATGTTCCAACAAGAATCTATACAGCACTTTGATCAGTCTGTTTTCTGTCTGTATCAACAGTTTATCTACTATTGTGTAGTCTTTGGCAATTCAATTAAATACACTTTTATCACCCCTCGTCTGTTTTCCCCACAACTCAATAGACCGGCTCAAGGCAATCCAATTAAATCAAAATCTTTTATTACAATCATAACTCATGCAAACCAGCAATAGGTCACAACTCTTCTTATTACAATTCGCTTGGTGTGCGATAAAAGTAATTTAGTGTTGTTTTTTTTAGCCATTGTTGAAGGATTGGTGCTGCAGAATTAGTATTTTGCCATGCCATTCTGCAGGACTTCAGTTTTGCTCTCTTTCTTTCTCCCTTCTGCAATTGCTCCCACAACTCAAGAGGTTGGCTCAAAAAAATCAGTCAAGCAAATCGAAATCCTTAATTAATTTAAATTTAAACCACAAATTACAGGACAAAGTTAATCTTATTCGAGAGGGTCACCTCATGTTTTGAACTGACCACTATCTGTGGTGAGAGATGGAGCTGTGTGGAAAGGAGGATAGAAACATCTGGCTATCACTTAGGACATAGAATAATAGAGTTGGAAGGGTCATTAAAGATCTTCTATTCCAAACCCTTCTCTGAGCAGAAGACACTATACCATTTCAGGCAAATTACAGCCCAATCTCTGAAGACAAGTTGTTCCATTGGTTAATTGTTTTCACTGTTAGGACATTTCTCCCTAGTTCGTGGTTGCTTCTTTCCTTGGTTAGTTTCCATACATTGTTTCTCATGTTCAATTTTAGTGCTTTGGAAAACAGTGTAACCCCCTCATCTTTGTAGGAGTATCCCAAATATTGGAACACTGCTATCATGTCTCATGGTTTTAGGGAGGATCTCCTTTCAGCCACTTCCTGAAATCAAAGCTGCTGCCCTCAACTCAGCTCCAGATTCCACCAAGCTACCTGACAATTGGTGACAACTCCACTTGCTATGTCTTGGTTGGGTCTGAAAATAATAACTGAATTTAAAACTCAACTGATTTGGCTGGAAATGGTTGAAGTATTGGGGCTATGGGGTACTTTTGAAGATCTCTATAATAATTGTAGTAAATGAAGAGATGATTAATTCTACTCCTCCAAAAACCTATCAGCATAGTCTTCCATGTATAATTATTTTATTTTATCTGCTACAAATAAGGGAAGGAGGTAATCCAATAAGACTAGTTCTTAAGAATCGTTTTCTTAGGCTGAGAAGAGCTCAAAAGCTCAGATGGTTAGCAAGTTTCCAGATGTTCTAAGGGGATGAACATACTGGAACTCTGTATGAGGAAAGTGAGTGTGGTTGTAATCTCGTTATATTTCAGATGAAAAAAATATTTCATCAAGGAATTTTAGTTGCTTCTTTTTTCTAGCAAATGTCATAATCTACATAGAATTGGACAAATATTCAATGTAGGGAGAGCTTCATTGAGTTTCTATCCAGCAGTCTCCTTCATATTTTCCCCATGATTTTCATGAATAATGAATTTCTCTTTTTGTTTAGTTGACTTATGGTTCCTTTGCCCAAGAAGACTTTCAGATTACTGAGTTATTTCCACTCTATTGCATGGTCCCCAAAGAGGAGCATCAGTACACTGGACTTATACAACTTCTTCTCCATTTTGGATGGACGTGGATCGGACTCTTTGCTTTTGAAAATAAGGAAGAGCGTTTTTTGCAGAAACTGCAGCCGTTGCTTTCGCAGAACAGGGTCTGTTTAGCTTTCACGCAAAAAATTCCACAATATCTCGACTTGGATGACATGCCAGAATTGCTCAATTCAATCTCAGTTATTACTAATAAATTGATGGATCGAAAAGCGAATGTTTTTCTTGTCCACGGAGAGTCCATCACAATAGTGTGGCTGAGAACGATCATATTTTTTTGGGATCCTGAAAATAAAGAGAGTGTGTTATTGAGGAAGGTTTGGATCCTGATGAATCCGATTGATTTCATCCTGATGGGATTCCAAAGGAGATGGGATCTCCAGATGTTCCATGGGGCTCTTTCCTTTACTGTGCATTCTAGAGACCTTCGAGGCTTCGAAGAATTTATTCAAGCCATCAAACTTTCAACCCACAAAGATGGATTTCTTCAAGAGGTTTGGGGGCAATTGTTCAATTGTTCATTTCCAATTAGAGAATTGTCTTCATCTATGATTACTGAAACCTGTACTGGAGAAGAGAAGTTGGAGAATCTACCTGGTCCTCTGTTTGAGTTGAAGATGACTGGACAAAGCTACAGCATCTACAATGCTGTTTATGCAGTGGCACATTCTTTGCACGAGGCCATGAGCTCAAAATCCCAACCAAGGGAGGTTCAAAGGGTTGAATTTCCAAATCTGCATTCTTGGCAGGTAATTTTTTCATGCTACACCTATCTTGTATTTCAGTCATCATAGCTTATTTACCCTGTCCTATGGTCCCAGACATGGTGGATCAATGGCTAAGACTCTGAGCTTGTTGATCAGAAAGGTCAGCAGTTCGGCGGTTTGAATCCCGAGCGCCGTGTAATGGAGTGAGTTCCCATTACTTGTCCCAGCTTCTGCCAACCTAACACTTTGAAAGCATGCAAAAATGCAAGTAGAAAAATAGGAACCACCTTTGGTGGGAAGGTAACAGTGTTCTGTGCGCCTTCGGCATTGAGTCATGACCACGGAGACGTCTTCGGACAGGGCTGGCTCTTTGGCTTTGAAACGGAGATGAGCATTCCCCCTAGAGTCGGGAACGACTAGCACATATGTGCGAGGGGAATCTTTATCTTTATGGCTACAACTCAATAGAGAGACGGAGGCAACAATGCTATTAGGTTTATAAAATAAGAGTACAGACTTAAACCGTGTCTTTACTAATTTCAGTATAGCCAAGAGAATTTACTCTATGCATCAATTTTCATGTTATAAATAGCTTTTCACTTCCACATAGAATTGGCCTGTCTTGTGGATTTATCCATCTGGATTCCAAGAAGGACTCAATTGCATTGTGTCTGAAGGCACTCTTTCTTCTTTTGTGCCCCCCTCCCCTCCAATATTCTGAAATATAGGACACTTCCCTTTTCTTATTAGCTTGTGAATAAACCATGGTGGCGCAGTGGTATCTACATATTTCGGCATACCAGGGGTTGTAACACAAATACATACCTATTTCCCTGGCTCGGCTGATAAGGAGGAGAGCCTGTGGCTTAGTGGCTAAGACATCTGCCTAATATGTAATACAGCCCAGGTTCAAATCCCAGTAAGGGTATGACTAGCTGACGAGAGCTAAATAGCTTGAAATAGATCTATACTAGTCTCCCTTTATTTATTTATCAGCACAAATACAACACAAACATAGCAAAGTCAACATTAAAAATAAAAATATGGTTTTCTACCTGGATTGTCTTCTGTAATGAACCAAAGGACAGAAAGGAGGAGTAGTGAGATCCCTCCCATATTTGGGCATACCAGGGGTTGTAACACAAATACATACATACGTACGTACGTACATACATACATACATACATACATACATACATACATACATACATCCTTCTCTCTCTTTCCATCTTCCTCTCTCTCTCTCTCTCTCTCTCTCTCATTCTCTCTCTTCCTCACTCCATCCATTTCTCTCTCACTTTCTCTCAATCTCTCTCTCTCCTTCCTTCTTTTTCTCCATCCATTTTTCTTTCATTCTCTCTCTCCATCCATCTTTCTCTCTTTCTCTCCATCCTTCTCTTTCAATCCTTCTCTCTCTCTCCATCTTTCTCTCTCTTTCCATCTTCCTCTCACTCTCGCTCATTCTCTCATTCTCTCTCTTCCTCTCTCCATTATGAGGTGCAATGCATCCTTGATTCGAGGTGGCACAGGAGGCAACTTCAGTACGTAATTAATTGGAAGGGCTATCCCTTTTCAGAGGCATCTTGGGTAAAGAGTAAAAATATCCAGGCTGATCGCCCTATCGAGAGATTCCATGAAAAATATCCAAACAAGCCTGGGGGGAGAACGCAGCCTTGAATCCCATATTGGTACTCAAATTGTTTTTGCTTGCACATATTGCCTTTGAAAAGTGAGGGGAGCCGGATGTCAACTCTCTGTGTTGACATTCCATGCAGAGCATCAGCGGAGCTGGATCTCAGATTACAGTAGCTGGGTTGAGATGAATGAAACTATTGGATAACGTGATTTATGACAAAGACTGAAGGGAAGACAGAAACATGGTCAAAGTTCAAAAGCAGATAAAGAAAGCAAAAAAGATCGCTGCGAATAAGAAATGCCTAATGAAGCTGTTAATAAATCACTGCTTTTTGTATTACAATATTGGGTCACTTATTATGAAACAGGCATTGTTAGGGTACTTTATACTCTCTCTATCTCAACAATTGAGTGTAAGACGATAAAATCTGGCTAAAGGAAATGTGTGGTGTCTCAGGATGTGAAGAATCTTTGAACTAATGAAAAACAAACAATGTATGATGAGTTTAGATATGGTCCACATTTGATTGTCTAGTTGTTTAAAAAGTGAATATAAATCATATCTGAATCAAATTGCATAATATCAATACCTTGCTTTGGTTATGATTTGTTAACTGCTATTGTTTTGGTCCCTCCCGCCCCCCCAAGAAATAACATTACATTAATACTAAAACAGACCCGTGTCTTACTCTGAAATATAAATTATTTATATTTTAATTGAACTTATTTGATATTTGTTAGAGTAAAGGGAAGAATGAGTAAGCGAAAGTTAAATATGCTGGCCACTTTATTATTATTATCCTTCCAATTCACTCATTCTCTCTCTCTCTCTCTCTCTCTCTCTCTCTCTCTCTCTCTCTCTCTCTCTCTCTCTCTCTCTCTCTCTCTCTCTCTCTCTCTCTCTCTCTCTCTCTCTTCTCTCTTTCATTCTCTTTCAAGTAGCTCCATTCGTTTCTTCAAGGCATTTCTTTTAACAATTCAGCTGGGGAGAGAGTATTCCTGAATGAGAAAGGGGAAGCAACAGGTGGATTTGACATCACCAACTTGATCACTTTTCCAAACAGATCCTTTCAGAGAATTAGAGTTGGAAAGATGGATCCTCAAATTTCCAATGCCAAGGAATTAATTATTGATGAAAAGGTGATTGTCTGGCACCCAGATTTTAACCAGGTATGGACTCATTGAATCAACTCTTCCCTGATCCATTTTGATCCAATATTGAACATAATCTCTTAAGAAATCTACTTTTCTCTCTCATTTTGAAATAGCACATTCTGTACAAATATTGTCAATGATCAAGCGTTCGTCAAATTGACAAAGTGACATTACAATTTAAAAGTTAGGTGTTCACATTTGGGTTACATTGCCATTTGAAATCACAGGAGTTGTAATCACGCCATTCTCCAAACACGCCATTTGCACATCCTTATAATGTCAACATTTTATTGGCTAGTACACATAGACCATGCTCAATGGTTAAATACACTGAGTTTGTCAGCTGGATAGCTGACAGCCCTGGTTTGACACCTGCAAGTTATGCAATATGGTGAGCTCCTTTTCTTGCCTCCGCTCCTTCTCACCTAGGCATTCAAAAGCAGGCAAATGTGAGTAGATTCATAGGTACCACTTTGGTGGGAAGGTAACAGTGTTCCTTGTGCATTTGGCATATAGCCATGCAGGTCACATGACTATGGAAAATATCTTCGGACAATGCTGGCTCCCTTGGCCAAGAAACGGAGATGAGCATTGTGCCTTAGAGCTGGATATGACTGGACAGAGAAACCTTTGCTTTATACATACACCAGGACTAACCCTTTAGGAATTTATGTTTATGACCAGGCTATTCCAATTTCTCTGTGTAATGACCCCTGCTGCCCTGGATACTGCAAGAAAAGGTTGGAAGGAGAACAATTCTGTTGCTACGACTGTGTTCCTTGCCCAGAAGGAAAGATTTCAAATCAAACGGGTAGGTTAGACATTCCAGTTGTCATTAGATACTCCTAAGCAAACTGTAATACACTATTTCAATGTAGCAGATGGTTTTGTGAGTCCTTCAAGGTGAATATTCGCTTCAATACTTGTGAATCACAACCTGTCATTCTGAATTCCAAGTTTGCCCAAGAAGACCTGAGCTCTTATATCCAACCTCACAGATTTCTTCTCTTTGTTTTGGAAAAATGGGAAAAGTCGAAAGGGTCTAAATTTTAATAATTTTGAAGGGCTAGACAGGGCTGCAATTCATAGAATAATTGCCCTTCCCATTGTACTTCTTTTATGCTGGTCCCAGCTGATACAAGGATGGAAAAATAGTATTTCCATAGAAACGTGATCCAACTGGTAGCCAATCAAAAGAAATGTGAGCGGGATAATGGTTAGCATCCATAAAAAATATCATTTTCAAAAATATGGAATGTATAAAAACTTTCCTTGACTTTTCTTTCAGATATGGATGACTGTTTTCAATGTTCGGAAGATCATTATCCAAATAAAGAAAAGAATGGATGTATCCTGAAACTGCTGGTCTTTCTTACTTTTGAAGAAACCTTAGGAATTAGTTTGGCCTCAGCAGCTCTTGGTTTCTTCTTATTGACCTCTTGGGTGCTTGGAACATTTATTAAGTTCAAGGATACGCCCATTGTCAAAGCCAACAACAGGTCCCTCACCTACACCCTCCTTGTCTCTCTTCTGCTCTGTTTTCTCTCCTCTTTGCTTTTCCTCAGCCAGCCTGGGAAAGTGACCTGCCTTCTCCGGCAATCAATGTTTGGCATCACCTTCTCAGTGGCCATTTCTTGTGTCCTGGTCAAAACCATCACTGTGGTTGTAGCCTTCATGGCTACTAACCCAGGATCTCAGATGAGGAAATGGGTGGGGAATAGATTGGTTTTTTGTACTGTCCTTTCCTGTTCTCTATTCCAAGTATGTCTTTGCATTCTTTGGTGGTCGACATCACCTCCATTCCCTGAGTTAGACAAGAATTCAGAGCCCCAAGAAATGATTTTACAGTGCAATGAGGGGTCAGTTTTCTTCTTCTACTGTGTCTTGGGCTACATGGGTATCTTGGCCATCGCCAGCTTTATTGTGGCTTTCTTTGCCCGTAAATTACCCGACAGCTTTAACGAAGCCAAGTTCATCACCTTCAGCATGTTGGCCTTTTGCAGTGTGTGGATCTCCTTCTTTCCAGCCTATCTGAGCACAAAACGAAAATTCATGGTAGCTGTGGAGGTCTTCTCCATCTTGGGCTCCAGCGCTGCATTACTGGGATGCATATTCCTCCCAAAATGCTACATCATTGTTTTGCGGCCTGACCTCAACCACAGGGAGCAACTCAAAAAGAGAAAGTAGCACATCATGTAATTTTTCTGGCTTTGAGAAATTGCTCACACAAAAAAAAGAGAAGGATTGTTTGCTATCTATAGGAGACATATAGAAGTCATTAATTCTGACAATGGAGCAATTATGCTGGTCACAAAGATTTATTATAGTGGCCAATTGGAAAAGAAAAGCTCCTTCTGCAGCATTTGCAACCATTCTCCAATATTATTTAATTACACACCTTCTGTCTTTCAACACCCCAAGTTAGCAGGATGTTGAGAATCCAGTTGTCGTGTCAGAATATTTGAGATATTGAATTAAATCTTATCCAATGTATGCAGTTTACTTATTTATGAAGCAAATTTAAATACTTGCCTACTTGCTCACAGTGACTTTAGGCAGCTTGTAAGCAATAAAACACAATATAAACAAAAATAAAAAACGATACCCCCCCCCTGCAATGACAACACACAATCAAATAAGTCATTTGATGGACTCCATCCCACCCACGATTCCCTAGGCCGCTGGCAAAATCAGGCCTTTTAGTACTTTACATAAGTGTGTCAAAGTGGGAGAGAGTCTAATTTCTGAAGGGATGATGTTCCAGAGCCACCATGAAGAAGGCCCTTCTTCTGGATCTCACCAAATTTACCTCCTTAGGGGATGGGACTTTGACATTTTCATGGTTTTTATATTTTCTATTTATAAATGATTTCATAAATGTAGTAAAAAGGGAATTACGTTTTATGAAGATGTACTTAACATGGTATCAGGGGGGATATCCCTTTGGGATAGGTCTGGGGTCTTTGAGATGTGAATGTTAGAGAGTTTCTATGTCCAGTCCAGTTGCCTTTTGAAAAATCACCTTTGGGACAACCATCAATAAAAGAACCAGCACTCAGGAAATACGTTACGTTGCAGACTATAATTTGGTAAAGGAGCAATGAAAGTTTCAGAGAAGAAGTTCAAGTGTCCTTGTGTGACATTACACATGAAGGTAAGGATTCAATGGAGCAACACACAACCTACTGAAACAGAGCCATGGAAATTGTGACAGTCACAGCCAGCAACCACCATTTTTCTTTTCTTTGAGTATCAGTTCAATATTTTCTACTCTGGTTTGTGCCTTTGAAGTTCCCTGCTCAAAAAAGATTGCTGCATTCACTAATAAGTGAAATATTACCTTCTATAAATAAATCTTCTCTACTAAACAATTCTGTTCATTTTATATGGAAAATGGGAACCTTGCTCCATTGTAAGGAATGAACATGAATTTCAACACTTGAGGCTGTTTTTAATTGCCAATGTCCCTTAGATTACTTTCATTAGAATTTCATCATTGGAAAAAAAGGTGAACTTTCAATTGAACCACTTATTCTCTCATAAAAAACAAAATAATTATCTCCTACAGGAACCAACAAGTGTTTTTTTAGCTAAACCAAAACCTCAAGGTCTATGCATAAAGGTATTTAAATTCAGCAACACTTAAGGTATCTATTTGGTTATAAAGTAACTCTGAAACCCCAGGGAGTTTGGCACAAACGGATAATAATGGCTCCATCAGACTCATTCTTACAAGTTTCCTCCCTCCTTCCCCCCCCCCAGAACATCTGTTCAATCCTAGTGATAGTCAGTATACAAATTTGCTACACACATGGAACTTCAGATAGAAAATGATGGGATTTCTGGTTAGGTGCATTGTCAGATATAAACCTTGGCTTAAACATTGAATGAACCACTGAAATACAAGCATCCTTATGGACAGGAGACACAAATATTTTCCCTATGACAAATGCCTGAAGATGTTGTTCCTTCTGATGCTCTTGGTGCAGAAAGCAGTTACTCTGAGCTGCCCTGTGAGTGATGCTTTCCCGGTTCCCCATGAGTGGTACCAGCCTGGTGACCTCATCGTAGGTGGGATGGTGTCTCAGATAATTAACAACGTTTTTGGACTTGAATTTAAAAAGCTTCCTCCTCTAAAATGTTATGATTTACCACTGTGAGGATTGTTTTATATTGTTTAGGTATTTCCTAGTATGATTTGATTGCTTATTAGTAACCTATGTCTATCTCTATGTGTTGTATCTTATGATTCTTGATGAATGTATTTTTTTTTCTTTTATGAACACTTCTTTTAGGAAGTGTTCATAACCAGAGACAAATTAATTTTGTGTCCAGTCACTTGGCCAATAAAGAATTCTATTCTGTTCTGTTCTATTCTATTCTATTCTATTTTACTTTCCATTCGTTTTCTAAACTGAGCTAGATATGCCAAAATTCTTTTTTTGACTAATAGTTCTTTGAGAATAAATGCAAGGTTTTTATATAAACCTTCCTTGTCTTTCAAACATATCCGATTGTGGGGAAACAAATCGTTCCTTGTCTTTCAAACATATCCGATTGTGGGAAAACAAATCGTTTTCTTCTCATTGTATTAAAGTCTTATTCACAAAATGCATGAAGTTAAGGTGCAAGAAGTCTTTTGGGGAATATTTTTGGAGAACATTTAGTGAATCTAATTATCCAGTCCATGCAGTCACTCCTAGCATTACTTACATATATTAAAAGAGTGATACTTGCTGGCTGTATTCTATTTTGTAGAATACAAAATAGAAATACATGTTTGAAAAAAGAACCACAACTTCCTTCTATTCATATTTGTTGCAAATCATGGAAACGCTGTAGTTGAAAACTATAGAAATTATTGAGTGTTTTACAAAGACTCTCATCTTCTCACTTATACCAGAGACCGAAATGGTTCTTACTCATATATCAATGCTTTCACCATAAGCCTGGTGACCTCATCGTAAGTGAGATGGTGTCTCAGATAATTTACCACTTTTTTGAAATTGAATTTAAGGAACGTCCTACTCTAAAACCTTATGATTTACCACTGTAAGAATTTTTTTTCTTTCCATTCATTTTAGCCAAATCTCCCAAAATTGTTTATATGGCTAATAGTTCTTTGAGAATAAATGCATGTTTTTTTTTTCATAAAACCTGCTTCCTTGTCTTTCAAACCTATCTGATTGTGAGGAAACAAATCATTTACTTTTCATTGTATTAAAGACTTACTCACGAAATGTATGAAATTATGGTGCAAGAAGTCTTTGGGGGAACATTTAGTGAGTATAAGATAATTAAAATGATCTAGTCTTTGCAGTCACTACTCTCATGACATATGTATATTAAATGAGTTATCCTCCTATATTCAGCGAAACTGATAGAAATAAATATCATAGCTTGAACAGAAACCACAACTTCCTTCTATTCATATTTGTTGCAAATCATGGAAACCCATTATACAGTTGAAAACTATACAAATTATTGAGTGTTTTTACAAAGAGCCTCATCTTCTCACTTACAAAAGAGACAGAAGTGGTTGTTACTCATACATTAATGCTTTCACCATAATAGAATTGTCAACTGATATTGTTCAATGGGGCTGTTTAAACTATTTGCAGTGTCATAACCAAATTCTACCAGCACGTCCTCGCCTTGGCTTTTGCTGTGAAGGAGATCAATGAGGACTCCCAGATCTTACCTAACATCACTCTCGGGTTCCACATCTATGACAGTTACAACAACCCAACGATGACCTATCGCACAACTCTGGACCTGCTTTTCAAATCCCAGGAATTTGTCCCTAACTACAAATGTGACAGCCGGAAAAATCTCATGGCTATCATTGGGGGACTAGGTCCTGATACATCATCCTTTATGGCAGAAACTGTACATGTCTTCAAAGTTCCACAGGTAGTTTCGGGGTGGAGTGAGAGAGAAAAGAAGTTTGTAATTAATAGTATATACTAGTTGCTTGCCATTCCTTGCTGCAGGAATTCAATTTTTTTAAAAATATATTTTTATTATTTTTACATTTAAAACAATGCAATACCGCGGAGTCGGAGTGACCGTACATTCACATTATGTACAGCTAGTTTCAACCATTAACAATTAATCTACTTAATACATTGTCTGTCCTTCTGTCCAATCACAATATATACATTTGTTCCAGTCTTGTCATCTTGTCTTATACCAATCGTAAAATCTGTTCCATACTTCAAAATATTCTGATTCCCCTTTATTTTTAAGTTCAAGAGTGAGCCTATCTGCTTCTGCACAGGCCAACACTTTTCTGATTATATCTAGCTCTGATGGTGTATTTTCTTTTTTCCAATGCTGTGCATAGGTTATGCATGCTGCAGTCAGTATATGTATAATTAGATAAAGTGTATCTTTCTTAAACCCCTCCGGTATTATGCCTAGGAGAAAAGTTTCTGGTTTAAACATAATTTGTTCTTCCACCATTTGTTCTAACCATGATTGAATCATTTTCCAATATTTTTTTGCCTCATTGCACGTCCACCACATATGATAGAAAGCGCCTGGTGTTTTTTTTACACTTCCAACAATTTTGGGCCAGATTTTTGACCATTTTGGAAAGCCGTGCTGGAGGGAGATGTCATCTGTAGAACATCTTATAAAGATATTCTTTATATGCCGTAGCCAATGTTAGTTTCTGATTAAGTATCCAAAGTTTTTCCCACCTAGCCAATTCCACATTGTAACCGAAATTTTTCGCCCAGGCGACCATGGTTTCTTTGACATGTTCCAACAAGAATCTATACAGCACTTTGATCAGTCTGTTTTCTGTCTGTATCAACAGTTTATCTACTATTGTGTAGTCTTTGGCAATTCAATTAAATACACTTTTATCACCCCTCGTCTGTTTTCCCCACAACTCAATAGACCGGCTCAAGGCAATCCAATTAAATCAAAATCTTTTATTACAATCATACCTCATGCAAACCAGCTATCGGTCACAACTCCTCTTATTACAATTTGCTTGGTGTGCGATAAAAGTAATTTAGTGTTGTTGTTTTTAGCCGTTGTTGAAGGATTGGTGCTGTAGGATTAGTATTTTGCCATGCCATTCTGCAGGACTTCAATTTTGCTCTCTTTCTTTCTCCCTTCTGCAATTGCTCCCACAACTCAAGAGGTTGGCTCAAAAAAATCAGTCAAGCAAATCGAAATCCTTAATTAATTTAAATGTAAACCACAAATTACAGTACAAAGTTAATCTTATTCGAGAGGGTCACCTCATGTTTTGAATTGACCACTATCTGTGGTGAGATATGGAGCTGTGTGGAAAGGAGGATAGAAAAGCCTGGCTATCACTTAGGACATAGAATAATAGAGTTGGAAGGGTCATTAGAGATCTTCTATTCCAAACCCTTCTCTGAGCAGAAGACACTATACCATTTCAGGCAAATTACGGCCCAATCTCTGAAGAAAAGTTGTTCCATTGGTTAATTGTTTTCACTGTTAGGACATTTCTCCCTAGTTCGTGGTTGCTTCTTTCCTTGGTTAGTTTCCATACATTGTTTCTCATGTTCAATTTTAGTGCTTTGGAAAACAGTGTAACCCCCTCATCTTTGTAGGAGTATCCCAAATATTGGAACACTGCTATCATGTCTCATGGTTTTAGGGAGGATCTCCTTTCAGCCACTTCCTGAAATCAAAGCTGCTGCCCTCAACTCAGCTCCAGATTCCACCAAGCTACCTGACAATTGGTGACAACTCCACTTGCTATGTCTTGGTTGGGTCTGAAAATAATAACTGAATTTAAAACTCAACTGATTTGGCTGGAAATGGTTGAAGTATTGGGGCTATGGGGTACTTTTGAAGATCTCTATAATAATTGTAGTAAATGAAGAGATGATTAATTCTACTCCTCCAAAAACCTATCAGCATAGTCTTCCATGTATAATTATTTTATTTTATCTGCTACAAATAAGGGAAGGAGGTAATCCAATAAGACTAGTTCTTAAGAATCATTTTCTTAGGCTGAGAAGAGCTCAAAAGCTCAGATGGTTAGCAAGTTTCCAGATGTTCTAAGGGGATGAACATACTGGAACTCTGTATGAGGAAAGTGAGTGTGGTTGTAATCTCGTTATATTTCAGATGAAAAAAATATTTCATCAAGGAATTTTAGTTGCTTCTTTTTTCTAGCAAATGTCATAATCTACATAGAATTGGACAAATGTTCAATGTAGGGAGAGCTTCATTGAGTTTCTATCCAGCAGTCTCCTTCATATTTTCCCCATGATTTTCATGAATAATGAATTTCTCTTTTTGTTTAGTTGACTTATGGTTCCTTTGCCCAAGAAGACTTTCAGATTACTGAGTTATTTCCACTCTATTGCATGGTCCCCAAAGAGGATCATCAGTACACTGGACTTATAAGACTTCTTCTCCATTTTGGATGGACATGGATTGGACTCTTTGCTTTTGAAAATAAGGAAGAGCGTTTTTTGCAGAAACTGCAACCTTTTCTTTCGCAGAACGGGGTCTGTTTAGCTTTCTCACAAAAAATTCCACAATATCTCAACTTGGAAGACATGCCAGAATTACTCAATTCAATCTCAGTTATTACTAATAAATTGATGGATCGAAAAACGAATGTTTTTCTTGTCCACGGAGAGTCCACCACAATAGTGTGGCTCAGAACGATCATATTTTTTTGGGATCCTGAAAATAAAGAGAGTGTGTTATTGAGGAAGGTTTGGATCCTGATGAATCCGATTGATTTCATCCTGATGGGATTCCAAAGGAGATGGGATCTCCAGATGTTCCATGGGGCTCTTTCCTTTACTGTGCATTCTAGAGACGTTCAAGGCTTCGAAGAATTTATTCAAGCCATCAAACTTTCAACCCACAAAGATGGATTTCTTCAAGAGGTTTGGGGGCAATTGTTCAATTGTTCACTTCCAATTAGAGAATTGTCTTCATCTATGATTACTGAAACCTGTACTGGAGAAGAGAAGTTGGAGAATCTACCTGGTCCTCTGTTTGAGTTGAAGATGACTGGCCAAAGCTACAGCATCTACAATGCTGTTTATGCAGTGGCACATTCTTTGCACGAGGCCATGAGCTCAAAATCCCAACCAAGGGAGGTTCAAAGGGTTGAATTTCCAAATCTGCAGCCTTGGCAGGTAATTTTTTCATGCTACATCTATCTTGTATTTCTGTCATCATAGCTTATTTACCCTGTCCTATGGTCCCAGACATGGTGGCTCAATGGCTAAGACTCTGAGCTTGTTGATCAGAAAGGTCAGCAGTTCGGCAGTTTGAATCCCGAGTGCCGTGTAATGGAGTGAGTTCCCATTACTTGTCCCAGCTTCTGCCAACCTAACACTTTGAAAGCATGCAAAAATGCAAGTAGCAAAATAGGAACCACCTTTGGTGGGAAGGTAACAGTGTTCTGTGTGCCTTCGGCATTGAGTCATGACCACGGAGACGTCTTCGGACAGGGCTGGCTCTTTGGCTTTGAAACGGAGATGAGCATTCCCCCTAGAGTCGGGAACGACTAGCACATATGTGCGAGGGGAACCTTTATCTTTATGGTTACAACTCAATAGAGAGACGGAGGCAACAAAGCTATTAGGTTTATAAAATAAGAGTACAGACTTAAACTGTAATTTCAATATAGCCAAGAGAATTTACTCTATGCATCAATTTTCATTTTATAAATAACTTTTCACTTCCACATAGAATTGGCCTGTCTTGTGGATTTATCCATCTGGATTCCAAGAAGAATTCAATTGCATTGAGTCTGAAGGCACTCTTTCTTCTTTTTGTGCCCCCTCAATATTCTGAAATCTAGGACACTTCCCTTTTCTTATTAGCTTGTGAATAAACCATGGTGGCGCAGTGGTTAGAGAACAGTACTGCAGGCTACTTGTACTGGCTGCCAGTTGCCAGCAGTTTGGCTGTTCGATGCCCACTGGCTCGAGGTTGACTCAGCCGTCCATCCTTGTGAGTTCAGTAAAATGAGGAGCCAGGTTGTTGGGCACAAATGGAGACTCTGCAAACTGCTTACAGAGAGTTGCAAAGCACTATGAAGCAGTATATAAGTCTAAGTGCTATTGCTATCCAAAATTATCCTCAGCCAGTTCTCTAATGAACTTGCCCTTGGCTCATGAACATTTGGGATGCATCCCAGAGTTGGGATGCAGATATATATAATCCATCCTTCTCTCTCTTTCCATCTTCCTCTCTCTCTCTCTCTCTCTCTCTCTCTCATTCTCTCTCTTCCTCTCTCCATCCATTTCTCTCTCACTTTCTCTCAGTCTCTCTCTCCTTCCTTCTTTCTCTCCATCCATCTTTCTCTCATTCACTCTTTCCCTCTCTCCATCCATCTTTCTCTCTTTCTCTCCATCCTTCTCTTTCAATCCTTCTCTCTCTCTCCATCTTTCTCTCTCTTTCCATCTTCATCTCACTCTTGCTCATTCTCTCATTCTCTCTCTTCCTCTGTCCATCCATCTCTCTCTTTCTTTATCTCAATCTGTGTTCATAGAGGGCCAAACCCATTATGAGGTGCAATGCATCCTTGATTCGAGGTGGCACAGGAGGAAACTCCAGTACTTAATTAAGTGGAAAGGCTATCCCTTGTCAGAGGCATCTTAGGTAAAGAGTAGAAATATCCAGGCTGATCACCCTATAGAGAGATTCCATGAAAAAAATCCAAACAAGCCTGGGGGGGGGGGAGAACGCAGCCTTGAATCCCATACTGGTACTCAAATTGTTTTTGCTTGCACAGATTGCCTTTGAAAAGTGAGGGGAGCCGGATGTCAACTCTCTGTGTTGATATTCCATGCAGAGCGTCGGCGGAGCTGGTTCTCAGATTACAGTAGCTGGTTTGAAATGAATGAAGCTATTGGATAACATGATTTATGACAGGCTGAAGGGAGGACAGAAACACGGGCAAAGTTCAAAAGCAGATAAAGAAAGCAAAAAAGATGGCTGTGAATAAGAAATGCCTAATGAAGAATGCCTAATGAAGCTGTTAATAAATCACTGCTTTTTGTATTACAATATTGGGTCACTTATTATGAAACAGGCATTGTTAGGGTACTTTATACTCTCTCTGTCTCAACAATTGAGTGTAAGACGATAAAATCTGGCTAAAGGGAATGTGTGACATCTCAGGATGTGAAGAATATTTGAACTAATGAAAAATGAACAATGTATGATGAGTTTAGATATGGTCCACATTTGATTGTCTAGTTGCTTAAAAAGTGAATATAAATCATATCTGAATCAAATTGCATAATATCAATACCTTGCTTTGGTTATGATTTGTTAACTGCTATTGTTTTGGTCCCTCCCGCCCCCCCAAGAAATAACATTACATTAATACTAAAACAGACCTGTGTCTTACTCTGAAATATAAATTATTTGTATTTTAATTGAACTTATTTGATATTTGTTAGAGCGAAGGGAAGAATGAGTAAGCGAAAGTTAAATATGCTGGCCACTTTATTATTATTATCCTTCCAATTCACTCATTCTCTCTCTCTCTCTCTCTCTCTCTCTCTCTCTCTCTCTCTCTCTCTCTCTCTCTCTCTCTCTCTCTCTCTCTCTCTCTCTCTCTCTCTCTCTCTCTCTCTCTCTCTCTCCTCTCTTTCATTCTCTTTCAAGTAGCTCCACTCATTTCTTCAAGGCATTGCTTTTAACAATTCAGCTGGGGAGAGAGTCTTCCTGAATGAGAAAGGGGAAGCAACAAGTGGATTTGACATCACCAACTTGATCACTTTTCCAAACAGATCCTTTCAAAGAATTAGAGTTGGAAAGATGGATCCTCAAATTTCCAATGCCAAGGAATTAATCATTGATGAAGAGGTGATTGTCTGGCACCCAACTTTTAACCAGGTATGGACTCATTGAATCAACTCTTCCCTGATCCATTTTGATCCAATATTGAACATAATCGCTTTAGAAATCTACTTTTCTCTCTCATTTTGAAATGGCACATTCTGTACAAATATTGTCAATGATCAAGCGTTCGTCAAACTGACAAAGTGACATTACAATTTAAAAGATAGGTGTTCACATTTGGGTTACATTGCCATTTGAAATCACAGGAGTTGTAATCACATATATTTCTTTATTCTCTCTGCCATTCTCCAAACACGCCATTTGCACATCCTTATAATGTCAACATTTTATTGGCTAGTACACATAGGCCATGCTCAATGGTTAAATACACTGAGCTCGTCAGCTGGAAAGCTCACAGCCCTGGTTTGACACCTGCAAGTTATGCAATAGGGGGAGCTCCTTTTCTTGCCTCAGCTCCTTCTCACCTAGGCATTCAAAAGCAGGCAAATGTGAGTAGATTCATAGGTACCACTTTGGTGGGAAGGTAACAGTGTTCCTTGTGCATTTGGCATATAGCCATGCAGGTCACATGACTATGGAAAATATCTTCGGACAATGCTGGCTCCCTTGGCCAAGAAATGGAGATGAGCATTGTGCCTTGGAGTTGGATATGACTGGACAGGGAAGCCTTTGCTTTATACATACACCAGGACTAACCCTTTAGGAATTTATGTTTATGACCAGGCTATTCCAATTTCCCTGTGTAATGACCCCTGCTGCCCTGGATACTGCAAGAAAAGGTTGGAAGGAGAACAATTCTGTTGCTACGACTGTGTTCCTTGCCCAGAAGGAAAGATTTCAAATCAAACGGGTAGGTTAGACATTCCAGTTGTCATTAGATACTCCTAAGCAAACTGTAATACACTATTTCAATGTAGCAGATGGTTTTGTGAGTCCTTCAAGGTGAATATTCGCTTCAATACTTGTGAATCACAACCTGTCATTCTGAATTCCAAGTTTGCCCAAGAAGACCTGAGCTCTTATATCCAACCTCACAGATTTCTTCTCTTTGTTTTGGAAAAATGGGAAAAGTCGAAAGGGTCTAAATTTTAATAATTTTGAAGGGCTAGACAGGGCTGCAATTCATAGAATAATTGCCCTTCCCATTGTACTTCTTTTATGCTGGTCCCAGCTGATACAAGGATGGAAAAATAGTATTTCCATAGAAACGTGATCCAACTGGTAGCCAATCAAAAGAAATGTGAGCGGGATAATGGTTAGCATCCATAAAAAATATCATTTTCAAAAATATGGAATGTATAAAAACTTTCCTTGACTTTTCTTTCAGATATGGATGACTGTTTTCAATGTTCGGAAGATCATTATCCAAATAAAGAAAAGAATGGATGTATCCTGAAACTGCTGGTCTTTCTTACTTTTGAAGAAACCTTAGGAATTAGTTTGGCCTCAGCAGCTCTTGGTTTCTTCTTCTTGACCTCTTGGGTGCTTGGAACATTTATTAAGTTCAAGGATACGCCCATTGTCAAAGCCAACAACAGGTCCCTCACCTACACCCTCCTTGTCTCTCTTCTGCTCTGTTTTCTCTCCTCTTTGCTTTTCCTCAGCCAGCCTGGGAAAGTGACCTGCCTTCTCCGGCAATCAATGTTTGGCATCACCTTCTCAGTGGCCATTTCTTGTGTCCTGGTCAAAACCATCACTGTGGTTGTAGCCTTCATGGCTACTAACCCAGGATCTCAGATGAGGAAATGGGTGGGGAATAGATTGGTTTTTTGTACTGTCCTTTCCTGTTCTCTATTCCAAGTATGTCTTTGCATTCTTTGGTGGTCGACATCACCTCCATTCCCTGAGTTAGACAAGAATTCAGAGCCCCAAGAAATGATTTTACAGTGCAATGAGGGGTCAGTTTTCTTCTTCTACTGTGTCTTGGGCTACATGGGTATCTTGGCCATCGCCAGCTTTATTGTGGCTTTCTTTGCCCGTAAATTACCCGACAGCTTTAACGAAGCCAAGTTCATCACCTTCAGCATGTTGGCCTTTTGCAGTGTGTGGATCTCCTTCTTTCCAGCCTATCTGAGCACAAAACGAAAATTCATGGTAGCTGTGGAGGTCTTCTCCATCTTGGGCTCCAGCGCTGCATTACTGGGATGCATATTCCTCCCAAAATGCTACATCATTGTTTTGCGGCCTGACCTCAACCACAGGGAGCAACTCAAAAAGAGAAAGTAGCACATCATGTAATTTTTCTGGCTTTGAGAAATTGCTCACACAAAAAAAAGAGAAGGATTGTTTGCTATCTATAGGAGACATATAGAAGTCATTAATTCTGACAATGGAGCAATTATGCTGGTCACAAAGATTTATTATAGTGGCCAATTGGAAAAGAAAAGCTCCTTCTGCAGCATTTGCAACCATTCTCCAATATTATTTAATTACACACCTTCTGTCTTTCAACACCCCAAGTTAGCAGGATGTTGAGAATCCAGTTGTCGTGTCAGAATATTTGAGATATTGAATTAAATCTTATCCAATGTATGCAGTTTACTTATTTATGAAGCAAATTTAAATACTTGCCTACTTGCTCACAGTGACTTTAGGCAGCTTGTAAGCAATAAAACACAATATAAACAAAAATAAAAAATGATATCCCCCCCCCTGCAATGACAACACACAATCAAATAAGTCATTTGATGGACTCCATCCCACCCACGATTCCCTAGGCCGCTGGCAAAATCAGGCCTTTTAGTACTTTACATAAGTGTGTCAAAGTGGGAGAGAGTCTAATTTCTGAAGGGATGATGTTCCAGAGCCACCATGAAGAAGGCCCTTCTTCTGGATCTCACCAAATTTACCTCCTTAGGGGATGGGACTTTGACATTTTCATGGTTTTTATATTTTCTATTTATAAATGATTTCATAAATGTAGTAAAAAGGGAATTACGTTTTATGAAGATGTACTTAACATGGTATCAGGGGGGATATCCCTTTGGGATAGGTCTGGGGTCTTTGAGATGTGAATGTTAGAGAGTTTCTATGTCCAGTCCAGTTGCCTTTTGAAAAATCACCTTTGGGACAACCATCAATAAAAGAACCAGCACTCAGGAAATATGGTATATTGCAGACTATAATTTGGTAAGGGAGCGATGAAAGTTTCAGAGAAGACGTTCAAGTGTCCTTGTGTGACATTACACATGAAGGTAAGGATTCAAGGGAGCAACACACAACCTACTGAAACAGAGCCATGGAAATTTTGACAGTCACAGCCAGCAACCACCATTTTTCTTTTCTTTGAGTATCAGTTCAATATTTTCTACTCTGGTTTGTGCCTTTGAAGTTCCCTGCTCAAAAAAGATTGCTGCATTCACTAATAAGTGAAATATTACCTTCTATAAATAAATCTTCTCTACTAAACAATTCTGTTCATTTTATATGGAAAATGGGAACCTTGCTCCATTGTAAGGAATGAACATGAATTTCAACACTTGAGGCTGTTTTTAATTGCCAATGTCCCTTAGATTACTTTCATTAGAATTTCATCATTGGAAAAAAAGGTGAACTTTCAATTGAACCACTTATTCTCTCATAAAAAACAAAATAATTATCTCCTACAGGAACCAACAAGTGTTTTTTTAGCTAAACCAAAACCTCAAGGTCTATGCATAAAGGTATTTAAATTCAGCAACACTTAAGGTATCTATTTGGTTATAAAGTAACTCTGAAACCCCAGGGAGTTTGGCACAAACGGATAATAATGGCTCCATCAGACTCATTCTTACAAGTTTCCTCCCTCCTTCCCCC
Source organism: Natrix helvetica (assembly GCF_964273705.1). Lineage (NCBI taxonomy): Eukaryota > Metazoa > Chordata > Lepidosauria > Squamata > Natricidae > Natrix > Natrix helvetica. The sequence goes on along the minus strand of NC_138554.1, from coordinate 5,091,018 downwards.
CCCCCAGAACATCTGTTCAATCCTAGTGATAGTCAGTATACAAATTTGCTACACACATGGAACTTCAGATAGAAAATGATGGGATTTCTGGTTAGGTGCATTGTCAGATATAAACCTTGGCTTAAACATTGAATGAACCACTGAAATACAAGCATCCTTATGGACAGGAGACACAAATATTTTCCCTATGACAAATGCCTGAAGATGTTGTTCCTTCTGATGCTCTTGGTGCAGAAAGCAGTTACTCTGAGCTGCCCTGTGAGTGATGCTTTCCCGGTTCCCCATGAGTGGTACCAGCCTGGTGACCTCATCGTAGGTGGGATGGTGTCTCAGATAATTAACAACGTTTTTGGACTTGAATTTAAAAAGCTTCCTCCTCTAAAATGTTATGATTTACCACTGTGAGGATTGTTTTATATTGTTTAGGTATTTCCTAGTATGATTTGATTGCTTATTAGTAACCTATGTCTATCTCTATGTGTTGTATCTTATGATTCTTGATGAATGTATTTTTTTTTCTTTTATGAACACTTCTTTTAGGAAGTGTTCATAACCAGAGACAAATTAATTTTGTGTCCAGTCACTTGGTCAATAAAGAATTCTATTCTGTTCTGTTCTATTCTATTCTATTTTACTTTCCATTCGTTTTCTAAACTGAGCTAGATATGCCAAAATTCTTTTTTTGACTAATAGTTCTTTGAGAATAAATGCAAGGTTTTTATATAAACCTTCCTTGTCTTTCAAACATATCCGATTGTGGGAAAACAAATCGTTTTCTTCTCATTGTATTAAAGTCTTATTCATAAAATGCATGAAGTTAAGGTGCAAGAAGTCTTCTGGGGAATATTTTTGGAGAACATTTAGTGAATCTAATTATCCAGTCCATGCAGTCACTCCTAGCATTACTTACATATATTAAAAGAGTGATACTTGCTGGCTGTATTCTATTTTGTAGAATACAAAATAGAAATACATGTTTGAAAAAAGAACCACAACTTCCTTCTATTCATATTTGTTGCAAATCATGGAAACGCTGTAGTTGAAAACTATAGAAATTATTGAGTGTTTTACAAAGACTCTCATCTTCTCACTTATACCAGAGACCGAAATGGTTCTTACTCATATATCAATGCTTTCACCATAAGCCTGGTGACCTCATCGTAAGTGAGATGGTGTCTCAGATAATTTACCACTTTTTTGAAATTGAATTTAAGGAACGTCCTACTCTAAAACCTTATGATTTACCACTGTAAGAATTTTTTTTCTTTCCATTCATTTTAGCCAAATCTCCCAAAATTGTTTATATGGCTAATAGTTCTTTGAGAATAAATGCATGTTTTTTTTTTCATAAAACCTGCTTCCTTGTCTTTCAAACCTATCTGATTGTGAGGAAACAAATCATTTACTTTTCATTGTATTAAAGACTTACTCACAAAATGTATGAAATTATGGTGCAAGAAGTCTTTGGGGGAACATTTAGTGAGTATAAGATAATTAAAATGATCTAGTCTTTGCAGTCACTACTCTCATGACATATGTATATTAAATGAGTTATCCTCCCTATATTCAGCGAAACTGATAGAAATAAATATCATAGCTTGAACAGAAACCACAACTTCCTTCTATTCATATTTGTTGCAAATCATGGAAACCCATTATACAGTTGAAAACTATACAAATTATTGAGTGTTTTTACAAAGAGCCTCATCTTCTCACTTACAAAAGAGACAGAAGTGGTTGTTACTCATACATTAATGCTTTCACCATAATAGAATTGTCAACTGATATTGTTCAATGGGGCTGTTTAAACTATTTGCAGTGTCATAACCAAATTCTACCAGCACGTCCTCGCCTTGGCTTTTGCTGTGAAGGAGATCAATGAGGACTCCCAGATCTTACCTAACATCACTCTCGGGTTCCACATCTATGACAGTTACAACAACCCAACGATGACCTATCGCACCACTCTGGACCTGCTTTTCAAATCCCAGGAATTTGTCCCCAACTACAAATGTGACAGCCGGAAAAATCTCATGGCTATCATTGGGGGACTAGGTCCTGATACATCATCCTTTATGGCAGAAACTGTACATGTCTTCAAAGTTCCACAGGTAGTTTCGGGGTGGAGTGAGAGAGAAAAGAAGTTTGTAATTAATAGTATATACTAGTTGCTTGCCATTCCTTTCTGCAGGAATTCAATTTTTTAAAATATATATATTTATTATTTTTACATTTAAAACAATGCAATACCGCTGAGTCGGAGTGACCGTACATTCACATTATGTACAGCTAGTTTCAACCATTAACAATTAATCTACTTAATACATTGTCTGTCCTTCTGTCCAATCACAATATATACATTTGTTCCAGTCTTGTCATCTTGTCTTATACCAATCGTAAAATCTGTTCCATACTTCAAAATATTCCGATTCCCCTTTATTTTTAAGTTCAAGAGTGAGCCTATCTGCTTCTGCACAGGCCAACACTTTTCTGATTATATCTAGCTCTGATGGTGTATTTTCTTTTTTCCAATGCTGTGCATAGGTTATGCGTGCTGCAGTCAGTATATGTATAATTAGATAAAGTGTATCTTTCTTAAACCCCTCCGGTATTATGCCTAGGAGAAAAGTTTCTGGTTTAAACATAATATGTTCTTCCACCATTTGTTCTAACCATGATTGAATCATTTTCCAATATTTTTTTGCCTCATTGCACGTCCACCACATATGATAGAAAGTGCCTGGTGTTTTTTTACACTTCCAACAATTTTGGGCCAGATTTTTGAACATTTTGGAAAGCCGTGCTGGAGGGAGATGCCATCTGTAGAACATCTTATAAACATTTTCTTTATATGCCGTAGCCAATGTTAGTTTCTGATTAAGTAACCAAAGTTTTTTCCACTTAGCCAATTCCACATTGTAACCGAAATTTTTCGCCCAGGCGACCATGGTTTCTTTGACATGTTCCTCCTCTAGTTTATATTCCAACAAGAATCTATACAGCACTTTGATCAGTCTGTTTTCTGTCTGTATCAACAGTTTATCTAATATTGTGTAGTCTTTGGCAATTCAATTAAATATACTTTTATCACCCCTCGTCTGTTTTTCCCACAACTCAATAGACCGGCTCAAGGCAATCCAATTAAATCAAAATCTTTTATTACAATCATAACTCATGCAAACCAGCAATCGGTCACAACTCTTCTTATTACAATTCACTTGGTGTGCGATAAAAGTAATTTAGCGTTGTTGTTTTTAGCCATTGTTGAAGGATTGGTGCTGCAGAATTAGTATTTTGCCATGTCATTCTGCAGGACTTCAGTTTTGCTCTCTTTCTTTCTCCCTTCTGCAATTGCTCCCACAAATCTGTGGTGAGAGATGGAGCTGTGTGGAAAGGAGGATAGAAACGTCTGGCTATCACTTAGGACATAGAATAATAGAGTTGGAAGGGTCATTAGAGATCTTCTATTCCAACCCGCTCTCCGAGCAGGAGGCCCTATACCATTTCAGGCAAATTCCGCCCCAGTTTCTGAAGACAAGTTCTTCCATTGGTTAATTGTTTTCACTGTTAGGAAATTTCTCCCTAGATCTAGGTTGCTTCTTTCCTTGGTTAATTTCCGTACATTGTTTCTCATGTTCAATTTTAGTGCTTTGGAAAACAGTGTAACCCCCTCATCTTTGTAGGAGTATCCCAAATATTGGAACACTGCTATCATGTCTCATGGTTTTAGGGAGGATCTCCTTTCAGCCACTTCCTGAAATCAAAGCTGCTGCCCTCAACTCAGCTCCAGATTCCACCAAGCTACCTGACAATTGGTGACAACTCCACTTGCTATGTCTTGGTTGGGTCTGAAAATAATAACTGAATTTAAAACTCAACTGATTTGGCTGGAAATGGTTGAAGTATTGGGGCTATGGGGTACTTTTGAAGATCTCAATCATAATTGTAGTAAATGAAGAGATGATTAATTCTACTCCTCCAAAAACCTATCAGCATAGTCTTCCATGTATAATTATTTTATTTTATCTGCTACAAATAAGGGAAGGAGGTAATCCAATAAGACTAGTTCTTAAGAATCGTTTTCTTAGGCTGAGAAGAGCTCAAAAGCTCAGATGGTTAGCAAGTTTCCAGATGTTCTAAGGGGATGAACATATTGGAACTCTGTATGAGGAAAGTGAGTGTGGTTGTAATCTCGTTATATTTCAGATGAAAAAAATATTTCATCAAGGAATTTTAGTTGCTTCTTTTTTCTAGCAAATGTCATAATCTACATAGAATTGGACAAATATTCAATGTAGGGAGAGCTTCATTGAGTTTCTATCCAGCAGTATCCTTCATATTTTCCCCATGATTTTCATGAATAATGAATTTCTCTTTTTGTTTAGTTGACTTATGGTTCCTTTGCCCAAGAAGACTTTCAGATTACTGAGTTATTTCCACTCTATTGCATGGTCCCCAAAGAGGAGCATCAGTACACTGGACTTATAAAACTTCTTCTCCATTTTGGATGGACATGGATTGGACTCTTTGCTTTTGAAAATAAGGAAGAGCGTTTTTTGCAGAAACTGCAACCTTTCCTTTCGCAGAACGGGGTCTGTTTAGCTTTCACACAAAAAATTCCACAATATCTCAACTTGGAAGACATGCCAGAATTACTCAATTCAATCTCAGTTATTACTAATAAATTGATGGATCGAAAAACGAATGTTTTTCTTGTCCACGGAGAGTCCACCACAATAGTGTGGCTCAGAACGATCATATTTTTTTGGGATCCTGAAAATAAAGAGAGTGTGTTATTGAGGAAGGTTTGGATCCTGATGAATCCGATTGATTTCATCCTGATGGGATTCCAAAGGAGATGGGATCTCCAGATGTTCCATGGGGCTCTTTCCTTTACTGTGCATTCTAGAGACCTTCGAGGCTTCGAAGAATTTATTCAAGCCATCAAACTTTCAACCCACAAAGATGGATTTCTTCAAGAGGTTTGGGGGCAATTGTTCAATTGTTCATTTCCAATTAGAGAATTGTCTTCATCTATGATTACTGAAACCTGTACTGGAGAAGAGAAGTTGGAGAATCTACCTGGTCCTCTGTTTGAGTTGAAGATGACTGGCCAAAGCTACAGCAACTACAATGCTGTTTATGCAGTGGCACATTCTTTGCAGGAGGCCATGAGCTCAAAATCCCAACCAAGGGAAGTTCAAAGGGTTGAATTTCCAAATCTGCAGCCTTGGCAGGTAATTTTTTCATTGTATTTCAGTCATCATAGCTTATTTACCCTGTCCTATGGTCCCAGACATGGTGGATCAATGGCTAAGACTCTGAGCTTGTTGATCAGAAAGGTCAGCAGTTCAGCGGTTTGAATCCCGAGCGCCGTGTAATGGAGTGAGTTCCCATTACTTGTCCCAGCTTCTGCCAACCTAACACTTTGAAAGCATGCAAAAATGCAAGTAGAAAAATAGGAACCACCTTTGGTGGGAAGGTAACAGTGTTCTGTGCGCCTTCGGCATTGAGTCATGACCACGGAGACGTCTTCGGACAGGGCTGGCTCTTTGGCTTTGAAACGGAGATGAGCATTCCCCCTAGAGTCGGGAACGACTAGCACATATGTGCGAGGGGAATCTTTATCTTTATGGCTACAACTTAATAGAGAGACGGAGGCAACAATGCTATTAGGTTTATAAAATAAGAGTACAGACTTAAACCGTGTCTTTACTAATTTCAGTATAGCCAAGAGAATTTACTCTATGCATCAATTTTCATTTTATAAATAGCTTTTCACTTCCACATAGAATTGGCCTGTCTTGTGGATTTATCCATCTGGATTCCAAGAAGGACTCAATTGCATTGTGTCTGAAGGCACTCTTTCTTCTTTTGTGCCCCCCTCCCCTCCAATATTCTGAAATATAGGACACTTCCCTTTTCTTATTAGCTTGTGAATAAACCATGGTGGCGCAGTGGTATCTACATATTTCGGCATACCAGGGGTTGTAACACAAATACATACCTATTTCCCTGGCTCAGCTGATAAGGAGGAGAGCCTGTGGCTTAGTGGCTAAGACATCTGCCTAATATGTAATACAGCCCAGGTTCAAATCCCAGTAAGGGTATGACTAGCTGACGAGAGCTAAATAGCTTGAAATAGATCTATACTAGTCTCCCTTTATTTATTTATCAGCACAAATACAACACAAACATAGCAAAGTCAACATTAAAAATAAAAATATGGTTTTCTACCTGGATTGTCTTCTGTAATGAACCAAAGGACAGAAAGGAGGAGTAGTGAGATCCCTCCCATATTTGGGCATACCAGGGGTTATAACACAAATACATACGTACGTACATACATACATACATACATACATACATACATACATACATACATCCTTCTCTCTCTTTCCATCTTCCTCTCTCTCTCTCTCTCTCTCTCTCTCTCTCATTCTCTCTCTTCCTCACTCCATCCATTTCTCTCTCACTTTCTCTCAATCTCTCTCTCTCCTTCCTTCTTTTTCTCCATCCATTTTTCTCTCATTCTCTCTCTCCATCCATCTTTCTCTCTTTCTCTCCATCCTTCTCTTTCAATCCTCTCTCTCTCCATCTTTCTCTCTCTTTCCATCTTCCTCTCACTCTCGCTCATTCTCTCATTCTCTCTCTTCCTCTCTCCATTATGAGGTGCAATGCATCCTTGATTCGAGGTGGCACAGGAGGCAACTTCAGTACGTAATTAATTGGAAGGGCTATCCCTTTTCAGAGGCATCTTGGGTAAAGAGTAAAAATATCCAGGCTGATCGCCCTATAGAGAGATTCCATGAAAAAAATCCAAACAAGCCTGGGGGGAGAACGCAGCCTTGAATCCCATATTGGTACTCAAATTGTTTTTGCTTGCACATATTGCCTTTGAAAAGTGAGGGGAGCCGGATGTCAACTCTCTGTGTTGACATTCCATGCAGAGCATCAGCGGAGCTGGATCTCAGATTACAGTAGCTGGGTTGAGATGAATGAAACTATTGGATAACGTGATTTATGACAAAGACTGAAGGGAAGACAGAAACATGGTCAAAGTTCAAAAGCAGATAAAGAAAGCAAAAAAGATCGCTGCGAATAAGAAATGCCTAATGAAGCTGTTAATAAATCACTGCTTTTTGTATTACAATATTGGGTCACTTATTATGAAACAGGCATCATTAGGGTACTTTATACTCTCTCTATCTCAACAATTGAGTGTAAGACGATAAAATCTGGCTAAAGGAAATGTGTGGTGTCTCAGGATGTGAAGAATCTTTGAACTAATGAAAAACAAACAATGTATGATGAGTTTAGATATGGTCCACATTTGATTATCTAGTTGTTTAAAAAGTGAATATAAATCATATCTGAATCAAATTGCATAATATCAATACCTTGCTTTGGTTATGATTTGTTAACTGCTATTGTTTTGGTCCCTCCCGCCCCCCCAAGAAATAACATTACATTAATACTAAAACAGACCCGTGTCTTACTCTGAAATATAAATTATTTATATTTTAATTGAACTTATTTGATATTTGTTAGAGTAAAGGGAAGAATGAGTAAGCGAAAGTTAAATATGCTGGCCACTTTATTATTATTATCCTTCCAATTCACTCATTCTCTCTCTCTCTCTCTCTCTCTCTCTCTCTCTCTCTCTCTCTCTCTCTCTCTCTCTCTTTCTCTCTTTCTCTCTCTCTCTTCTCTCTTTCATTCTCTTTCAAGTAGCTCCATTCGTTTCTTCAAGGCATTTCTTTTAACAATTCAGCTGGGGAGAGAGTATTCCTGAATGAGAAAGGGGAAGCAACAGGTGGATTTGACATCACCAACTTGATCACTTTTCCAAACAGATCCTTTCAGAGAATTAGAGTTGGAAAGATGGATCCTCAAATTTCCAATGCCAAGGAATTAATTATTGATGAAAAGGTGATTGTCTGGCACCCAGATTTTAACCAGGTATGGACTCATTGAATCAACTCTTCCCTGATCCATTTTGATCCAATATTGAACATAATCTCTTAAGAAATCTACTTTTCTCTTTCATTTTGAAATAGCACATTCTGTACAAATATTGTCAATGATCAAGCGTTCGTCAAATTGACAAAGTGACATTACAATTTAAAAGTTAGGTGTTCACATTTGGGTTACATTGCCATTTGAAATCACAGGAGTTGTAATCACGCCATTCTCCAAACACGCCATTTGCACATCCTTATAATGTCAACATTTTATTGGCTAGTATACATAGACCATGCTCAATGGTTAAATACACTGAGTTTGTCAGCTGGATAGCTGACAGCCCTGGTTTGACACCTGCAAGTTATGCAATATGGTGAGCTCCTTTTCTTGCCTCCGCTCCTTCTCACCTAGGCATTCAAAAGCAGGCAAATGCGAGTAGATTCATAGGTACCACTTTGGTGGGAAGGTAACAGTGTTCCTTGTGCATTTGGCATATAGCCATGCAGGTCACATGACTATGGAAAATATCTTCGGACAATGCTGGCTCCCTTGGCCAAGAAACGGAGATGAGCATTGTGCCTTAGAGCTGGATATGACTGGACAGAGAAACCTTTGCTTTATACATACACCAGGACTAACCCTTTAGGAATTTATGTTTATGACCAGGCTATTCCAATTTCTCTGTGTAATGACCCCTGCTGCCCTGGATACTGCAAGAAAAGGTTGGAAGGAGAACAATTCTGTTGCTACGACTGTGTTCCTTGCCCAGAAGGAAAGATTTCAAATCAAACGGGTAGGTTAGACATTCCAGTTGTCATTAGATACTCCTAAGCAAACTGTAATACACTATTTCAATGTAGCAGATGGTTTTGTGAGTCCTTCAAGGTGAATATTCGCTTCAATACTTGTGAATCACAACCTGTCATTCTGAATTCCAAGTTTGCCCAAGAAGACCTGAGCTCTTATATCCAACCTCACAGATTTCTTCTCTTTGTTTTGGAAAAATGGGAAAAGTCGAAAGGGTTTAAATTTTAATAATTTTGAAGGGTTAGACAGGACTGCATTTCATAGAATAATTGCCCTTCCCATTGTACTTCTTTTATGCTGGTCCCAGCTGATACAAGGATGGAAAAATAGTATTTCCATAGAAACGTGATCCAACTGGTAGCCAATCAAAAGAAATGTGAGCGGGATAATGGTTAGCATCCATAAAAAATATCATTTTCAAAAATATGGAATGTATAAAAACTTTCCTTGACTTTTCTTTCAGATATGGATGACTGTTTTCAATGTTCGGAAGATCATTATCCAAATAAAGAAAAGAATGGATGTATCCTGAAACTGCTGGTCTTTCTTACTTTTGAAGAAACCTTAGGAATTAGTTTGGCCTCAGCAGCTCTTGGTTTCTTCTTCTTGACCTCTTGGGTGCTTGGAACATTTATTAAGTTCAAGGATACGCCCATTGTCAAAGCCAACAACAGGTCCCTCACCTACACCCTCCTTGTCTCTCTTCTGCTCTGTTTTCTCTCCTCTTTGCTTTTCCTCAGCCAACCTGGGAAAGTGACCTGCCTTCTCCGGCAATCAATGTTTGGCATCACCTTCTCAGTGGCCATTTCTTGTGTCCTGGTCAAAACCATCACTGTGGTTGTAGCCTTCATGGCTACTAACCCAGGATCTCAGATGAGGAAATGGGTGGGGAATAGATTGGTTTTTTGTACTGTCCTTTCCTGTTCTCTATTCCAAGTATGTCTTTGCATTCTTTGGTGGTCGACATCACCTCCATTCCCTGAGTTAGACAAGAATTCAGAGCCCCAAGAAATGATTTTACAGTGCAATGAGGGGTCAGTTTTCTTCTTCTACTGTGTCTTGGGCTACATGGGTATCTTGGCCATCGCCAGCTTTATTGTGGCTTTCTTTGCCCGTAAATTACCCGACAGCTTTAACGAAGCCAAGTTCATCACCTTCAGCATGTTGGCCTTTTGCAGTGTGTGGATCTCCTTCTTTCCAGCCTATCTGAGCACAAAAGGAAAATTCATGGTAGCTGTGGAGGTCTTCTCCATCTTGGCCTCCAGCGCTGCATTACTGGGATGCATATTCCTCCCAAAATGCTACATCATTGTTTTGCGGCCTGACCTCAACCACAGGGAGCAACTCAAAAAGAGAAAGTAGCACATCATGTAATTTTTCTGGCTTTGAGAAATTGCTCACACAAAAAAAAGAGAAGGATTGTTTGCTATCTATAGGAGACATATAGAAGTCATTAATTCTGACAATGGAGCAATTATGCTGGTCACTAAGATTTATTATAGTGGCCAATTGGAAAAGAAAAGCTCCTTCTGCAGCATTTGCAACCATTCTCCAATATTATTTAATTACACACCTTCTGTCTTTCAACACCCCAAGTTAGCAGGATGTTGAGAATCCAGTTGTCGTGTCAGAATATTTGAAATATTGAATTAAATCTTATCCAATGTATGCAGTTTACTTATTTATGAAGCAAATTTAAATACTTGCCTACTTGCTCACAGTGACTTTAGGCAGCTTGTAAGCAATAAAACACAATATGAACAAAAATAAAAAACGATACCCCCCCCCCCCTGCAATGACAACACACAATCAAATAAGTCATTTGATGGGCTCCATCCCACCCACGATTCCCTAGGCCGCTGGCAAAATCAGGCCTTTTAGTACTTTACATAAGTGTGTCAAAGTGGGAGAGAGTCTAATTTCTGAAGGGATGATGTTCCAGAGCCACCATGAAGAAGGCCCTTCTTCTGGATCTCACCAAATTTACCTCCTTAGGGGATGGGACTTTGACATTTTCATGGTTTTTATATTTTCTATTTATAAATGACTTCATAAATGAAGTAAAAAGGGTATTACGTTTTATGAAGATGTACTTAACATGGTATCAGGGGGATATCCCTTTGGGATAGGTCTGGGGTCTTTGAGATGTGAATGTTAGAGAGTTTCTATGTCCAGTCCAGTTGCCTTTTGAAAAAGGGACAACCATCAATAAAAGAACCAGCACTCAGGAAATACGTTACGTTGCAGACTATAATTTGGTAAAGGAGCAATGAAAGTTTCAGAGAAGAAGTTCAAGTGTCCTTGTGTGACATTACACATGAAGGTAAGGATTCAAGGGAGCAACACACAACCTACTGAAACAGAGCCATGGAAATTGTGACAGTCACAGACAGAAACCACCATTTTTCTTTTCTTTGAGTATCAGTTCAATATTTTCTACTCTGGTTTGTGCCTTTGAAGTTCCCTGCTCAAAAAAGATTGCTGCATCCACTAATAAGTGAAATATTACCTTCTATAAATAAATCTTCTCTACTAAACAATTCTGTTCATTTTATATGGAAAATGGGAACCTTGCTCCATTGTAAGGAATGAACATGAATTTCAACACTTGAGGCTGTTTTTAATTGCCAATGTCCCTTAGATTACTTTCATTAGAATTTCATCATTGGAAAAAAAGGTGAACTTTCAATTGAACCACTTATTCTCTCATAAAAAACAAAATAATTATCTCCTACAGGAACCAACAAGTGTTTCTTTAGCTAAACCAAAACCTCAAGGTCTATGCATAAAGGTATTTAAATTCAGCAACACTTAAGGTATCTATTTGGTTATGAAGTAACTCTTGAACTCCAGGGAATTTGGCACAAAGAGATAATAACCACTCCATCAGACTCATTCTTACAAGTTTCCTCCCTCCTTCCCCCCCCCCCCCAGAACATCTGTTCAATCCTAGTGATAGTCAGTATACAAATTTGCTACACACATGGAACTTCAGATAGAAAATGATGGGATTTCTAATTAGGTGCATTGTCAGATATAAATCTTGGCTTAAGCATTGAATGAACCACTGAAATACAAACTTCCTTATGGACAGGAGACACAAATATTTTCCCTGTGACAAATGCCTGAAGATGTTGTTCCTTCTGATGCTCTTGCTGAAGAAAGCAGTTACTCTGAGCTGCCCTGCGAGCAATATCTTCCCTGTTCCCCATGAGTGGTACCAGCCTGGTGACCTCATCGTAGGTGGGATGGTGTCTCAGATAATTCACAACGTTTTTGGACTTGATTTTAAAAAGCTTCCTTCTCTAAAACGTTATGATTTACCACTGTGAGGATTGTTTTATATTGTTTAGCAATTTCCTAGTATGATTTGATTGCTTATTAGTAACCTATGTCTATCTCTATGTGTTCTCTCTTATGATTCTTGATGAATGTATTTTTTTTTCTTTTATGAACACTTCTTTTAGGAAGTATTCATAACCAGAGACAAATAAATTTTGTGTCCAATCACTTGGCCAATAAAGAATTCTATTCTATTCTGTTCTATTCTATTCTATTTTACTTTCCATTCATTTTCTAAACTGAGCTAGATATGCCAAAATTCCTTTTTTGACGAATAGTTCTTTGAGAATAAATGCAAGGTTTTTATATAAACCTTCCTTGTCTTTCAAACATATCCGATTGTGGGAAAACAAATCGTTTTCTTCTCATTGTATTAAAGTCTTATTCACAAATTGCATGAAGTTAAGGTGCAAGAAGTCTTCTGGAGAACATTTTTGGAGAACATTTAGTGAATCTAATTATCCAGTCCATGCAGTCACTCCTAGCATTACTTACATATATTAAAAGAGTGATACTTGCTGGCTGTATTCTCTTTTGTAGAATACAGAATAGAAATACATGTTTGAAACAAGAACCACAACTTTGTTAGATACATATTTGTTGCAAATCATGGAAATGCTGTAGTTGAAAACTATAGAAATTATTGAGTGTTTTTACAAAGAGCCTCATCTTCTCACTTACACCAGAGACAGAAATGGTTGTTACTCATATATCAATGCTTTCACCATAATAGAATTGTCAACTGATATTGTTCAATGGGGCTGTTTAAACTATTTGCAGTGTCATAACCAAATTCTACCAGCATGTCCTCGCCTTGGCCTTTGCTGTGAAGGAGATCAATGAGGACTCCCAGATCTTACCTAACATCACTCTCGGGTTCCACATCTATGACAGTTACAACAACCCAAGGATGACCTATCGCACCACTCTGGACCTGCTTTTCAAATCCCAGGGATTTGTCCCCAACTACAAATGTGACAGCCGGAAAAATCTCATAGCCATCATTGGGGGACTAGGTCCTGATACATCATCCTTTATGGCAGAAACTGTACATGTCTTCAAAGTTCCACAGGTAGTTTCGGGGTGGAGTGAGAGAGAAAAGAAGTTTCTAATTAATAGTATATACTAGTTGCTTGCCATTCCTTTCTGCAGAAATTCAATTTTTTTAAAAATATATATTTATTATTTTTACATTTAAAACAATGCAATACCGCGGAGTCGGAGTGACTGTACATTCACATTATGTACAGCTAGTTTCAACCATTAACAATTTATCTACTTAAATACATTGTCTGTCCTTCTGTCCAATCACAATATATACATTTGTTCCAGTCTTGTCATCTTGTCTTATACCAATCGTAAAATCTGTTCCATACTTCAAAATATTCTAATTCCCCTTTATTTTTAAGTTCCAGAGTGAACCTATCTGCTTCTGCACAGGCCAACACTTTTCTGATTATATCTAGCTCTGATGGTGTATTTCCCCCCCCCCAATACTGTGCATAGGTTATGCGCGCTGCAGTCAGTATATGTATAATTAGACAGAGTGTATCTTTCTTAAACCCCTCCGGTATTATGCCTAGGAGAAAAGTTTCTGGTTTAAACATAATATGTTCTTCCACCATTTGTTCTAACCATGATTGAATCATTTTCCAATATTTTTTTGCCTCATTGCACGTCCACCACATATGATAGAAAGTGCCTGGTGTTTTTTTACACTTCCAACAATTTTGGGCCAGATTTTTGAACATTTTGGAAAGCCGTGCTGGAGGGAGATGCCATCTGTAGAACATCTTATAAACATTTTCTTTATATGCCGTAGCCAATGTTAGTTTCTGATTAAGTAACCAAAGTTTTTTCCACTTAGCCAATTCCACATTGTAACCGAAATTTTTCGCCCAGGCGACCATGGTTTCTTTGACATGTTCCTCCTCTAGTTTATATTCCAACAAGAATCTATACAGCACTTTGATCAGTCTGTTTTCTGTCTGTATCAACAGTTTATCTAATATTGTGTAGTCTTTGGCAATTCAATTAAATATACTTTTATCACCCCTCGTCTGTTTTTCCCACAACTCAATAGACCGGCTCAAGGCAATCCAATTAAATCAAAATCTTTTATTACAATCATAACTCATGCAAACCAGCAATCGGTCACAACTCTTCTTATTACAATTCACTTGGTGTGCGATAAAAGTAATTTAGCGTTGTTGTTTTTAGCCATTGTTGAAGGATTGGTGCTGCAGAATTAGTATTTTGCCATGCCATTCTGCAGGACTTCAGTTTTGCTCTCTTTCTTTCTCCCTTCTGCAATTGCTCCCACAAATCTGTGGTGAGAGATGGAGCTGTGTGGAAAGGAGGATAGAAACGTCTGGCTATCACTTAGGACATAGAATAATAGAGTTGGAAGGGTCATTAGAGATCTTCTATTCCAACCCGCTCTCCGAGCAGGAGGCCCTATACCATTTCAGGCAAATTCCGCCCCAGTTTCTGAAGACAAGTTCTTCCATTGGTTAATTGTTTTCACTGTTAGGAAATTTCTCCCTAGATCTAGGTTGCTTCTTTCCTTGGTTAATTTCCGTACATTGTTTCTCATGTTCAATTTTAGTGCTTTGGAAAACAGTGTAACCCCCTCATCTTTGTAGGAGTATCCCAAATATTGGAACACTGCTATCATGTCTCATGGTTTTAGGGAGGATCTCCTTTCAGCCACTTCCTGAAATCAAAGCTGCTGCCCTCAACTCAGCTCCAGATTCCACCAAGCTACCTGACAATTGGTGACAACTCCACTTGCTATGTCTTGGTTGGGTCTGAAAATAATAACTGAATTTAAAACTCAACTGATTTGGCTGGAAATGGTTGAAGTATTGGGGCTATGGGGTACTTTTGAAGATCTCAATCATAATTGTAGTAAATGAAGAGATGATTAATTCTACTCCTCCAAAAACCTATCAGCATAGTCTTCCATGTATAATTATTTTATTTTATCTGCTACAAATAAGGGAAGGAGGTAATCCAATAAGACTAGTTCTTAAGAATCGTTTTCTTAGGCTGAGAAGAGCTCAAAAGCTCAGATGGTTAGCAAGTTTCCAGATGTTCTAAGGGGATGAACATATTGGAACTCTGTATGAGGAAAGTGAGTGTGGTTGTAATCTCGTTATATTTCAGGTGAAAAAAATATTTCATCAAGGAATTTTAGTTGCTTCTTTTTTCTAGCAAATGTCATAATCTACATAGAATTGGACAAATATTCAATGTAGGGAGAGCTTCATTGAGTTTCTATCCAGCAGTATCCTTCATATTTTCCCCATGATTTTCATGAATAATGAATTTCTCTTTTTGTTTAGTTGACTTATGGTTCCTTTGCCCAAGAAGACTTTCAGATTACTGAGTTATTTCCACTCTATTGCATGGTCCCCAAAGAGGAGCATCAGTACACTGGACTTATAAAACTTCTTCTCCATTTTGGATGGACATGGATTGGACTCTTTGCTTTTGAAAATAAGGAAGAGCGTTTTTTGCAGAAACTGCAACCTTTCCTTTCGCAGAACGGGGTCTGTTTAGCTTTCACACAAAAAATTCCACAATATCTCAACTTGGAAGACATGCCAGAATTACTCAATTCAATCTCAGTTATTACTAATAAATTGATGGATCGAAAAACGAATGTTTTTCTTGTCCACGGAGAGTCCACCACAATAGTGTGGCTCAGAACGATCATATTTTTTTGGGATCCTGAAAATAAAGAGAGTGTGTTATTGAGGAAGGTTTGGATCCTGATGAATCCGATTGATTTCATCCTGATGGGATTCCAAAGGAGATGGGATCTCCAGATGTTCCATGGGGCTCTTTCCTTTACTGTGCATTCTAGAGACCTTCGAGGCTTCGAAGAATTTATTCAAGCCATCAAACTTTCAACCCACAAAGATGGATTTCTTCAAGAGGTTTGGGGGCAATTGTTCAATTGTTCACTTCCAATTAGAGAATTGTCTTCATCTATGATTACTGAAACCTGTACTGGAGAAGAGAAGTTGGAGAATCTACCTGGTCCTCTGTTTGAGTTGAAGATGACTGGCCAAAGCTACAGCATCTACAATGCTGTTTATGCAGTGGCACATTCTTTGCACGAGGCCATGAGCTCAAAATCCCAACCAAGGGAGGTTCAAAGGGTTGAATTTCCAAATCTGCAGCCTTGGCAGGTAATTTTTTCATGCTACATCTATCTTGTATTTCTGTCATCATAGCTTATTTACCCTGTCCTATGGTCCCAGACATGGTGGATCAATGGCTAAGACTCTGAGCTTGTTGATCAGAAAGGTCAGCAGTTCAGCGGTTTGAATCCCGAGCGCCGTGTAATGGAGTGAGTTCCCATTACTTGTCCCAGCTTCTGCCAACCTAACACTTTGAAAGCATGCAAAAATGCAAGTAGAAAAATAGGAACCACCTTTGGTGGGAAGGTAACAGTGTTCTGTGCGCCTTCGGCATTGAGTCATGACCACGGAGACGTCTTCGGACAGGGCTGGCTCTTTGGCTTTGAAACGGAGATGAGCATTCCCCCTAGAGTCGGGAACGACTAGCACATATGTGCGAGGGGAATCTTTATCTTTATGGCTACAACTCAATAGAGAGACGGAGGCAACAATGCTATTAGGTTTATAAAATAAGAGTACAGACTTAAACCGTGTCTTTACTAATTTCAGTATAGCCAAGAGAATTTACTCTATGCATCAATTTTCATTTTATAAATAGCTTTTCACTTCCACATAGAATTGGCCTGTCTTGTGGATTTATCCATCTGGATTCCAAGAAGGACTCAATTGCATTGTGTCTGAAGGCACTCTTTCTTCTTTTGTGCCCCCCTCCCCTCCAATATTCTGAAATATAGGACTCTTCCCTTTTCTTATTAGCTTGTGAATAAACCATGGTGGCGCAGTGGTATCTACATATTTCGGCATACCAGGGGTTGTAACACAAATACATACCTATTTCTCTGGCTCAGCTGATAAGGAGGAGAGCCTGTGGCTTAGTGGCTAAGACATCTGCCTAATATGTAATACAGCCCAGGTTCAAATCCCAGTAAGGGTATGACTAGCTGACGAGAGCTAAATAGCTTGAAATAGATCTATACTAGTCTCCCTTTATTTATTTATCAGCACAAATACAACACAAACATAGCAAAGTCAACATTAAAAATAAAAATATGGTTTTCTACCTGGATTGTCTTCTGTAATGAACCAAAGGACAGAAAGGAGGAGTAGTGAGATCCCTCCCATATTTGGGCATACCAGGGGTTGTAAAACAAATACATACATACGTACGTACGTACATACATACATACATACATACATACATACATACATACATACATCCTTCTCTCTCTTTCCATCTTCCTCTCACTCTCGCTCATTCTCTCATTCTCTCTCTTCCTCTCTCCATTATGAGGTGCAATGCATCCTTGATTCGAGGTGGCACAGGAGGCAACTTCAGTACGTAATTAATTGGAAGGGCTATCCCTTTTCAGAGGCATCTTGGGTAAAGAGTAAAAATATCCAGGCTGATCGCCCTATAGAGAGATTCCATGAAAAAAATCCAAACAAGCCTGGGGGGAGAACGCAGCCTTGAATCCCATATTGGTACTCAAATTGTTTTTGCTTGCACATATTGTCTTTGAAAAGTGAGGGGAGCCGGATGTCAACTCTCTGTGTTGACATTCCATGCAGAGCATCAGCGGAGCTGGATCTCAGATTACAGTAGCTGGGTTGAGATGAATGAAACTATTGGATAACGTGATTTATGACAAAGACTGAAGGGAAGACAGAAACATGGTCAAAGTTCAAAAGCAGATAAAGAAAGCAAAAAAGATCGCTGCGAATAAGAAATGCCTAATGAAGCTGTTAATAAATCACTGCTTTTTGTATTACAATATTGGGTCACTTATTATGAAACAGGCATCGTTAGGGTACTTTATACTCTCTCTGTCTCAACAATTGAGTGTAAGACGATAAAATCTGGCTAAAGGAAATGTGTGGTGTCTCAGGATGTGAAGAATCTTTGAACTAATGAAAAACAAACAATGTATGATGAGTTTGGATATGGTCCACATTTGATTGTCTAGTTGTTTAAAAAGTGAATATAAATCATATCTGAATCAAATTGCATAATATCAATACCTTGCTTTGGTTATGATTTGTTAACTGCTATTGTTTTGGTCCCTCCCCCCCCCCCAAGAAATAACATTACATTAATACTAAAACAGACCCGTGTCTTACTCTGAAATATAAATTATTTGTATTTTAATTGAACTTATTTGATATTTGTTAGAGCAAAGGGAAGAATGAGTAAGCGAAAGTTAAATATGCTGGCCACTTTATTATTATTATCCTTCCAATTCACTCATTCTCTCTCTCTCTCTCTCTCTCTCTCTCTCTCTCTCTCTCTCTCTCTCTCTCTCTCTCTCTCTCTCTCTCTCTCTCTCCTCTCTTTCATTCTCTTTCAAGTAGCTCCACTCATTTCTTCAAGGCATTGCTTTTAACAATTCAGCTGGGGAGAGAGTCTTCCTGAATGAGAAAGGGGAAGCAACAGGTGGATTTGACATCACCAACTTGATCACTTTTCCAAACAGATCCTTTCAGAGAATTAGAGTTGGAAAGATGGATCCTCAAATTTCCAATGCCAAGGAATTAATCATTGATGAAGAGGTGATTGTCTGGCACCCAGCTTTTAACCAGGTATGGACTCATTGAATCAACTCTTCCCTGATCCATTTTGATCCAATATTGAACATAATCGCTTTAGAAATCTACTTTTCTCTCTCATTTTGAAATGGCACATTCTGTACAAATATTGTCAATGATCAAGCGTTCGTCAAACTGACAAAGTGACATTACAATTTAAAAGATAGGTGTTCACATTTGGGTTACATTGCCATTTGAAATCACAGGAGTTGTAATCACATATATTTCTTTATTCTCTCTGCCATTCTCCAAACACGCCATTTGCACATCCTTATAATGTCAACATTTTATTGGCTAGTACACATAGGCCATGCTCAATGGTTAAATACACTGAGCTCGTCAGCTGGAAAGCTCACAGCCCTGGTTTGACACCTGCAAGTTATGCAATAGGGGGAGCTCCTTTTCTTGCCTCAGCTCCTTCTCACCTAGGCATTCAAAAGCAGGCAAATGCGAGTAGATTCATAGGTACCACTTTGGTGGGAAGGTAACAGTGTTCCTTGTGCATTTGGCATATAGCCATGCAGGTCACATGACTATGGAAAATATCTTCGGACAATGCTGGCTCCCTTGGCCAAGAAATGGAGATGAGCATTGTGCCTTGGAGTTGGATATGACTGGACAGGGAAGCCTTTGCTTTATACATACACCAGGACTAACCCTTTAGGAATTTATGTTTATGACCAGGCTATTCCAATTTCTCTGTGTAATGACCCCTGCTGCCCTGGATACTGCAAGAAAAGGTTGGAAGGAGAACAATTCTGTTGCTACGACTGTGTTCCTTGCCCAGAAGGAAAGATTTCAAATCAAACGGGTAGGTTAGACATTCCAGTTGTCATTAGATACTCCTAAGCAAACTGTAATACACTATTTCAATGTAGCAGATGGTTTTGTGAGTCCTTCAAGGTGAATATTCGCTTCTATACTTGTGAATCACAACCTGTCATTCTGAATTCCAAGTTTGCCCAAGAAGACCTGAGCTCTTATATCCAACCTCACAGATTTCTTCTCTTTGTTTTGGAAAAATGGGAAAAGTCGAAAGGGTCTAAATTTTAATAATTTTGAAGGGCTAGACAGGGCTGCAATTCATAGAATAATTGCCCTTCCCATTGTACTTCTTTTATGCTGGTCCCAGCTGATACAAGGATGGAAAAATAGTATTTCCATAGAAACGTGATCCAACTGGTAGCCAATCAAAAGAAATGTGAGCGGGATAATGGTTAGCATCCATAAAAAATATCATTTTCAAAAATATGGAATGTATAAAAACTTTCCTTGACTTTTCTTTCAGATATGGATGACTGTTTTCAATGTTCGGAAGATCATTATCCAAATAAAGAAAAGAATGGATGTATCCTGAAACTGCTGGTCTTTCTTACTTTTGAAGAAACCTTAGGAATTAGTTTGGCCTCAGCAGCTCTTGGTTTCTTCTTCTTGACCTCTTGGGTGCTTGGAACATTTATTAAGTTCAAGGATACGCCCATTGTCAAAGCCAACAACAGGTCCCTCACCTACACCCTCCTTGTCTCTCTTCTGCTCTGTTTTCTCTCCTCTTTGCTTTTCCTCAGCCAGCCTGGGAAAGTGACCTGCCTTCTCCGGCAATCAATGTTTGGCATCACCTTCTCAGTGGCCATTTCTTGTGTCCTGGTCAAAACCATCACTGTGGTTGTAGCCTTCATGGCTACTAACCCAGGATCTCAGATGAGGAAATGGGTGGGGAATAGATTGGTTTTTTGTACTGTCCTTTCCTGTTCTCTATTCCAAGTATGTCTTTGCATTCTTTGGTGGTCGACATCACCTCCATTCCCTGAGTTAGACAAGAATTCAGAGCCCCAAGAAATGATTTTACAGTGCAATGAGGGGTCAGTTTTCTTCTTCTACTGTGTCTTGGGCTACATGGGTATCTTGGCCATCGCCAGCTTTATTGTGGCTTTCTTTGCCCGTAAATTACCCGACAGCTTTAACGAAGCCAAGTTCATCACCTTCAGCATGTTGGCCTTTTGCAGTGTGTGGATCTCCTTCTTTCCAGCCTATCTGAGCACAAAAGGAAAATTCATGGTAGCTGTGGAGGTCTTCTCCATCTTGGCCTCCAGCGCTGCATTACTGGGATGCATATTCCTCCCAAAATGCTACATCATTGTTTTGCGGCCTGACCTCAACCACAGGGAGCAACTCAAAAAGAGAAAGTAGCACATCATGTAATTTTTCTGGCTTTGAGAAATTGCTCACACAAAAAAAAGAGAAGGATTGTTTGCTATCTATAGGAGACATATAGAAGTCATTAATTCTGACAATGGAGCAATTATGCTGGTCACTAAGATTTATTATAGTGGCCAATTGGAAAAGAAAAGCTCCTTCTGCAGCATTTGCAACCATTCTCCAATATTATTTAATTACACACCTTCTGTCTTTCAACACCCCAAGTTAGCAAGATGTTGAGAATCCAGTTGTCGTGTCAGAATATTTGAGATATTGAATTAAATCTTATCCAATGTATGCAGTTTACTTATTTATGAAGCAAATTTAAATACTTGCCTACTTGCTCACAGTGACTTTAGGCAGCTTGTAAGCAATAAAACACAATATAAACAAAAATAAAAAACAATACCCCCCCCCCCTGCAATGACAACACACAATCAAATAAGTCATTTGATGGACTCCATCCCACCCACGATTCCCTAGGCCGCTGGCAAAATCAGGCCTTTTAGTACTTTACATAAGTGTGTCAAAGTGGGAGAGAGTCTAATTTCTGAAGGGATGATGTTCCAGAGCCACCATGAAGAAGGCCCTTCTTCTGGATCTCACCAAATTTACCTCCTTAGGGGATGGGACTTTGACATTTTCATGGTTTTTATATTTTCTATTTATAAATGATTTCATAAATGTAGTAAAAAGGGAATTACGTTTTATGAAGATGTACTTAACATGGTATCAGGGGGATATCCCTTTGGGATAGGTCTGGGGTCTTTGAGATGTGAATGTTAGAGAGTTTCTATGTCCAGTCCAGTTGCCTTTTGAAAAAGGGACAACCATCAATAAAAGAACCAGCACTCAGGAAATACGTTACGTTGCAGACTATAATTTGGTAAAGGAGCAATGAAAGTTTCAGAGAAGAAGTTCAAGTGTCCTTGTGTGACATTACACATGAAGGTAAGGATTCAAGGGAGCAACACACAACCTACTGAAACAGAGCCATGGAAATTGTGACAGTCACAGACAGAAACCACCATTTTTCTTTTCTTTGAGTATCAGTTCAATATTTTCTACTCTGGTTTGTGCCTTTGAAGTTCCCTGCTCAAAAAAGATTGCTGCATCCACTAATAAGTGAAATATTACCTTCTATAAATAAATCTTCTCTACTAAACAATTCTGTTCATTTTATATGGAAAATGGGAACCTTGCTCCATTGTAAGGAATGAACATGAATTTCAACACTTGAGGCTGTTTTTAATTTGCCAATGTCCCTTAGATTACTTTCATTAGAATTTCATCATTGGAAAAAAAGGTGAACTTTCAATTGAACCACTTATTCTCTCATAAAAAACAAAATAATTATCTCCTACAGGAACCAACAAGTGTTTTTTTAGCTAAACCAAAACCTCAAGGTCTATGCATAAAGGTATTTAAATTCAGCAACACTTAAGGTATCTATTTGGTTATGAAGTAACTCTTGAACTCCAGGGAATTTGGCACAAAGAGATAATAATGGCTCCATCAGACTCATTCTTACAAGTTTCCTCCCTCCTTTCCCCCCCCCCCCCAGAACATCTGTTCAATCCTAGTGATAGTCAGTATACAAATTTGCTACACACATGGAACTTCAGATAGAAAATGATGGGATTTCTGATTAGGTGCATTGTCAGATATAAACCTTGGCTTAAACATTGAATGAACCACTGAAATACAAGCATCCTTATGGACAGGAGACACAAATATTTTCCCTATGACAAATGCCTGAAGATGTTGTTCCTTCTGATGCTCTTGGTGCAGAAAGCAGTTACTCTGAGCTGCCCTGTGAGTGATGCTTTCCCGGTTCCCCATGAGTGGTACCAGCCTGGTGACCTCATCATAGGTGGGATGGTGTCTCAGATAATTTACCACTTTTTTGAAATTGAATTTAAGGAACGTCCTACTCTAAAACCTTATGATTTACCACTGTAAGAATTTTTTTTTCTTTCCATTCATTTTAGCCAAATCTCCCAAAATTGTTTATATGGCTAATAGTTCTTTGAGAATAAATGCATGGTTTTTTTTCATAAAACTTGCTTCCTTGTCTTTCAAACTTATCTGATTGTGGGGAAACAAATCATTTTCTTTTCATTGTATTAAAGACTTACTCATGAAATGTATGAAATTATGGTGCAAGAAGTCTTTGGGGGAACATTTAGTGAGTATAAGATAATTAAAATGATCTAGTCTTTGCAGTCACTACTCTCATGACATATGTATATTAAATGAGTTATCCTTCCGATATTCTGCGAAACTGAAAGAAATAAATATCATAGCTTGAACAGAAACCACAACTTCCTTCTATTCATATTTGTTGCAAATCATGGAAACCCACTACATAGTTGAAAACTATACAAATTATTGAGTCATTTTACAAAGAGCCTCATCTTCTCATTTACAAAAGAGACAGAAGTGGTTGTTACTCATACATTAATGCTTTCACCATAAAAGAATTGTCAACTTATTTTGTTCAATAAAAATTATTTGCAGTGTAATAACCAAATTCTACCAGCACGTCCTCGCCTTGGCCTTTGCTGTGAAGGAGATCAATGAGGACTCCCAGATCTTACCTAACATCACTCTCGGGTTCCACATCTATGACAGTTACAACAACCCAAGGATGACCTATCGCACCACTCTGGACCTGCTTTTCAAATCCCAGGAATTTGCCCCCAACTACAAATGTGACAGCCGGAAAAATCTCATAGCAATCATTGGGGGACTAGGTCCTGATACATCATCCTTTATGGCAGAAACTGTACATGTCTTCAAAGTTCCACAGGTAGTTTGGGGTGGAGCGAGAGAGAAAAGAAGTTTCTAATTAATAGTATATACTCGTTGCTTGCCATTCCTTTCTGCAGGAATTCAATTAAAAACACTTTTATCACCCCTCGTCTGTTTTCCCCACAACTCAATAGACCGGCTCAAGGCAATCCAATTAAATCAAAATCTTTTATTACAAACATAACTCATGCAAACCAGCAATAGGTCACAACTCTTCTTATTACAATTCACTTGGTGTGCGATAAAAGTAATTTAGTGTTGTTTCTTTTAGCCATTGTTGAAGGATTGGTGCTGTAGGATTAGTATTTTGCCATGCCATTCTGCAGGACTTCAGTTTTGCTCTCTTTCTTTCCCCCTTCTGCAACTGTTCCCACAACTCAAGAGGTTGGCTCAAAGGAATCAAAATCCTTAATTAATTTAAATTTAAACCACAAATTACAGTACAAAGTTAAACTTATTCGAGAGGGTCACCTCATGTTTTGAATTGACCACTATCTGTGGTGAGAGATGGAGCTGTGTGGAAAGGAGGATAGAAAAGGCTGGTTATCACTTAGGACATAAAATAATACAGTTGGAAGGGTCATTAGAGGTCTTCTATTCCAGCCCGCTCTCCGAGCAGGAGGCCCTATACCATTTCTGCAGGATTTCAGATAAATACACTTTCCTTTCCTTTCTGCTGTTTTCCCCACAATTCTTTAGGCAGTCTCAAGATAATCTAGTTTTAAAAAAAAAAACACCTTTTATTGCAATCATACATTTGTTTTGACTGCCATGCTGCAATAGGTCACCTTGCTATGATTTGGTTGGTGTGTGATAAAAGTCATTTAGCATAAAATGCGACTGTTTTTTCTTAGCAATTGTTGAAGGATTGGGGCCAGAGGTGGATTTCTAGAGCTTCACGCCGGTTAGGGCGAACCGGTAGTGGTAATTTGGCCTGGGTCACAGAACCAGCAGTGACCCAGGCTGGCCACGCCCCCAAACCAGTTCCCCGGTCTCCCGTGCCACTGCCAGCATGTTTTTTATTAGCTGTTCATGTTCTTTCGCTCATACGCAGAACAATTTACAGTGAACTGAGCATGAGCGTGCCATGCACATCTGGCGCATGTGTGGGAGTGAAGGAAGTGAAGTGAACCAGTACCAACACTGGTAGGAACGCAGCCTTGATTGGTGCTATAGGGTTAGTTAGTATTTTGCCATATCTTTCTGCAGAACTTCAATTTTGTTCCCTTTGCTCTCCCTTCTGCAACTCAATATGCTGGCTCAAAATAAAGAGGTCAAGAAAATCTAAGTCTTTTATCACGATCATAGATTAGAACTTGGTGAGCAAGGCTTGGTGGGCCTGGCAGGGGAAGGATACTATAAAATATCCACTCTCTCCCAACTCTAAGGGAAAGTTAATGTAAAATCCCCACTCTCTCCCGATCAGCTGGGACTCGGAAGGCAGAGAATAGATGGGGGCGAGGCCAGTCAGAGGTGGTATTTACTGGTTCTCCAAACTACACAATATTTCCCCTACTGGTTCTCCACACCTCTGGCATGTGGTGTGTGTAATTCCATGATGTTAATATTGCTGTTGATTCACATTCGCATCCTCTGCCTGGAAACATGGATGAACTCCTCCTCCAAATGTCTATCTGGTTGAATTGGCATTCCTTAATAGGTACATTTTTTTTCCTCTTCTCTATTAAACAACTGCTCGTTTTACATGGTAAATGGGAGTCCTGCTCCATTGTAAGAAACAAATGTGAATTTGAACAAGGAAGCCTATTTTTATTGTCATTCACCTTTTTTTATTATTTTACAATACAATACAATACAATAGCAGAGTTGGAAGGGACCTTGGAGGTCTTCTAGTCCAACCCCCTGCCTAGGCAGGAAACCCGATACCGTTTCAGACAAATGGCTATCCAACATCTTCTTAATGACTTCCAGTGTTGGGGCATTCACAACTTCTGGAGGCAACTTCTGTTCCACTGATTAATTGTTAATTTTAATTGGTATCTTCTCCATATTAAACCACCAGACACGTTATCTCACCAATAACAAAATAATTATTTCCTACGGGAATGACAATATTTTCTTAGCTAGGCCCACACTTGCTGAGCAAAAGAGTGTTTAAATTCAGCAACTATCAAGATGCAATCATCTGTTTGCTTATGAGGTATCTCTTGAACCCCAGGGAGATGGACACAAGGGAGAAAATGGGCCAGTTGGATTCATTACTATAGGGTCCTTTCTACCTGTCCCTTCTGCCAGGAAGTCTTTCTTGGTGTTAGCCAAGATATGAACTTGCACTCACAATTTGGATCTTCAAATAGATAGTGATGGATTTGGCCATTAGGTGCACTCTCAGATCTAAACCTTAGCTCAATCATTGGATGAACGTTGAATTACTTTCCTATCCATTTGATAAAAAGAGATGGGCATTTTCACCATAACTAAAGAGTCAGAATGTTATTCCTTCTGATATTTTGGGGGCACAAACAAATTACCCTGAGCTGCCCTGCAAGCGATGCTTTCCTTGATCCACATGAGTGGTACCAGCCCAGCGACTTTATCATTGGGGGGATGATGTCTCAATTTTTCTACCATTTTAATGACATTGACTTTATGGAACATCCGTCTCTAATACAGTATGATTTGCCAATGTAAGGATTTTTTAAATAATCTTAATCACAATTCCCCCCCCCCCCCAAAAAAATGCTTAAGGGAGTGAAAGCATTTTGAGCATGAATGAAGAGTTTTGTGTAAAATCGTGGCTTCTTTGTGTTTCAAATATATCTGGTTTCTGGCTTTTTTTTTTGTATTTAAAATGTATCTTTTGCTCTGCTCTGAAAAGAGCAATGAAGATGATTAGGAGACTGGAGACTAAAACATATGAAGAATGGTTGCAGGAATTTGGTAGGTCTAGTCTAGTGAAAAGCAGGACTAGGGGTGACATGATAGCAGTGTTTCAAAATTTGAGGGGCTCTCACAGAGAAGAAGAGGTCAAACCATTCTCCAAAACACCTGAAGGCAGAAGAAGAAACCATGGACAGAAATTCAACAAGGAGAATAGCAACCTAGAACCAAGAAGAAATTTCCTGAGAGAACAATTAAACAGTGGAATGGCTCGCCTTCAAAAGTTGTGGGTGCTCCATCAAGGAAGGATTTTAAGAGACTGGGCATCCATTTATCTGCCCTGGCATTGGGTCTCCTGCTATGAGTTAGGACTAGAAGACCTCCAAGGTCCCCTCCAGCTGTGTTTTATTCTGGTTGTGAGGGAAGAAATGATTTCCTATACATTATGTTACTAGTATTCATCATGAAATGTATGAAATTTTGGTGGAAGAGGTTTTTGAAGAACACTTCTTCTTCTTCTTCTTCTTCTTCTTCTTCTTCTTCTTCTTCTTCTTCTTCTTCTTCTTCTTCTTCTCCTCCTCCTCCTCCTCCTCCTCCTCCTCCTCCTCCTCCTCCTCCTCCTCCTCCTCCTCCTCCTCTTCTTCTTCTTCTTCTTCTTCTTCTTCTTCTTCTTCTTCTTCTTCTTCTTCTTCTTCTTCTTCTTCCATATCCATCATTGGACATTGGCTATCATGTTGGCAATCCTATGAAAAAAGTGCTGCTGAAGAACATTTAGTTAACTGAAATTAATTTTAATTTAATTTTAAATTATTTTTATGATTGTTCACTTTTTTTAAATGGGCAACTATACAAATTGCATAAACAAACAAACAAACAAATGCAGGTAGGTGGTCATTCCTCACATAACATATATGCATGAAATGAGTGATATTTGCTGGTCATATATTCTATTTTGTGGTAAATTAATACAAATAAATGTGGTAGTTTGACATTTATTTAATATTACATATCATTGTCAAACACTGTCTGAAAAGTATATTTGTGCAAATTATTTAATATTTTAGAAACTCTATTTCTACTTCCAACAAAGATAGAAATGTTTGTTAATCATATAAAAATGATATCGCCTTACAAAAAAGTGTCAACGTCCTATTTCAACTGGGGTATATAAATCATTTGCAGTGTAATAACCAAATTCTACCAGCACATCCTCGCCTTGGCCTTTGCTGTGAAGGAGATCAATGAGGACTCCCAGATCTTACCTAACATTACTCTTGGGTTCCACATCTGTGACAGTTACTACAACCCAAGGATGACCTATCGCACCACTCTGGACCTGCTTTTCAAATCCCAAGAATTTGTCCCTAACTACAAATGTGATAGTCAGAAGAATCTCATGGCCATCATTGGAGGGTTAGATGCTCCTACTTCTTCCTACATGACACAAACTATAAATGTCTTCAAGATTCCACAGGTAATTTTGGCAGGAGGCTGAAAGGGAAACTTTGACTTCTTCTTTTTTTTAATGAAGAGATGATCATTTCACGGTGCCTTTCTGCAAGACTTCCATTAAGACCACTTTGCTCTTCCTTTTGCAATTTCTGTGGTGGCGCAGTGGTTAGAATGCTGTATTTCAGGGTAATTCTGCTCACTGTCGGGAGTTCAATTCTCACCAGACTCAAGGTTGACTTCTATCTTTCCGAGGTTAGTAAAATTAGGATCCAGATTGTCGGGGGCATTATGCTGACTTTGTAAACCACTTACATAGAGAAGGCTGTAAAGCACTGTGAAGCGGTATATAAGTCTAAGTGCTAACTTTCTAGAATAGAATTAAATTCTTTATTGGCCAAGTGAAAATACCGATTGTTATTTTGCGCACCATTCACTCAAGGTCATCCATTCAATCAAAATTGAAATCCTTTATTGTGATAGAACGGAGGATCTAAAACAAATATTACACAACAAAATTAAACTTATTTGATGCCTGCAAGTAACATTGTGGTGTAATCCAGAGGTGTGTTGTTGCTGGCATTAATGTTGGTTCCGTGCACTCAAAAAGTTTTGAGAAACAGTTTCTATGCCAGGGCAGTAACTATATTGATTTCTACTGTATAGTGCAATATTAATGCAATATTGGTTTTCAGTTCAATTGTATAGAATATGAAGGATGTGTGTTTGTGTTTTATTTTTATAATTATAATGCACAGTGAAGATGACATTTAATTTTGTTGTATGAGGTGCAATTACAATAAAGTCAACTAAGTAAACTTTCCTTTCCTTCTGTTATCTTCCTTTTCTTTTCTTTCTTTTCTTTTCCTTCCTTCCTTCCTTCCTTCCTTCCTTCCTTCCTTCCTTCCTTCCTATCTTGATGCCTTTCTTTTTCTTCCTTTTATCTTCCTTTTCTTTTAGTTGACCTATGGCTCTTTTGCCCAAGAAGAGTTCCAGTCTATTAAGTTATCTTCACTTTATTGCATGGTCCCAAGCGAGGACTACCAATACATGGGAGTTATACAACTTCTCCTTCATTTTGGATGGACTTGGATTGGAGTCTTTGCTTTTGAAATTAAGGGAGAACGTTTTTTGCAGAAGCTGCATCCGTTGCTTTCACAGAACGGGATCTGTGCAGCTTTCATACAAAAAATGCCAGAACGTATCAACTTGGAAGACTTCCCGGAATTATTCGTTTCAATCACAATCACATCTAATAAATTGATAGATCAGAAAGCAAGCATTTTTCTCGTTTATGGAGACTCATTCACAATAGTGTGGTTGAGAACTGTCATGGTTCTACATGATTGTGAAAATAAAGACAGTGCATTGTTTAGGAAGGTTTGGATCCTGATGAATCCGATTGATTTCACATTGACAGGATTTCAAAGGAGATGGGATCTCCAGTTGTTCCATGGGGCTCTTTCCTTTACTGTGCATTCAAGAGACATTCGAGGATTCAAAGGATTTCTCCAAGTTATCAAACCTTCAACCCACAAAGATGGGTTTCTTCAAGAGGTTTGGGAGCAATTGTTCGATTGTTCATTTCCAAATACAGACTCATCTTCCACGATCACTAAAATCTGTACTGGAGAAGAGAAGTTGGAGAATCTACCTGGTCCTCTGTTTGAGTTGCAGATGACTGGCCAAAGCTACAGCATCTACAATGCTGTTTATGCAGTGGCACACTCTTTGCACGAGGCTGTGAACTCAAAATCCCAACCAAGGGAGGTTCAAAGGGTTGACTTTCCAAATCTGCAGCCTTGGCAGGTAAATCTTTCCATGCTACACCTATCTTGTATTTCAGTCATCATAGCTTATTTACCCTGTCCTATGGCCACAGACACAGTGGCTCAGTGGCTGAGCTTGTCGATCAGAAAGCTCAGAAGTTTGGCGGTTAGAATCCCTAGCTCCGCATAATGGAGTGAGCTCCCATTACTTGTCCCAGATTCTGCCAACCTAGCTGTTCGAAAGTATGTAAAAATGTAAATAGAAAAATAGAAACCACCTTTGGTGGGATGGTAACAGCATTCTATGTGCCTTTGGCAGTTAGTCATGCCAGCCACATGACCACAGAGACGTCTTGGGACATCGCTGGCTCTTCGGCTTTGAAACGGAGATTAGCATCGCCCATTTGAGTCAGCACATATGTGCAAGAGGAACCTTTACCTTTACCTTATGGCCAAAGATCCATTTATTCTATGTTATAAAATATAAGAGGATGGACGTAAATCATCTCTGTCAATTTCAGCCTAGTCAATGGAATTTATGTATCAATGTTCATTCCATAAATCACTGTTCCATCTCCACATTGAATTGGCTGTTCTTGTAAATTTATCCAGTCTGGTTCCATGAAGGATTCATTTGCATTGTGTCTAAAGGCAAGTGATCTATTTTTGTACCCCCAAAAATCTGAAATCTGGACATTTCACATTAGCTTTTTGAAATATATTCAAGACAGGATTGTTGGATGGGATATCTATGGTTTATCATACTATCTTTGATAGTTGTTGTTGTTAGTTGTGAAGTCCTGTCCAACCCATTGCATCCCCATGGACAACATTTGTCCAGGCCTTCCTGTCCTCTACCATCCCCTGGGGTCCATTTAAGCTCACACCTACTGCTTCGGTGTCTCCATCCAGCCACCTCCTTCTCTGCCGTCCTCTTCTTCTTTTGCCCTCCATCGTTCCCAGCATGAGGCTCTTCTCCAGGGAGTCCTTCCTTCTCATTAGGTGGTCAAAATATTTGAGTTTCATCTTCAGGATCTGGCCTTCTAAAGAGCCATCAGGGTTGATCTCCTCTAGGACTGACCGGTTGGATTGCCTTGCAGTCCAAGGGACTCGCAAGAATCTTCTCCAGCACCATAGTTCAAAGGCCTCAATTCTTTGGTGCTCAGCCTTTCTTATGGTCCAACTTTCACAGCTATACATTGCAACTGGAAAAACCATACCTTTGGCTACTATCTTTGATAACAGAGGTGTATTATTTCTATCAAGTGATGTTGGTTTTCAGATTTATGATAACGTACCAGGAAAAATGCTGAGTTTGGTGCTTGAAAGTACTTGTCATAATTAATTAATAAAACAAAAGTGAGTTCCATATCTCAGTTATTGATTGTTCTTTATGTGTTGAGACGTTCTTCATTTGAAGCCAAGGAATGTTGTTTGACTCCTTTGGAAGGAGGAGTAAAAGAAAGAGAAACCTTAATCAATTCCTGATGTATTTTTTTTTCCTTTTTAACTCCCTCTTTCTTCTTCTCCTTCAAGTAGCTCCACAAATTTCTTCAACAGATTTCTTTTAACAACTCAGCTGGAGAAAGAGTCTTCTTTAAAGACAGAAGAGAAGGCCCAGGTGGCTTTGACATCATCAACATGATCACTTTCCCAAACAGATCCTTTCAGAGAGTTAAAGTTGGAAAGTTACACCCTAAAGCTGCAAACGGAAAATACATTATCCTTGAGAACCCAATTATTTGGCACCCTGGTTTTAACCAGGTATGAAAAGGTGTTCCTAGACAAAGGAACACATCCCCTCATAACATGTTCTCATGAAGTTTTATTATTTTCAGAAGAGGTCTCCTATTCTCTTTTTCAAACTTCATTAGGCCCTGAATTTCTGCAATGGTATAGAGCATGGGTGTCAAACTCACGTCATCATGGGGGCATCACGTGACATATTGGGACTTGTTTCCTCTTCGCTAAACCAGGTGTGGGCATGGCCAGCATGTAATGTATCCGGCCCATGGGCCGGGATTTTGACAGCCCTGTTCTAGAGAAAATCCATATTATGTAACAATGCTGCAGATGATGTTGATGATAGGTAGGTAGGTAGGTAGGTAGGTAGGTAGGCAGGCAGGCAGGCAGGCAGGCAGGCAGGTAGGTAGGCAGGTAGGGAGGGAGGCAAGGAGGCAGGCAGGGAGGGAGGGAGGCAGGCAGGCAGATGAGAGAGAAAAGAGGGAGAGAAAGAGAGAAGAAGTGGAAGACAGGGAAGGGAGAAGAAGGGCTAAAGAGAATATGTTCTGCCGATATATTTATTTTTCATGCCTACAAATATTTCATTTTTTTAATTTTTTTTCACCTTTTTATTATATGCAACTCTTGGAATTGTATAAGCATTGTTACTAGCCGCACTAACTTTCGAAGGTGAATATTCATAGTCTATTCACATAAATCAAAATCTGTGGTCTCTAAATAAAAGATAATAAAATAAAAGATATGTATCTATGAGCAATTGTGCATTGTGCCAGAGAGACGAAAGAAAGAAAGAAAGAAAGAAAGAAAGAAAGAAAGAAAGAAAGAAAGAAAGAAAGAAGAAGGAAGAAGGAAGGAAGGAGGAGGAAGAAGAAAGGAAGAAAGGGGAGGAAGGAAGGAAAGAAAGAAAAGAAAGAAAGAAAGAAAGAAAGAAAGAAAGAAAAAAGAAAGAAAAAAGAAAGAAAAAAGAAAAGAAAAAAGAAGGAATGAAGGAAGGAGCAGGAAGGAAAGAAAGGAAAGAAAGAAAGAAAGAAAGAAAGAAAGAAAGAAAGAAAGAAAGAAAGAAAGAAGGAAGGAAAGAAAAGGAAGGAGGGAGGGAAAAGAAAGAAGGGAGGAAGGAAGGAAGGAAAGAAAAGGAAGGAGGGAGGGAGAAGAAAGAAAGAAGGGGAGGAAGGAAGGAAAAGGAAGAAAGAAGAAAAGAAAGAAAGAAAAAAGAAAGGAAAAAGAAGAAGGAAGGAAAGAAGGAAAGAAAGGAAGGAAAAAAGAAAAGAAAAGAAAAGAAAAGAAAGAAAGAAAGAAAGAAAGACCATATTTTATTTCACCAGGTAACTCTTCTTTTATATTAGGAGTAGTTGTTATTATTCAGAGTTTCAATTTTGTTTGCTTGTTGTTCTTGTCCCTAAGATATCAGGGATTTCTACAACCCCTTCTTATAATCCAATTTAGATAATTTACATTGTCTAATCCAGATTCTTTCCTATCTATATCTATGTCTCTAGGTTCTGCCTGTTTCTCTCTGTAATGACCCCTGTTCCCCAGGTTACTGGAAGAAAAGGGCTGAAGGAAGAGCATTCTGTTGTTATGATTGTGTTCCATGCCCAGAAGCAAAGATTTCAAATCAAACTGGTATTTTCACATTTTTTTTGGGGGGGGGGGGTTATTAGATCATTAATTTCCCATTAATTAGCCACTCATTCTATACACTTCAAAGAAATGTAATGTCCTGGATGTGTATTTGTATAATTAAAAGTTTTAATGGGCAATATTTCCAGCTGATTCCCAAATTTGTTTATGAGAAACCTGCAATTATTATTCCCCTGGGGATAAGTAGATAGATGACAGATAGATGGATGGATACATAGATGATAGATGATAGACAGACAGACAGAAGATAGATAAGATATAGATAGATAGATAGATAGATAGATAGATAGATGATAGATAGATAGATAGATAGATAGATAGATAGATAGATAGATAGATAGATAGATGATAGATAGATAGATAGATAGATAGATAGATAGATAGATAGATGATAGACAGACAGACAGACAGACAAATGATAGATAGATAAATAGGTAGGTAGGTAGGTAGGTAGATGATAGTTCGATAATAGACAGACAGAAGATAGATTAAATAAAGATAGAGAGGTAGAGAGGTAGAGAGGTAGGTAGGTAGGTAGATGATAGTCAGTCAGTCAGTCAGACAGACAGACAGACAAATGATAGGTAGGTAGGTAGGTAGGTAGGTAGGTAGGTAGATAGATAGATAGATAGACAGACAGACAGATCTAAATCTTATCTCACTACTGAAATAAGGAAGAGGAGGGGGAGAAGGGGGAGGGGGACAAGAAGGGGGAACAGAGGATTAGAAGAAGGAGGAGCTAATATTCTCAATTCTAATTTCTTTTCCATTGGTGTTTTTGTCTCTGCGATTTTCAGCGTTAATGTAACAATATCAAATATTGAAAATAGTGATGGTCACCCATTATTTTAATTCAGTTTGAGTGCTGTATGGATGTAGGAATTTTCAATACCAGGCACTGATTTCTAACATTTCTTGGATTATATGCTGTGCTGAATTGCATCTGATGAACAACCTACTTAGTATAATCCAGCTATGCAATGTCTGACCTAATAAACATATGAATAAGAGAAGACCAGCCAATGACAGTTCATAGGGTAGACTCAGAATGAAAGAAAAAGGATGCTAGAAAAGACAACAATGAAATACTTTCTTCTTACAAAAAAAAAGGGAAAATATCATTGGAGTTTATGGGCATTTATTTATTTCAAATTGTGTTATCTTTTCTCTTTCTTTTCTTCTGATTAAAGTCTAAATATTGAATGTCGACTTTTGCTTCTTGGATCCTAACTTTTTTTTCAAATAAAAATACTGATCTTTTCTTAGTTAATTCACTCTTTAGGAAGGAGGAAAGTGAAACAGGTTTAAATAAATTATATTGTTTGTACTTCGGACTTCAAACTTCTCTTGTTTGTTATATATCCATCATCACAGATATTTTCTCCCATGTTTTGAGGAAATGGGAAAATCCACATTGGCTACATTGAAATACATTTGAAAATGTTGGGAAAAAATTGCATTTCAAGCAATAGCAATGGCACTTAGATTTAAACACAATCTGTTGATCCAAACGCCTAATTTTATGTCTGAAAAATTCTGTGATCTTTGTCATTTTGACTGAAATGATATTATTGAAAGTTGGCCTTTTTAGCAAGCTTCCAATGAATTACACTCATTTTCTATACTGAATGCAATTCTCAAGCATGTCTTGCAAAAACATGGTGTAACAATCCCAGTTTGGTCCATTAGAAAAGAAAGACTCTTAAGCTATTGCTATGGAATACATAAATGAAAAATGTCTTGACTTTTCTTCCAGATATGGATGACTGTTTTGAATGTTCACAAGATCATTATCCAAATAGAGAAAAGAAAAGATGTATCCTGAAACCGGTTGTGTTTCTAACTTTTGAAGAAACCTTAGGAATTGTTTTAGCCTCAGCAGCTCTTGGTTTCTTCTTCTTGACCTCTTGGGTACTTGGAACATTTATTAAGTACAGCGATACTCCCATTGTCAAAGCCAACAACAGATCCCTCACCTATACCCTCCTTGTTTCTCTTCTGCTCTGTTTTCTCTCCTCTTTGCTTTTCCTCAGTCAACCTGGCAAAGTGACTTGCCTTTTCCTGCAACCAACTTTTGGCATCACCTTTTCAGTGGCCATTTCTAGTGTACAGGCCAAAACCATCACTGTGGTTGTGGCTTTCATGGCCACTAAACCAGGATCTCAGATGAGGAGATGGGTGGGGAAAAGATTGGCTTTTTCTATTGTACTTTCCTGTTCTCTGCTCCAAGTATGTATTTGTATTCTTTGGTTGTTGACATCTCCTCCATTCCCTGAATTAGACATGCACTCACAATCTCAAGAAATGATTTTGCAGTGCAATGAGGCGTCAGCTTTCTTCTACTGTGTCTTGGGCTACATGGGTATCTTGGCCATTGCCAGCTTTATCGTGGCTTTCCCTGCCCGTAAATTACCCGACAGCTTTAACGAAGCCAAGTTCATCACCTTCAGCATGTTGGCCTTCTGCAGTGTGTGGATCTCCTTCTTTCCAGCCTACCTGAGCACAAAAGGAAAAGCCATGGTAGCTGTGGAGGTCTTCTCCATCTTGGCCTCCAGTGCTGCATTATTGGGATGCATATTCCTCCCAAAATGCTACATCATTGTTTTGCGGCCTGACCTCAACCACAGGGAGCAGCTCAGAAAGAGGAATTAGCACATCATGTAATATTTCTGGCTCTGAGAAATGGCAGATAGAAAAAGAAGAGAGATTGTTTGCTGTACATAGGACGGTTGATGGAAGAAATATAGCAAACTATTTCACAGTGCTTTAATGGTCTATGCAATACACTATTGTTATTCTGGACAAGAAAATGAACAATAAAACAATAAAAAATAAATCTAAAATTAATTTCTTTTAATAAAATCCAACTTATAGAGGTTAAAAATGTAGATTTAGCAATGTGTTACTTTGGGGACTTCAAGAAAGAGTTGTTTATTCAATTCCACTTTGATAGGTAAATATTCCTCCATTTTTAAAAGAAAAAAATCACCAACACTTTATAACACCAGATATAAAACCACCAGTAGGGATAAAACAGTATGTAGCTTTTTATTAAGGGTAGGAGTCAGGAGTCAGAAAAATACAATGAATGAAAATGCAAATATATCATTAAAAGTATTACTACCCTGTTTCCCCTAAAATAAGACCTCCCTGGATAATAAGCCCAATTGGACTTTTGAGCGCATGCAGTAAAATAAGCCTTCCCCCAAAAAAATTAAGCCTTCACCGAAAATATTGCAACACAGCAGCAGCCATTAGGTGACCATGCTCACCGCCTCCTGCACCTCAAAAATAATAAGACCTCCCCGAAAATAAGGCCAAGGGCTTATGTCGAGGGTCAAAAAAAAGAGATCCTGTCTTATTTTTGAGATAACACGGTAGTTACGGCTGACTCTGTTGTTTAGTTCTTTCTCTTTGTCAACTGTTCCTTGCTGTTCAGCTCTGGTTTCATGAGAATAATATAACATTTGGGTATGAAGATACAAAGGAGTAAACCAGCACTGGAGGCCAAGATGGAGAAGATCTCCACAGCTAGCTTTTCTTTCCCTTTCGTGCTCAGGTAGGCTGGAAGGAAAGCTAACCAAATGCTGCAAAACACCAACATGCTGAAGGTGATGAACTTGGCTTCATTGAAACTCTCTGGAAGGTTCCTGGCTAGGAAGGCCACCATGAAGCTGATGATGGAAAGAAGCCCCATGTACCCCAAGACAAGGAAAAACATCACAATGGGTTCCTCATTGCATTCAGCTATGATACGTTTGGTGAATGAATGTTTGTCCAGATCTGGGAATGTGGGAAATATTGCCATCCACCCAACACAAATAATTGCTTGAATGAGGAAACAGCAGAGCACAATGGAGTTGGCCAATCTTTTCCCCACCCATTTCCTCATGTTGGATCCTGGCCTAGTAGCCATGAAAGCTACTACTACAGTGATGGTCTTGGCCAAGACACAAGAAATGGCCATTGAGAAGGTCATGCCAAAAGTGGGCTGTTGCAGAAGACAGGTGACTCTCCTGGGCTGGCCAAGAAAGAGCAAAGAGCAGAGGAAACAGAGCAGAAGGGAGACAAAGAGAATATAAGAGAGAAAACCAGAGCAGCAGAAGCTGAGCTGATTCCTAAAGGTTCTTCATAGGAGAGAAAAGTTATGACTTTGGGCATGCATTGAGTATGGTCTTCATTTGCATACTGATCTTCTGAGCAACTGAAACACTCCTTCATATCTGGAAGAAAAAGACTAGATTTCAGCACACTTCTGACACATTGAGATATTTCTTACTCAATCCTATTGTTGCTGATGTATTTTGACATCTGGGTCTAGTTAAAGGGATGTCTTCATCAGTTAGTGGTCAAGACACCAAGCTAGAAACTGGAAGACCATGAGTTCTAATCCAACTTTAGCCTTGAAAGGCAGCTGGGTGAGTTCAGACCAATCATGGTCTTTAAGCCCAACCCAACTTACAGGGTTGTTGTTGTAGGGAAAATAGGAGGTGAAAGGAGTAGTAGATATGTTCAACACTTTGAGTTAGTTTATTGAATTTATTTGCATCTTGCTTTTATTATTTTTTACAAATAACTCTGTAGGAAGCTAGTACCTACCCCTCTCCTAAGAAAAGGAAATATTCTAGGAAATATTAAAAGGGCAGAATATTTCCCCTAAAAGTGTTTCCTCTTTTTCTACTTGCATTTACATGCTTTCAAACTGCTAGGTTGTCAGAAGCTTAGACAAGTAATGGGTGCTCACTCTGTTACACGGTGCTAGGGATCTGAACCACTGAACTGTCAACCTTTCTGATCGACAAACCAGCATCTTAGCCCCCGAGCCATCGCATCCCTTCTCCTATTAGAAGTCACCTAATTCAATCCCTTTTTACAGGGAGAATGTAGTACATCATTCAAAGAATGGTGCTTCAACTGCATTAATTATTACCGGGTGTTTTTTTTGGAGTATAAGACGCACCAAGATTTTGAAGAGGCAATTTTTTTTAAAAAAGTTTTTGCACTCTGTAGATCTCCCAAAAATGGCCCGTTTTTCACAAAAACAGGCCCTTTCTTTTTTTTAAAAAAAAAGAGCATGCATAGCCTTTAGGAGGCTTATAGAGTGCTTCTGGGAGGTGAGGGGGCCCTAAAATTGAGCAAAAAATGCCAATTTTTCACTCATTTTTGCCTTCCCCAGCCCCCAGGAGCACTCTGAAAGTCTCCTAAAGGCTATGCACAGCCATTTTGGTGAAGGGGGCAGGGTTTTGGGAGGCAAAAAATGCTGTATTCAGTGTATAAGATGCACCCAGATTTTCAGACTCTTTTTTGATGGTAAAGGGTGCGTCTTATACTCTGAAAAATATGGTAATCAATACATCTAAGTTGGATTTCACATTCAGTTCAGAATGGCAGCTATCTGCAACTCTTTAAAGCAGCCACTTGATCATGAAAAAAGGATTCAGCCAGTTTGCCCAGGGTAAGGTTGGCTGTCATGGGAGGCATGGCCCATCCCCATCCTCCAGCTCCTCCATACATACGGGACAAGCCTCCTGCAATGGCCAACCTGACCCTGGATAAACTGGTTGGTAAATTACCCCGCTCCCCGCTATCAAAGTGGATCCTGGGCACTGCATTGCAATGGAGAAAAGACAAATGGAGCAGCAGCACGAGGGGAGGAGGAGGAGGAGCAGGGAAAGAGGAAAAGAGGCCTCCTCCTTCCTTCACACCAGCAGCTCTGTTGCCCATTTCTCCATTGCAGTGCCATGCTGCAGAGATTGCTCCACCCACCACCGTACAGATGCCCTCGCATCCCTTAAGAAAGTTGGCCAAAGAAAGAGGATTCCATCATGTGCTGAATGCTGTAATTAAACCATGGCCTTCTAAAATGCCATCTCTGTCATTGGATGAAGTAGGATGGAGACTCAAGGAATGAGTACCTCTAGCCACAACAAAGTTGAAAAAGAAGAAACGTGAGAGCAGTGCTTCCCCGCATCTCTTTTCCTCCCCCAAACAGTGCACCTCTCCTAAAGGCCTCTGGTTTGATGTACCCGCCCACTCTGCCTTTTCCATTGCTCCCTCCCTCTCTGAATACAGGCATGGGAGGGGCACCACAGTGGGCAAGCACGTATGAACTGGCTGAATCCCACCACTGATGCAGTTGCTTTAATGAGTCAACAGCAGGAGTGAAATTCAGCAGGTTCTGATACTGGTAGCAGAAAAATTGAGTAATTTGGAGAACCGGCAAATACTACCACTGGCTGGCCCCAGGAGTGGGCGGGAATGGAGATTTTCAGTATCCTTCTCCTGGAGTGGGGAGGGAATGGAGATTTTGCAGTATCCTCCCCCTGCCACGCCCACAGAACCAGTAGTAAAAAAAATGAATTCCACCACTGGTCAACAGCAAATATTTGAGAATTGATTGTGGACACATATTTTGCCCCAAATCTATCACTACAGGTTGATGTAATGTGGGTTTGTTTAGTTTAAAGTCTGAATGGGCTATTCAGTCTTCACAGCTGCCTTAAAACAAGCAACAAAAAGGTCTCCTTTAAGTTTAGTTTCTGGAAAATATGAATGATGTGGCAACAGTGGAGAGGAATTGTTCCAAATGAATACCCCAATGACATTTAGACACTACACAAATGAAAACTAAGTGAACAGGCTATCTCAGATTTTATTTTTTTCATTCCACATTCAAATCAATCTGCCACAAATATTTGTATGAATAACGGAATACCTTTAAGTGGGTTGGTTCAAATGATAATTGATTTATTAGGCATGCTGCTCTATATACTTTCATATAAAACCAGAATCATTCCTATTTTAGTATACAAATGTAGGTTATAGTAATAATAGCAATAGCAATAGCACTTAGACTTACATACTGCTTCACAGTGCTTTACAGCCCTCTCTAAGCGGTTTATAGAGTCAGCCTATTGGCCCCCAACAATCTGGGTCCTCATTTTACCCACCTCGGAAGGATGAAAGGCTGAGTCAACCTTGAGCCTGGTGAGATTTGAACTGCTGAAAGATGGCAGTCAGTAGAAGAAGCCTGTAGTACTGCACTCTAACCACTGCACTACCTCGGCTCATTAGAGACTCCTCATCTTTTACTTCTTATCAGCTGTTCCTTAGTGTTCAGTTCAGACTTTAGAAGAATGATGTAGCATTTGGGGGAAAAGATGCAACCCAATAACCCAGCACTGGAAGCTAAGATGGAGAAGATCTCCACAGCTACCATATACTTTCCTTTGGTGCTCAAATAGGTGGGAATAAAAGACAACCAAACACTACAAAACACCAACATGCTAAAAGTGATGAACTTGGCTTCATTGAAAGTGTCTGGCAACTTTCTGGCTAGGAAAGCCACCGTGAAGCTGATAAGGGACAGGAAACCCATGTAACCCAAGACAAGATAAAACATAATGGTGGTTCCTTCATGACATTCTACTACAATTTCCCCTGGGACTGAGTACATATCTAAATTTGGGAATGGAGGCGAGGTTGCCACCCATACAATACAAATAACGGCTTGAACCAGAGAGCAGGAAATGACAACAGAGTTGGACAGCCTTTTCCCCATATATGTCCTCATCTTGGATCCTGGCTTGGTGGCCATAAATGCTACCACCACCGTGATTGTTTTGGCCAGTACGGAAGAAACAGCGACAGAGAAGATGATGCCAAAAACAGATTGTCGGAGAAAGCAAGTCGCTTTCCTTGGTTGTCCAATGAAAAGCAAAGAAGACAAGAAGCAAACAAGAAGGGAGATAAGGAGAAGGTAGGTGAGATCTCGGTTGTTGGCTTTGACAATAGGGGTATCTCTGTGCTTAATAAATGTTCCCAACACCAACACTGTGATCAAAGAAAAGGAAACAGCCACCGACATTAAACCAATCCCTAAAGGTTCGTCATAAGAAAGAAAGCTTATTGTTTTGGGGATGCATCCATCCTTATCCTTGGTAGCATACTGATCTTCTGGGCATTCAATACAATCAATCATATCTGAAAAAGAAAAGAAAACATTGGATGGATTTATTACACCTAATCGTAAAGCAGTTCTATTTGGACCTTGATGAGAAGATAGACTGGTGATGGCAAACTTATGGCACATGTGCCACAAGGGGCATGTGAAGCCATTACTGAGGGCACGCAAGGCGTTGCCCTCTCAGCTCCAGTGCACATGTGTGCACTGGCCAGCTGATTTCCAGCCTTGATTTTTGGCGAAAAACTACCCAATGCGCAAACCGAAAGTTCAGGAATGGACTTCCAGTTTGCATGTTGGGCTGGTTTTTGCCTTCCGGAGGCTTCAGGGAAGCCTCATGAAGCCTCCAGAGAGAGAGAAAAATGGCCCAATGGGCAATCCAGAAGTCCATTTCTGAACTTACGGTTTGTGTGTTCGGCCATTTGTCACCCTCTCCAGGCTCCTAGAAAGCCTCTGGAGCTGGGGGAGGGCAAAAAACAGACCAACTGGGCCTCAGAGGGCCTCAGGGGGGAAGGCTGCTTTCACCCTCCACAGGTTCCAAGAAAGCCATGCAGGGGGCAGTGGGGGGGTGTCAAATGCACATTAGACAATTGTATTTTGATATTTATCAACTGCAATTGATAAGCTAAGAAACAAACAGGGATATTTGATCCAGGACAAACTATTTTAAATTTTTGGGGGATGATTTGGGATAGATAAGATGTGATGGTAAAATTTCTACGAGGGGATTACAATAACAGTTTGTTAAAAGAGAGTTTTGAAACTTTAATCTTCTTTTGATTTATTGTCTTTATTTTTCCTGTTAAATATTTTATCACTAATATAATATATAGAAGACAGGAGTGGTGCAGTGGCCTAGAGGTGAAACTCTCACCTCACAATCAGGAGGCAGTTTGATCCTAGGTAGAGGCAGATATTTCTCTCTCTGGGCATGATGAGAATATATCTGCTGAACAAAACTCCGCATTGGCAACAGGGAAGGGCATCCGGCCAGTAAAAACTATGCTAGCTTCATTCAGTTGCCCAGACTCCGGGATTATGGGTTTGTTAAACAATGATGATGATATATAGAAGACAGGTATATAATTTGCATAAATCAACTTTGTGGCCTCATCCAACTCCACATCTAATATTCTATCATTGTGTAAATTAATTAATAAATGTATCAGTTGACCACAGAGATACGCATAAAGCATGGGAGGATGAGATTTTTTTATGTTTTCTTTTTCTTCCTTCCTTTTGATTTAATGTTAGGTAGATCTCATGAATGCAAGAACAAGGGGGCAGTTGCTACTTCTTTATCTGAAATAATGCTGCAGGTAGGGATGTAGAATATAATGCATTGCCTACCCTTCAACTTTGAGATCTTCCCCTCTGGGCACAGTGAGCAGTCATAGCAGCAGAATTTATCCCGTTCTCTTTTTTTCTTCTGATAACCTGGAGGGCAAGATTCGGTACATACGGAAACAGGTTGTACCTACCACATAGAAAGAAGCCGCAACAGGTTTAGGAGAAACAAACCAAGATGATATTTTACAGAATTTAGGTTTTGAAAGCTACTATTTACAAATGAAATGACATCTGGATAGTCATAGGGATAGTAAAATAAGAGGCCACCTTCACTCTCTCACACAGCATTTCCCCCTTTAGAAGGAACATTGTGGATTGCAATTATTTTTATAATCTAGTGTCAACCCTGATGTGAACTTGGCTGGAACTATTTTGGAGGCTTCAGGATTGGCCACAAAGAATGTGAAGAAGGGATAGGGAGTGTGGACATAGTTAGATGGGTTTTTTTTTGTAGCCAAAACAAAATAGTTTCTTGTGGGAACCAAGGACATTCCAACAGGTGGCTGGAGAGAGGAGGAGTCTGGTTACCAGGCGACCAGCCAGTACTTTGATTGGACAATGTGACTGGCTGGTTGGGGAAAGGGGGAAGTTTCACTTTTTAATCGGGTGAAAACCGCTGGAACTTTCAGAGTTGTTTTTTTCACCAATGTGTGCCAATATGACATCTCCAATAAAATAGTTCTTTGAGGGATCTGCCTGCCTCGGAGTTATGCATTCTATGGAGTTCTTACTTGGAATCCTGATATATAGTTAATAAAAATCTGGAGCTCAAATAAATACATGAATGAATCAATCAATCAATCAATCGACTCAATCCAAAACTTATAAAATGAAGCGGCAAGTAGTGATATCCCTTAAAGATGATGACAATTGTTTCTTCTAACTCAAAGTTTAATTAAGTTATGGAAAATGAAATTAAACTATCTACCTACCTACCTATCTAAATTTAAGAACAGCTTCCATATATATTCAATATTATATGGAAAGATATGCAATATACAATAGCAGAGTTGGAAGGGACCTTGGAGGTCTTCTAGTCCAACCCCCTGCCTAGGCAGGAAACCCTATACCGTTTCAGACAAATGGCTATCCAACATCTTCTTAAAGACTTGCAGTGTTGTGGCACTCACAACTTCTGGAGGCAACTTCTGTTCCACTGATGAATTGTTCTCACTGTCAGGAAATTCCTCCTCAGTTCTAAGTTGCTTCTCTCCTTGATTAGTTTCCACCCATTGCTTCTTGTTCTACCCTCAGGTGCCTTGGAGAATAGTTTGACTCTCTCTTCTTTGTGGCAACCCCTGAGATATTGGAACACTGCTATCATGTCTCCCCTAGTCCTTCTTTCTCTTAAGCTAAACATACCCAGTTCCTGCAACCGTTCTTCATATGTTTTAGTCTCCAGTCCCCTAATCATCTTTGTTGCTCTTCTCTGCACTCTTTCTAGAGTCTCCACATCTTTTCTACATCGTGGTGACCAAAACTATAAGATGTTGGCTATCCAACATCTTCTTAAAGACTTCCAGTGTTGGGGCATTCACAACTTCTGGAGCCCTCACCCACACCCCAGGAGCACTCTACAATCCTCCTAAAGGCTATTCGTGTCCCTTTTTGGGCCATTTTTGGGAGGTCTGCAGAGTGCAAAAACTTTTATTTTTAATTTGCCTCTTCAAAATCTTGGTGCGTCTTATACTCCGGTGCATCTTATACTCTGAAAAATACGGTAGTCCATAAAATCACCAAGAATCAGATCTGTTTGAACAGATAGAATCTCCAAGTAGAAACACATAGAATATGGTTTCTAAAATGTACCAAAATGACAGAGTTGGAAGGCACCTTGAAGGTCTTCTAGTCCAACCACCTCCTCAGACATGAAACCCTATATCATTCCAGACAAATGATTGTCCAATCTCTTCTTAAAACCTTCCATTGATTTAGCACCCACAGCTTCTGGAGGTAGGTCGTTCTAATGATTAATTGTTCTCACTGTCAGGAAATTTCTCCTTAGTTCTAGATTGTTTCTCTCCTTGATTATTTTCCAATCCATTGCTTCTTGTCCTGCCTTCA
This sequence comes from Natrix helvetica, assembly GCF_964273705.1. Classification (NCBI taxonomy): domain Eukaryota; kingdom Metazoa; phylum Chordata; class Lepidosauria; order Squamata; family Natricidae; genus Natrix; species Natrix helvetica. The sequence goes on along the minus strand of NC_138554.1, from coordinate 5,046,340 downwards.
AGTGCTTTGGGAGAATAGGTTGACCGATTTACTTGCAACAGTAAATACTGTAAATCAGTTTTGGACTCTACGATGGAAATCAAGAAATTAAACACTTATCTATATTATTTTTAGAAGTGTTTTTCTAGTCTTGTCTCCTTTTTTATTACCATTTATAAAAGACCATGGGAGACACAATAGCAGTGTTCGAATATTTGAGGGGCTGCCACAGAGAGGAAGGGGTCAAGCTATTTTCCAAGGAACCTGAAGGCCAGAGAAGGAATAATGGATAGAAACTGATCAAAGAGTGATTCAACCTAGAAATAAGGAGAAATTTTCTGACAATGAGAACAATCAACCCATGGAACAGAAGTTGCCTTCAGAAGTTGTGGGTGCTTCATCACTGGAGGCTTTTAAGAAGATACTGGATAGTATTGTCTGAAATGGTATTAAGCAGGGGGATGGACTACAAGACCTCCAAGGTCCCTTCCAACTCTATTCTGATTGATTGATGGTTTCAGATTCAACTCAATGATACCTACCTAATTTTTATGGGGAAAATGATGGGGTCAGCCCATTCAGAGAAAGCAAATGTTTAGTTACAGGTCCGAAGATGGAAAAATATATATTCTGAAAATGAATCGAAGACTATACCTGATTATAACGCTGGGGCCACACAATTTTCGAATCATCAATATTGAGTTTTTTCCCTTCAGGATCCACTGTTCCAATTTGCACTTTAACAAAGGAGTTGTTTGGAAAGGTGATTAAGTTTATGATATCAAATCCGCCGCCCATCTCCTTTTTTCCATTGAAGTACACTGTTTCTCCAGCACAATTGTTAAACACAATAGATTGAAGACCTGAGAGGAGCTACATCCAACATACAGAGGGGAGACAGAGAGAAAGGAAAACAGTGCACTGAAAATTCAACTGGGGTTGTTTCCAAATGCATCTCCTTCCTGTTCTGCCAGGGGTGGGTTCCTGCCAGTTCTAACCTCTTCTATAGAAGAGGTTCCACAAATCTACCGTGCCGTTTAGAACCGTTTCCAGCTCCCTCCCCCTGCCTCCCACATCATCAAGAAGAAGAGTGAGAGGAGGAATTCTGGGAGTTGAAGTCCACAAGTCTTAAAGCGGTCAAGTTCGAACACCCCTGGGTTTTTTTTCTAAAGGGTTAGGGGTGCAAGGGTTTTGTAATTTGACAGATTTAAAACTTGCGTGCTTCAAATGCCAGAGTTTCTGAGCCAACAATTTGGTTGCTAAGCAAGAGCGTTGTTAAGTGAGTTTCACCACATTTTACAAGTTGGTCACGCCCACCCAGTCACATGACTGCCAAGCCACTCCCACCCAGTCACATGGCCAGTAAGCCACTCCCACAAATCAGGCCACACCTACCAAAATTTCAAAGAGGTAAGTAAGAAAAAAAATTGTCCTCCCTGCCCCACAGGAGCACTCTGCAGGCTTCAGCAGGGCTGGCAAAAGGCAAAAATGCCCCTGTTTTTGTGAAAAACGGGCAGAAAATGGGCTGGTTTTCACAAAAACGGAGGCATTTTTGTCTTCCAATCTGCTGAAGCCTGCAGATTGCTACTGGGGTCTGAGGGAAGGCAAAAACACCTCCATTTTTGCAAAAAACCCCGGTCCATTCTTCGCCCATTTTTTCGCAAAAATGGGATGTGGGGGTAGGGCTCCAGGAGGCCATCAATGGCTGTATTAAGTGTATAAGACACATCAAAATTTCCATGCTCTTTTTTGGGAGGGGGAGGAAAGGTGCATCTTATACTCCAAAAATATGGTAAATCAAAAGGTACTTTAGTTCGGTTTTGCTCTCGTGTTTTTTCTTTGCTTTTTACAACTTCAGAGAGCTTATTTTAGGTTTTACACCATTTCAGGCTCCACAAGAAACGAAAAGGGCAGCTACAAGGTTCCCAACAAGTAGTTATCGACATTTGTTCTCTATCAATGGAAATACAGCTATCTATTAATTTAGAAATAACAAGGTAACTAATATGCGTTGACATTACATCGCCGTGAAGATATTTGCACACACGGGCACTTCATTTTGAAGCTTTCCAATATGGGAAAGCAGTAAGAAGAGAGCAAGAACAGGTAGTGTCAACCTATTAGAACTTCCTTTACAGTATCCAAATGCTTTTTTTAAAAAAAATTAAGCATTTCCCACCACACACACACCATAGGTCAGGGGTATCAAACTCATGACCCATGGGCCACACGCTGGCTACACCCACCTCTAGTTTAGCAAAGAGTGAAATAGTCATGATACATCACATGACAACGACAACACAATGACATGAGTTTGACACCCCTGTTATAAGTCACGTTTCACGTGTTAAGCAACAAGAAACTTATGACTGTTCTTCAGGGTGTCATATAGAATAACAAAATTACAGCCTTGGAAGGGACCTTGGAGATCTCCTAGTCCAACCCCCTGCTCAAGCAGAAGACCCTTTAGTATTCCAGACAAGTGTCTCTCCAGTCTCTTCTTAAAAGTCTTCAGTGATGGAACACCACCGACGTCTGAAGGCAAACTGTTCCACTTGTTCTAACTGTCAGGAAATTTCTCCTTAGTTCTACGTTGGATCTCTCCTTGATTAGTTTCCATCCATTTTTCCCTTGCGTTGACTTTTAGTGCTTTGGAGAATAGTAACCCCCCACACACACACACTCTTCTCTGTGGCAGCCCCTCAAATACTGGAAGACTGCTATCATGTCACCTCTAGTATTTCTCTTCACTAGACTAGACATACAATTGTATTCAATACAATACAATAGTAGAGTTGGAAGGGACCTTGGAGGTCTTCTAGTCCAATCCTCTGCCTAGGCAGGAAACCCTATACTGTTTCAGACAAATGGCTATCCAACATCTTCTTAAAGACTTCCAGTGTTGGGGCATTCACAACTTCTGGAGGCAACTTCTGTTCCACTGGTTAATTGTTCTCACTGTCAGGAAGTTTCTCCTCAGTTCTAAGTTGCTTCTCTCCTTGATTAGTTTCCACCCATTGCTTCTTGTTCTACCCTAAGGTGCCTTGGAGAATAGTTTGACATCCTCTTCTTTGAGGCAACCCCTGAGATATTGGAAGACTGCTATCATGTCTCCCCTAGTCCTTCTTTCTATTAAACCAGACATACCCAGTTCCTGCAACCGTTCTTCATATGTTTTATTCTCCAGTCCCCTAATCATCTTTGTTGCTCTTCTCTGCACTCGTTCTAGAGTCTCCATTCATTCATGAAAGAGATAAGATGGATGCTGTATCAATCTACAAAGGTAAATGTTCCCCTTGCACATATGTGCTAGTCGTTCCCGAAACTAGGGGGCAGTGCTCATCTGCATTTCAAAGCCGAAGAGCCAGCTCTGTCTAAAGACGTCTCCGTGGTCATGCGGCCACCATGACTAAATGCCGAAGGAACACAGAACGCAGTTACCTTCCCACCAAAGGTGGTTCCTATTTTTCTACTTGCATTTTTACATGCTTTCGAACTGCTAGGTTGGCAGAAGCTGGGGCAAGTAACGGGTGCCGTACTTGGCACTAGGGATTCGAACTGTCGAACTGCCGACCTTTCTGATCGACAAGCTCGTCATCTTATCCCCTGAGCCCCCACTTCCCTTGTTATTTCTCTACTAACTTGAAAAATATATTTTCTTAAAACAATGATGTTGTTAGTTGTGAAGTCGTGTCCGACCCATCATGACTCCATGGACAATGCCAAAAAGGCACTAAGAGTTGTTAACCTAATCTTACGAAACTTCTTCGCCCGTAATATTGTACTGCAAACTCAGGCATACAAAACCTTTGCCAGATGGGAGTTCACTTTGTTATGCTGTGCTAGGGATTCGAACCACCGAACTGCCAACCTTTCTGATCAACAAGCTCAGCATCTTAGCCACTGAGCCACAGCCTCGCACCCTCAATCTATACCAATCGTTTTTATGATAGAAAGGGGATCCCTCAGCCGTTACCTGCCAAGGCTGAAGACTTTGAAGTTTGGTCCTTGTCCTACCACTGAGTTTGGATCTAGATGACTCCATGGAATGCAAAGCATGTGCTACAGCATAGGCTGCATTGTAGATGCTATAGCTGTGACCGGTCATGGAAATTTCAAACAGAGATGCAGGAAGTTTCTTCAAGCTCTCTTCCCAAGAACATGCTTCTGTGACCTCCGTTGGTCTCTTTGGACATTGAAATGAACAGTCAAAAGCTTGCTCCGAGAAGACCTCCAGAAAATCGTTTCTTCCAGCCTGACATGGGTCTAGGGCCAGGAGAAATGTCTGGAACTTGGGCAGTGGGTGGGCATGAACAGCAAAAGAAATGGCTCCTTGAAACACTTGCAAATCTGAGCCCATCTGAAATCCGGACATTGCAAAATCGATCTGTGCAGTCATAATCCATACCCTTTGAAAGAATACATCTGAACTATTCCCATGGTTTGCTTGTAACATGAAATTGCTCAGCAACATAATGGACAAGGTATCTCCATAAACAACAATTACATTCACGTTGGTGTCCATCATCGGCAAATAAATATTCCAGACTTTCTTATTAATGCTGAAGAGATCATCCAACTCTGCTTTGGGGATTTTTGCTGTGAATGCCGAACAGATCCCGTTTTGGGAAAGCAGCGGTTCGAACACCTGCATGAAATGTTCTCCACTGTCATTGTCAACAAGGAAGAACCCGATCCATATCCATCCGAAATGGCGAAGGAGCTGGATAATTCCCATGTACTGACTGGCTTCATTTGGCACCATGCGGTATAGAGTTGTATGCTGGGTAACATAGCTCTTCTCTGGAGCAATGGTGCCATAACTGAGCTGGAAGGGATGCATAAATAAATCTGCATTTTTGTGCAATGGTCAGAGTAAAAAAGAAATGTATCTCAGTCAGTGTAAACTCAAAGATAAACTTCTATTTTCCTTCTGCTTCAATGTTTCTGTAGGTTAAAAAAAATGATTTCCTGGAACAAGTATCTTGCAAAGAAGTATACTAGAAATAGTTCATTAAAAAAAGTCAGAGAATAGCAACTAAGATGATTAAAGGACTGGAAAGTCAAAGATATGAAGAACGGTTGCAGGATTTGGGTATGGCTAGACTAGAGTATACACACACACACACACACACACACACGCATACATACATATATATATATGTGTGTGTGTGTGTGTGTGTGTGTGTGTGTGTGTGTTGTATTTGTACTGATAAATAAATAAAGGGAGACTAGTATAGATCTATTTCGAGCTAATTAGCTCTCATCAGCTAGCCATACCCTTACTGGGATTTGAACCTGGGCTGTATTATATCTTAGGCAGGAGTCTTAGCCACTAAGCCACAGGCTCTCCTCCTTATCAGTTGAGCCAGGGAAATAGGTATGTATTTGTGTCACAACCCCTGGTATGCCCAAATATATATATATATATATGTAATGAGCCGAAGGACAGAAAGAGGGAGTAGTGAGCTCCCTCCCATATTTGGGCATACCAGGGGTTGTAACACAAATACATACCTATTTCCCTGGCTCAGCTGATCCCTGGCGCACGGGCGTGCACACACACACACACACACACACACACACGTGTGTGTGTGTGTGTGTTGTATTTGTACTGATAAATAAATAAAGGGAGATTAGTATAGATCTATTTCGAGCTAATTAGCTCTCATCAGCTAGCCATACCCTTACTGGGATTTGAACCTGGGCTGTATGTATACATATATACATACATACACGCAGTGGCTCAGTGGCTAAGACGCTGAGCTTGTTGATCAGAAAGGTTGGCAATTTGGCAGCTCGAATCCCTAGTGCCGTGTAAAGGAGTGAGCTCCCATTACTTGTCCCAGCTTCTGCCAACCTAGCAGTTCAAAAACATGCAAAAATGCAAGTAGAAAAATAGGAAAGACCTTTGGTGGGAAGGTAACAGCATTCTGTGCACCTTAGTCATTTCATCATGCCAGCCACATGACCATGGAGACATCTTCAGACAGCGCTGGCTCTTCAGCTTTGAAATAGAGATGAGCACCACCCCCTAGAGTCAGGAACGACCAGCACATGTGTGTGAGGGGAACCTTTACCTTTTAGTCTAGAGAAAAGAAGGATTCAGGGAGATAGCAGCTTTCCAGTATTTGTGGGGCTGCCACAAAGAGTGGGTTAACCTATTTGCCAAAGCCCCTGAGGGCAGGACAAGAAACAATGGATGGAAACTAATCGAGGAGAGAAGCAACTTAAAATGAAGAAGAAACTTTCTAACAATGAGGACAATTAACCAGCGGAATAGCTTGCCTTCAGAAGTTGTAGGTGCTTCATCACTGGAGGTTTTTAAGAAGAAACCAGTTAGCCACTTGTCTGAAAGATAGCTAGAGTCTCCTGCTTGAGAAAGGGGTTGGACTAGAAGATCTCTAAGGTCCCCTTGCAGCTCTATTCTGACAACAACTTCAGTCTTCGTCTCCTATCCCTTTCCCCATTTTGGGAAAACATTCCTGTCCATCTATCATGCATTCCTGAACTGCACAATTCCTCTTTCTGAACTGCAAAATCGAAGTAAGAAGAAAAAAAAGATCATAACTTGTAATGATCTCCATGCTCTCTCTACATGGGGCTCCCCCTGAGATGCACCCGAAGGCTGCAGCTGGTCCAGAACGCGGCCACGCGGGCAATTATGGGAGGTACCAGATACTCCCATGTAACACCTCTCCTGCGTGGGCTGCACTGGCTACCTCTGGCTTTTCGGGTGCGTTTCAAGGTGCTGACTATCATCTTTAAAGCGCTCCATGGCACAGGACCTAGGTATTTGCGGGATTGCATCCTGCCCCATACATCCCTTCGGCCGATCCACTCTCACAGAGAGGGACTCCTCCAGGTGCCGTCCACTAGGCAGTGCCAGCGGGCGACACCCAGGAGCAGGGCCTTCTCTGTGATGGGCCTGACCCTCTGGAATGACCTCCCCCCCGATATCAGAAAAACCACAGATCTCTGCTCCTTCCGTAAGAAGCTTAAACCCACCTGTTCAATTTAGCCGGCCTGGCCTAATCCCAGCTTAGTCCCTCAAGTCTGCATTTTAAATTTTTAGGGGTGGGTTTTAGGTTGTTTTTAATTTTTATCACTTTGTACAGCCTATTGTTTAATTCGATTTTATGGGAATTTAAGGATATTTATTTTTGTATACGGTTTTTAATGAGATGTCTGTAGACCGCCCCGAGTCCCTTCGGGGAGAGGGGGCGGTCTATAAATCAAATAAAACTTAAACTTAAACTCCATTATTCCACTTGCAGATCTTACCTGTGGAATCTTATAAAGACTTAAAAGTTTTGCCATGTGGAACGAGACGGTGGAGCCAAGTCCGCCGATTGCGGCAATAAGCTTTTTCCCAGAATCACATCCGTAGTTAGGGATCAGTCTGTCCACTTTGAAAAGAAGGTCCAGAGTCGTCAGATAGGTCATTGTTGCGTCACTGTAACTGTCACAGATATGGAACCCAAGCGTGGTATTGGGCAAGATCTTGGAATCCTCATTGATTTCATCAACGGCAAAGGCCAAGGCCAGGATATGTTGGTAGAACTTGGTCACCATGCTGCCAATAAAGTGACAAGCTCATTCACTGGCAGATTTGCCACAAAGCAAATTCTCCCAGCAAAGATGAAAAGCAAAATGGATACAGAACATTTCTGTCCCCAGCAATCTAAAACTCATAGGGTTATCAGTGTATGTAACAAAGATGTTTGTGCGGGTAAGATTATCACTTCTGCTGTCAAGCAAAACCAAGCATTTAATAGTGACTGTCATACCATGTGCATGAATCATACAAGTGGCAAGAAAAGAGGGGCAGTCAGGCATAACACAGGTTGTGTAGACAGTAAACGCAAAGTCAATCAAACTGGACTCAAAGGTCTATACACCAATGCACAGAGTATGAGGAATAAACAGGGCGAATTAGAAATTCAAGTAAAAGAGGGCAGATACGATATTATTGCCATTACAGAAACTTGGTGGGATGAAATCGACAAATGGAATTAGAAATTCAAGTAAAAGAGGGCAGATATGATATTATTGCCATTACAGAAACTTGGTGGTATGAAACCCACAAATGGAACATACAGCTAGAAGGATTTAAATTATTTAAAAGAAATAGACCAAATAAAAGAGGAGATGGAGTTGCACGATATATAAGAAATAGCTACCTCTCTACAGAAATAGAGCACAACAATGATGAGAACTATCTTGAGTGCATTTGGGTCAATATTAAAGGTTGGGGGGGAAATGACATTGCCATAGGTCTATACTACAGGCCACCCAACCAAGCAGAGGAAGTAGATGAACTTTTTGCTAGTCAGCTAACTAAGGTATGTAGGAAGCACGCCACAATAGTAATGGGGGATTTTAACTAGCCTGACATCAACTGGGAAACAAACTCTGCACCAAGTGGAAGATCCAACAGGTTCCTAACAAACCGAGCAGACAACTTTGTTTCCCAAAAAGTAGAGAAGGAAACAAGGGGTTCAGCCATATTGGGCTTAATTCTCACTAACAGAAAGGAAATGATAGAAGGTGTTGAAGCCATAGGAACCCTGGGGGCAAGTGACCATGCAATATTGGAATTCAACATTATGCAAACACAAGTAGTAGAACAAACTCAAACTAGAGTCTTGGACTTTAAGAGAGCTAATTTCAATAAATTTAGAGAGAGCTTGGGAAAAATTCCATGGATGAGAATCCTCAAGGGGAAAACAACTCAAGAATGTTGGATAGCATTTTGTCTGAAATGGTATAGGCTTTCCTGCCTAGGCAGGGGGTTGGACTAGAAGACCTCCAAGGTCCCTTCCAACTCTGCTATTGTACTGTAGAATAGGATGAGATGGGATAGGATAGGAGAGAATATGAAAGAGAACAGAGCAGAACAGAACAGAATAGAATAGAATAGAATAGAATAACAGAGTTGGAAAGGACCTTGGAGGTCTTCTAGTCCAACCCTCTGCTGAAGCAGAAGATCCTATAACAGTCCCACCTTAAAAGCAAGCAAGCAAGCAAGCAAGGAAGGAAGGAAGGAAGGCAGGAAGGAAAGAAGGAAGGAAGGAGGGAAGGAGGGAAGGAGGAAAGGAAGGAAGGAAGAAAGACAGAATAACAGAGTTGGAAGGGACTTTGGAGGTATTCTAGTTCAACCTCTGCTCAAGCAGCAGACCCTATAACAGTCCCACCTTAAAAACAAGGAAGGAAGGAAGGAAGGAAGGAAGGAAGGAAGGAAGGAAGGAAGGAAGGAAGGAAGTTTAGAAAAGTATTTAATCTAAGACATTTAAAGTATTTGTCTCATAAAAATCTAGGGAATCAATATTTAAACATGCCCATTGAGGTTAATCAGTCGCCATTCACTATTTTCTGCCTTGTTCCTTGGCGTTAATTTTATACACGCAGTCAGCTACACCATGAGAACGATTCATATACTACCCTATCCATAAAAACAACTTATACGATGAATATAAAACCTGGGACAGGGAAATCTTTCAACCTTTTCTGGAAGGAATGGATGATCTGCATTTAAATCTCAAATTCGTGCCACCAAATTTAGAAGAAGAAAAAAAAGCTCCAATTTTTAACAAAGAAGGATAGAAGAACAGATTACAAAAAAACTCGAATGCATGCCTGGAAGCTGTAGCAAAATACTCTTCAACAGAAGGCATGATTTGAAAAGATTTCAAAGTGTCTTTTCAAGTGTCTCTTTTTCAAAACATTTAGTAAAATCAGTGGCCACGGTTATATTTTACTTTTTAAAAGAATAGTGATTCATAGGTGGACTATGAACAAATATTACCTTTCCACCTTTATTATTTTTTTCTTTACTTGCCTTCATGTCATTTTGCCCTTCTGGTGGCTAGATGGATACCTAACATAGTTTTCCAACATTATTTTAAAAAGCATTTTCCCTTGCTTTCTTCCTAGGATTGATAGAGAGGAATTAGTCCCCAAATCAGCCAGTGAGCTTTATGCCTAAGGTATTACTGGAATTCACAGAACTCTGTTTCTAATCCAGTGCCGTAATCACTGCACGATTCTTATATTTCCCTCTAACCTACGATAAAAGCTTGAAATAGTGAACTTGGAGGTTCGGGAATAAGCTTTGGCAAAACAACTGAGGTTCCAACTTAGATAACGTAACAAGTCGAACCAAACACATAATGGACTCATCTGAAGACTTCTCACTCAGAGTAACAGAGTTGGAAGAGACCGTGAAAATCTTCTACTCCAACACTCTGCTCAAGCTCAAGCAACCATTGCAGACAAATGTTTGTCCAATCTCCTCTTAAGAACCTCCAGTGCACCCATAACTTCTGAAGGCAAGGCTTTCCACTGATTAATTGTTCTCACTGTCAGGAAATGCCTCCTTAGTTCTAGGTTGGTTGTCTCCTTGATTAGTTTCCGTCTATTGCTTCTTATTCTGTCTTCAGATGCTTTGGGGACTAGGTTGACCCCCTCTTTCTTGGGGTAGCCTCTTAGATATTGAAAGACAGCTATCATATCACCCCTAGTCGTCCTTTTGATTGCACACACCCAATTCCTACCATTCACAGTAGACCATTCTGATTCAGTAAAACTGTCAAAGCATGTGGGCACCTAACAGCAAACACAAAGGGGATGAAATCCTTACATAGGAAAATCAGTCTTCAGCTCTTCTGAAGGATGTGTATTGAAGGAAAGTGGATACAAAATATAAATGATCTGTGATGACATCCCACCAAGGAGGACATCTCCCGCTTGCTGCCACTCATGTCGAAAAGGGAGAGAGTCATTTTTGGAGCATGTCTCTGCTGCAACTTTGCACGCCGTGGGTGTAAAAAGAAATAAGAACAGGACTAGCATCCCCGTCAGCTGTCAGAGTGTGTAACCCACCGCTACAGGATCATGTTTGCTAGGAATTCCATTTGCATAGAATGGAAGGGTTGGGAATAAAAGTGCCCTGGATAAAATGATGAAGAGCACTGTGTTTCCTTCCACACTTGCCCTGAATGGAAATCTCAAATTAGTTATTTCAGACTCATAGCATTTTTTTAAAAAAAATACTTTTTCTGGTAGCTAGTGGGAAGCAAGTGGAGATTGGCTGAAATGTCAGAGTCTGATAATTGTATAGCAATAATCATTTCTGGTTTCAGAGGGATGGCATGGGTAACTCATACGATTTTCACATTGGCTCACAACTCCATAGGGAAATTTGACTCTTGCATCAGTAACCTGACAAAAGCAAAGGGAATATACAGCCTCGGTTGAAACCAAACAGATGAAAACCTTGTGTAGATTATAAGGGGTCTGTGATGCTCCATCATTATCTTTTCCCTCCAAGGGAAAATTCATAGGAAGACATAGGTCAATGGAGGAAGATCATTATTTCAACTCTCATTTGGATCTCTGTGGAAATGACACGGGGGGGGGGGAGTGCAGACTGAGTTAGAGCATTCACATGCATGTCCCAACTGCTTGTCAGGATTTCAAATAGCATCCAAAAGTAAATCAGAGTCCAAGGCAAAGTATTACTCAAAGTTCCAATTTATTAAGAGAGCCATGTTGACACCTCTGGGAAAACCCAAATCTGAAAGCTTCCCGATTTTCCACACCCAGTTGAAAGTTCAAGATCTTATGTGGTGGACGTGCAATGAGGCAAAAAAATATTGGAAAATGATTCAATCATGGTTAGAACAAATGGTGGGAGAACAAATTATGTTTAAACCAGAAACCTTTCTCCTAGGCATAATACCGGAGGGGTTTAAGAAAGATACACTTTATCTAATTATACATATACTAACTGCAGCGCGCATAACCTATGCACAGCATTGGGAAAAAGAAAATACACCATCAGAGCTAGATATAATCAGAAAAGTGTTGGCCTGTGCAGAAGCAGATAGGCTCACTCTTGAACTTAAAATTAAAGGGGAATCAGAATATTTTGAAGTATGGAACAGATTTTATGATTGGTATAAGACAAGGTGACAAGACTGGAACAAATGTATATATTGTGATTGGACAGAAGGACAGACAATGTATTAAATAGAATAATTGTTAATGGCTGAAACTAGCTGTATATAATGTGAATGTATGGTCGCTTTGACTCCGCGGTATTGCATTGTTTTAATTGTAAAAATAATAAAAATATATTTTAAAAAAAGAAAGTTCAAGGTCTTGCCCCCACACCCACAAACCCATCACATGGTCCAATCTCCCACTGCCATGCTGGCAGTTCCACCCATCCAGTTCCGGTCAGGTGCAGAGACAAAGGATGACCTTGGCTTTCTAGAAAGAATGTTGTTATGGCTTCATATCATCTAACTCTGTAAAATCCCCCCTCCCATCTTCCCTGTCACTGCATTTATTTTGATTTGCCAGTTGTGCCTATATTCTGTGCAGACTGAACTGTTTCTTAGCTGTGCTGAGATTTATTGTGCATGCCACAGTTCTTATCTGACAATGATTTACTGTGCATGCACTTTCACATTCTTTCTTAACTTTCACTTCTGATCTTTTGTTCGCCTGCCAAGGGAGGTAGGCACAGAACTCTGCCAAGATGTAATTAATTCAGTCAGCAAGTTTGTATCTTTACTTTCTTTTATATTAAAATGTTTTTTTTATTAGATCATGCTTCGGGTTTATTTTTTTGCTTATTCAAGAAGTATACTTCGAGGAGAAGCCACGATCCATCGTCATTCATTACAAAGGGTTTAAATTATATCCTTGCCATTCCCACAATAGAAAATGCATAGTGGAATAATAGACAGTGTGGCAGGCCAAAGATCTGAAAGAAAAGATGGTTGTAGGCCTGACCCTGCTATTATCAGAGAGAGAGATATGTAACTTGTCAAATCCAGAGAAAATTTAAAAAGAATTGTTTTGTGGAGTGCATGGGTAACTTCACTGTACCTGTTGGTAACCCTTCAAAAGCCAAAGAGATTTTTTAAAATCTTTTATTTGGTTTGTCAAACATGTACAAGACAACAGGTATAAGTATAAACATGGACATGAACAAGGGAAATGAGTACAAATAAATGGGGACAGTAGGACAGGGGCAGTAGGCACACTGGTGCGCTTATGCACGCCCCCTTTTTGGACCTCTTAGGAATGGGGTGTGGTCAACGGTAGACAGTTTGAGGTTGAAGCTATGAGGGTTTGAGGATGTAACAATGGAGTTGGTTCGACTAAACACCGAAGGAGCATGGAATGCTGTTGCCTTCCCACCAAAGGTGGTTCCTATTTTTCTACTTGCATTTTTACATGCTTTCGAACTGCTATTTTAGCAGAAGCTGGGATAAAAAACAGGGGCTCACTCCATTACACGGCACTAGGGATTCGAACCACTGAACTGCTGACCTTTCTGATAGACAACAAGGATGAAAGCAGAGGTGGGTTCCTAGCGGTCCAGTCCGGTATGGCAGAAGAGGTAGTGAAAATCTGGTGTACCGGACCGGTAGTGATGGCCAAAAAGATTAATTGAATAAAAAAGGATACAACGGGAGTAACTAAAAATTGATAAAATAAAATAAAACTGGGAGGCATTACTGCAAACACGCTCCAGCCGCACCGGCTGCAGCTCCGCCCCCCTCCGCTGTGCCTAGATGGATCTTTCCCTTAAAGCCACTGTCTTGGTCAATCTAAGAGCTGGGAGTTTCTTTTGCTGAACGTGCCATATGGGATGGTCTTGACAATGGCAAAGAGGAACCAGGGATGTAAAACCAAATAGGAGGGCCAAGGGGGAACATATTGGAGGGAGATATTGGAGGGTGTTTCAAAGGCCACACCCTAATACATGGGTCATGCGTCCCCACCTCACCATTATAACTTTGAAATGTCAGTGAAAAAAATGATCCTATGTTAAGAACTATCTTTTTGTTGCAACTAAATTTAACTAGGTAAAGGTAAAAGTTCCCCTCGCAGATATGTGCTAGTTGTTCCTGACTCTAGGGGGCGGTGCTCACCTCCATTTCAAAGCTATCAGAAGACATCTCCGTGATCATGTGGCCGGCATGACTAAATGCTGAAGGTGCATGGAACGCTGTTACCCTCCCACCAAAGGTGGTTCCTATTTTTCTACTTGCATTTTTACATGCTTTCGAAGTGCTAGGTTGGCAGAAGCTTAGACAAGTAACGGGAGCTCACTCCATTACGCAGCACTAGAGATTCAAACTGCCGACCTGCCGACCTGTCTGATTGACAAGAAAAAGACTCTAAATATATTCATGGGTCAGGGACGTGCGGTGAGGTTTATGGCTGGTGAGGCTAGTGACGTCATCAGGAAGCCGGGGAATTCTTAACAAGACGCCGGCCACAACTCGGTTTCCAAGTCGGTTTCGCGAGCGAGCTGGCAAGGAAACAGTAGCCGACGGTCCGAAAAGTCCGTCGCACTTTCTGCTTTCGCGAGCAACTTCCCGTAAATCTGACATTGCTCAGTGCGAGGAAGGGAGCCGCTCGTGCATGCGCATTCGCCCTGGAACATGAGCTCCGGCATCAGAACCCAACAGAAAGCGGGGAATGGGACCACGTATGCAGGAGGGAGGCTGAAGCTAGAGGGGCCTCCTGCACCTCCCTCTGTCCTGCACACGTGGTCCCATTCCCCGCCTTCCTGAGTCAACATGAAGGGGACTGCGGCTCGCGCAGTCCCATACCCCGAGGCTCCTCAGCGCCTTTTCCCTTTTCCCTTTTTTTTTCATGATGAGAGCGGTGAGGCTCTGCCTCCCCTGCCTCCCCTGACCGCACGTCCCTGTCATGGGTCATAAGTCCCCCTTTTCTCCCTCACCATTTAACAGTCAGTCAAAAAATGGTCATAAGTTAAGAACTACCTTTTTGTTGTAACTAAATATACATTGTTACATTTACTTCAAATTTCTTTTAAGAAAATCCATGTTTGTTTATAACATTTTTTATCCTTCCTTTTCTTTTCTTTTTTTCTTCTCAATTTGTTTCCTGCCACTATTTTCTGACTTTTCACCACTTCTTCTAGGGGTCAAATCCGTGTTTGTTTATAACATTTTTTTATCCTTCCTTTTCTTTTCTTTTCTTCTTCTCAATTTGTTTCCTGCCACTATTTTCTGACTTTTCACCACTTCTTCAAGGAGTCAAAGAGAAAATGAATGTTAACAAATGGTTGTGAATATTTGTCTTCCTCCAACTTGGAAATTGGAAATTAAGTGAAGAGGAGATAGGAATAAATTGGGGAAAATACAAATGCATTTCTATTACTGAGATATTTTGACATCCTTTTAACTCAAAGACTTAAGGGTTCTCTTTAAGACAATAAGTTCCAAAATTTATTTCTGAGATACATTTTGAAGAAGACCTAATTATTCCATTGATTGAACAGGTCATGTAAATAGAACTAAAAGGAAATATTGTCTTATTACTGCTCATGATACAGTAAAAGATTTTATTCTGCATTTCCATTCATAAAAAATTGATCCACAATCTTATACATGTCAGGGATATACAGTATCAGTAAACTTGACAGACAAATGTGAACATTGGGCACTATCTAATAAAATGAAATTCAATGGTGAAAAGAGTAAGGTTCTACATTTAGTCAAGAAAAACAAAATGCATAGGTACAGTATAGGTGGTATCTTGGTCAATAGTAGTAACTGTTAGAGGGATCTTGGAGTCCTAGTGGACAACCATATAAATATGAGCCAGCCGTGTGCGGCAGCGGCCAAAAAAGCCAACACAGTTCTAGGCTGCATCAACAGAGGGAAAGAATCAAGATCACATGAAGTGTTAATACCACTTTATAAGGCCTTGGTAAGGCCATATTTGGAATAAGGCATTCAGTTTTGGTCGCTACGATGTAAAAAGGAAGTTGATATTCTAGAAAGAGTGCAGAGAAGAGCAACAAATATGCTAAAACATAGGAAAAATGGTTGCAGGAATTGGACATGTCTAATTTAATGAAAAGAAAGACTAGGGGGGGGGCGACATGATAGCAGTGTTTGAATATCTCAGGGGTTGCCACAAAGAAAAGGGAGTCAAACTATTCTCCAAGGCACCTGAGTGTAGAACAAGAAGCAATGGGTGGAAACTAATCAAGGAGAGAAGCAAGTTAGAACTGAGGAGAAATTTCCTGACAGTTAAACAATTAATCAGTGGAACAGAAGTTGCCTCCAGAAGTCGTGAATGCCCCAACACTGGAAGTCTTTAAGAAGATGTTGGACAGCCATTTGTCTGAAATGGTATAGCGTTTCCTGCCTAGGCAGGGGGTTGGACTAGAAGACCTCCAAGGTTCCTTCCAACTCTGCTATTGTATTGTATAATACACAAGCCCTGTTTTGATTCTTAAAAGATAATTTCTTCTATGAATTCCATTCCATAGCAGATATATATAAGCCATGATTTAATAGTCAGAAATGTTTCTCTTTGCAAGTTGTCCTTTGCTGTTGAGCTCAGGCCTCAGCAAAATAATGAAGCATTTGGGGAAAAAGATACATCCCAATAAACCAGCACTAGAGGCTAAGATGGAGAAGATCTCCACAGCTACCATATACTTCCCTTTGGTGCTCAAGTAGGTGGGGAAAAATGATAACCAAACACTACAAAACATCAGCATGCTAAAAGTGATGAACTTGGCTTCATTGAATGTGTCTGGCAGGTTCCTAGCCAGAAAAGCCACCATGAAGCTGATGAGAGACAGAAACCCCATGTAGCCCACGACAAGATAAAACATCACAACAGACCCTTCGTTACATTCTGCTATGATCTCTTCAGCCACTGATTGCATGTTAAGTTCTGGAAAAGGGGGAGAAGTGATCATCCATACCAGACAAATGCCTGCTTGAATGAAGGACCCAGAAAAAACAATTAAGAAGGACAGTTTTTTCCCCAACCATTTTCTCATGCCAGATCCTGGTTTGGTAGCCATGAATGCTGCAATGACCATGATGGTTTTGGCCAACACAGAAGAAATGGCCACAGAGAAGATAATGCCAAATGTAGATTGTTGAAGGAAGCATATCACTTGGAGAGGTTTTCCAAGGAAAAGAAATGATGAGAGGAAGCAAAGCAGAAGGGAGATGAGGAGTGTGTAGGTGAGGTCCTTGTTGTTTGCTTTAACAATAGGGGTGTCCTTATGCTTGATAAATATTCCAAGTATGAACATGGTCATGACTGAAAATAAAACAGCAATCACAACTAAGCTGATTCCGAGAGATTCTTCAAACATTAGGTAGGTGATGGCTTTTGGAATGCATTCAGTTTTGTCCTTATTTGGATATTGATCTTCTGGACATTCAGAACAGGCAATCATGTCTGAAAGTAGAAGGTTATTGATATAGTATCAAGTGAAATATATAAGTCTGGATGATTTGATCCAGGGCCTCTATCTCACCTATTTGTGTTGTTGTTGTTGTTCATTTTAGCAAATAGCTTCTCACTGCTGCCTTACTCAGTTTTACGTATATCAGGAGTGAAATGTTACTGGTTCAGAGTAGTTCGATAGTAAAAATGCTACTGGTTCACCCGAAACAGTAGTAAAATAAATGAAACCTGTTAGGAATGTAAGCTAACAGTTGGGTTAGCAATATATAAACCAGGATGGTAGTACTGTAGCTTTAAGTACTGCTGTAATGTGATTGGTTGTTGTTACCTCAAGCAGCCATAAGAGGGAGCCAGAAGGACTGTTAGCTCTCTGTTTATTAGATGCTTATTGGTGGATGTATTGTGAGATACTGTGTTTTTGCTACTGTTAGCTACTTTGTGTGCTAAACTGATGATATGATACTGGACTGTGTTCAAAGGATCATTCCTTAACTGAGAACATTGATAACTGACTTGGACTCTGCATACCTCTATATTTCCACATAGTAAACTACTGTATTTTATACTATTCGGTGTCCCTGTATGCTGGTTTGAGTGTGTTCTTCCATACCACTCTCATTATGCTTCTCTACACACTCGCTCTCCTAACGGGGAGCTTACTTACTTAACAAAACCAGTTAGGGCGAACCGTTTTTTCCGACGATCAGCTGTGATGCACAATTTATATTAATTAGATTTCCTGCTTTCTAGCTAATATAAATTGCATAGCACAGTGGATTCCCCCCTCACTGTTTGCTTACCTTACCTTTTTGATGCTCTGTGCATGCAGAGGAGGTACTGCACCTGAGCAGAGGTGTTGTGCGCGAATGTGGATGCAGGCGCTCACATTGCTATTGAGCCACTATTAAAGGTAAGTGGGCTAACGTATACCATCGTGAGAGAATTTGCATTGGCATTGAACAAATCAGGTATACGGTATATAAAATGTATGATCCTGTCAGTTTTGCAGTAAAACAAAAGTAACATCACACATCTTTCCCCCCCCCTTAATTTCTCTTTTTCTTTTTTAGAGATAGGTGATATTATAATTCCATAAAGATTTATTGTTACTTAATAGAACATTATGGATTCAAGAAAGTAAGGGCTGTTAGAAATGAAAGAATATTAACGGCAACTTGAACACATAATGCTCAATGACAGTGAAGCATTTATATGTTTAATGGATAACCAGTGATTTCATTCTCAACTTTAAAAACTGATGCCCAAAAGCTTGTAACCAAACGACATGCTTGACGAAATTGTGGAAAGTTTTTTTTTTCCTATGTGTGTGTGTGTGTTCTGTTTTGTATGTGTTGTTCTGCTTCGTTTGTTTTTTTTAAAAAAAATATTTAATAATAAAAAAAGTAGCATCACACAGTAGAATAAGACAGAGAAAAAAATTACCCAACATGTTTGTCATCTTCCCGTCAGAGCATGGATCACAATCATAACAGCAAAATTTCTGCCCTTCTTTTTTCTTCTTCTGAGAGCCGGCAGGACAGGGGTCATTACACAGTGAAATGGGCAAAACCTGTTGATAAATAAAGATGGAAATCTGACTGAACACTTGAGTAATGCTGGTCTGAGGTAAATTTTTGAGATGTTTGTCTCAGAGAGGAGGGACCCAGCCTATTTTTCAAAGGACCTGAGGACTAGACAAGAAATAGTGGATGGAAACTTAACAGAGAGAGATCCAACCTCGAATTAAGAAGGAATTTCCTTTCTCTGAGGGGAAAAAAAATAACCAGTGGAATGGCTTGTATTTTGTGCTCCATCACTAGAGATCTTTAAAAAGAGATTTGTCTAGAATGGTACTCTCCTGCTTGAGCAGGGATGTGCGGTCAGGGGAGGCAGGGAAGGCAGAGCCTCACCACTCTCATCATGAAAGGAAAAAAAAAAGGAAAAGGGAAAAGGCACATGTGGTCCGATTCCCTGCCTTCCTGAGTCAACATGAAGGGGACTGCGGAGCGCACTCCGCCGGCTCGCGCTCCACGGTCCCCTTCATGTTGAATCAGGAAGGTGGGGAATGGGACCACGTGTGCTGCCTCAGCCTCCTGCACACGTGGTCCCATTCCCCGCCTTCCTGATGATGTCACCAGCCTCACCAGTCATAAACCTCACTGCATGTCACTGTGCTTGAGCATCTTAGAACATCTCTAAGGTCCCTTCCAACTCTCTTAATCTGTGTTCTGTAAGTCAAAAGCATTGCTTTCTCAGGTCTGGTGAACCCAAAATATACTATATTTGACAGCTCTCTAACTCTCAAGCTTCTTATCAACTGTCAAAAGTGGGTGGGAAGCAGTGGTTGGAATGGGCCCAGAGGCGTCTACATGGACATATGCAGTGTGCATGCATGCATCTTGCCATGCAGCGATGCTTCCGTGAGCCGTCCAGCTGCTCGGTGGAGCGTCGCACAGGCACTGTATGTGCCGTGCTTGTGTGTGGAAACATTGAAGACTTTAAAGACAGGTAAGGAGTGTGAGCGGGCGGGCGAGTAGGCCCCGTACTGGGGCGTACCGCCTTCAACCCATCACTGGTGGGAAATATTTTGATTTTCCTCTCATTTATTTTTTAATTGTAGAGATAGAGGTCATATAAAGGTTACGTAGAGGCCATGCACAGCAAACTGCCATGCCTCAGTGCCTGTTTACCTCAAATGTCTAAGAGCTTACCTAATTAGCACCACCGGGCATCACCAGGAACCATCAAGATATGGGAGACTCTATCCTGGCTGGGATGTTCTTAAAGATTGACAAGGAAAATACACCAATATCGATGCTGTTGCTATTTACTCTTTGCTGCTTGTTAAAACTGTATAAAAAAATCAATAAACTCTGCGAAGGCAGACAGTCATTTTGGATACCCTGCTATGACTGGTTTCTGAATCCGTCCTTTAATATTTATTATTTTATTATTATTGAAATTTAATCACAGGTTGTATAATAAAACTCATCTCTGATCACCAAATCTTTTATCCAGAATAATAAAATACCTCAAAATGCATACCTGATTAAAATAGCTGGGCCACACAATTAAATGTTCATGAATCAAAAATGTCTGTCCTTCGAGTGTTTTTAAATCCATCTTTCCAATTTTCACTTTATGGTAGGAGTTGTTTGGAAAAATGACAAAATTTGTAATATCAAATCCAGAAAGCACTTCTCCATCAGTGTTGAGGGACACCGTTTCTCCAAGCGAATTATTAAACGAAAGGTCTTGAAGAAACCAGTGAAGCTAAATAACACAGAGAGGTAGCAAATAAGAGGAAATAAAGCATTGGATAACATCAAGATTTTCTAAATCGATCTTTATAAAAATGAAAATGGCATTACTTAAATCCCATTGATTATTGTCAATCAATTTTAACTAGGTTGGCAGAAGCTGGGACAAGTAACAGGAGCTCACTCCGTTACGCGGTGCTAGGGATTCAAACTGCAGAACTGCCAACCTTTCTGATTGACAAGCTCAGTGTCTTAGCCACTAAGCCACCGCGTCCCGAAGAGAGAGAGAAAATCATACCAACATTCGATATTAATGGCGTTGCAAAAGCGACTGTCAGTTTCTATGTAAGTTTACTAATTGGAGAAAGAGGAAAAGAAAGAAACTCAGTATAGCTGTACCATATTTCCCCAAAAATAAGACAGGGTCTTATTTTCTTCCCCCCCCCCCCAAAAAAAATAAGCGCTTGGCATTATTTTCAGGGAGGTGTTATTTTTTTTGAGGTGCTGGAGGTGGTGAGCACGGTCGCAGCTGTTGTGTTGCAATATTTTCGGGAGGGCTTATTTTAGGGGAGGGCTTATTTGAGCACATGGACTCAAAAGCCCAATTGGGCTTATTATCCGGGAGGTCTTATTTTCAGGGAAAGAGGGTACATGGTAGCAATCTTCTCCTGGCAATGGGGCTATTTCATTCACCAGCTACTACCTTCCAGATGTCTTGATCTTGAAGTTCGTCCCTTGTTCCCTCGGCTACTCTTTTGTGTTTAGACCTAAGTAAGTTCATGCTATGAACAGCATGGGCTACAGCATAGACTGCATTGTAGATACTGTAGCTGTGGCCGGTCATTTCCAATAGATCACCAGGCAGCTTTTTGGGATCTTCCCTCCCAGTACACGCTTCCTCACTTTTGGCCGGTTTATTGCTCTCTGAAAAGATGCAATCGAAACCTTGCTCCCAAAACTCTTTGAACAAAGTGGCTCGTTCGGTCTGGAATGGCTTGATGGCCCAAAGGAATTCATCGAAGCCTGGCAGTTCATTGGAGTGGATACCAAAGGAAATTGCTCCGTCAAACAATTGCAAATCAGAGGGTCGATGCAGACTTGTTAACGTTAAATCCATTTGAGCTGTCAGAACCCACATTTTCCCACGGCTTTCTTCTGAATATCTCATGAACAGAAACAAAATCATGACAGTTGTGCTTTCCCCATAGAAAATGAATGTATTGATTTTGGGGTCATTCATCGAAAGTTGTAGCCTATGCACTAGAGTATCTTGAAAAATAGAAAAAAATGCTTGTTTAGGAAATCTCTCCACAAAGGCAGAGCAGATCCCGTTCTCAGAAAGAAGCGGATCCAGGGCTCGGAGGAAATTGTCTCCACTCTCGTCATCCAGAATGATAAGACCAACCCACAGCCATCGGAAGTGCTTCAGCAAATAGATGATCCCCAAAACCTGAAGGGTTTCATTGGGGGCCATGCTGTAAAAAGAAGCAGCCATCTTTGTTCCATGCTTCTTGGGAGCAAAGGAGCCATAAGCGAGCTAAAATGAAAGGTGCAATT
The DNA here is from genome assembly GCF_964273705.1 of Natrix helvetica. Taxonomy (NCBI): domain Eukaryota; kingdom Metazoa; phylum Chordata; class Lepidosauria; order Squamata; family Natricidae; genus Natrix; species Natrix helvetica. Next base: position 5,024,270 of record NC_138554.1, on the reverse strand, counting down.
GGCTTTATTATGCATGGGATTTCTTTCTTTTTTTAATGTTTTATTTATTTTATTTACGCCGCTTTTCATTTCTGCCGAACAGTGTGAGATCTGGGTTTTAAACAATCAAAATCCACATATTTGTTACAATATTCATCACAATACTATTAATAGTATTACTTGTGGGGTGCCACAGGGTCGGTCCTCTCGCCACTCCTGTTCAACACATATATGAAGCCGCTGGGTGAGATCATCCGTGGTTTCGGGGTGGGATACCATCTGTACGCTGATGATACTCAGCTGTACTTTTCCACCCCGAACCACCCCAACGAGGCCATCGAAGTGATGTCCCGGTGTGTGGAAGCCGTACGGATCTGGATGGATGACAACCGACTCAAACTCAACCCCTCCAAGACGGAGTGGCTATGGGTACCGGCTCCCCGGTTCAGCCAATTAATTCCATCATTGGCCATCGGGGGCATTCAACTTGCCCCCGTGGAGCGGGTGCGCAATTTGGGCGTCCTCCTGGATGCCCGGCTGTCCATGGATGACCATGTGACAGCCGTGGCAAGGGGGGCGTTCCACCAGGTTCGCCTGGTGCGCCAATTGCGCCCCCTACTGGACCGGGACGCCTTACGCACAGTCACTCATGCGCTGGTGACGTCTCGCTTGGACTACTGTAACGCTCTCTACATGGGGCTTCCCTTGAAATGCACCCGGAGGCTACAGTTGGTCCAGAACGCAGCCGCGCGGGTAATTATGGGGAGTACTAGGTACTCCCATGTGACACCATTCCTGCGCGAGCTGCACTGGCTTCCTGTGGTCTATCGGGTGCGTTTCAAGGTTTTGATAACAATCTTTAAAGCGCTCCATGGCTTAGGACCTAGTTACTTGCGGGATCGTATTCTGCCCCATACATCCCTGCGACCAATCCGCTCGCACAGAGAGGGCCTCCTCCAGGTGCCGTCCACCAGACAGTGTCGAGGGGCGGCGCCTAGGAGTAGAGCCTTCTCTGTGGCGGGCCCAGCCCTGTGGAATGACCTCCCCCCGGATATTAGGAATACCTCTGACCTCCGCTCCTTTCGTGTAAAGCTCAAGACCCACCTTTTTCAAGTTGCTGGCCTGGCTCAACTTTGATCCAACTATATCGCTCCTGACGGGTTTTTTATTTGGGGTATTTTAATTGCATTCAATTTATTTAGGGGTTTTTAAACATTGTGTTTTTACTTGTTTTTATCTATCAGTTCACCTCCTCCTTGTATATGTCGTATATATGTCTTGGTATATGTTTTGTTATATGTATGTCGATATATTTATTTCCTATGTTTTGTTGTACGCCGCCCCGAGTCCTTCGGGAGAGGGTGCGGCTAAGAAATAAATATTTATTATTATTATTATTATTATTAATAATATAACTATATAATTACAATGCAATAGCAGAGTTGGAAGGGACTTGGAGATCTTCTAATCCAACCTCCTGCCTAGGCAGGAAACCGTCTACCATTTCAGACAAACGGCTATCCAACATCTTCTTAAAGACTTCCAGTGTTGGGGCATTCACAACTTCTGGAGGCAACTTCTGTTCCACTGATTAATTGTTCTCACTGTCAGGAAATTCCTCCTCAGTTCTAAGTTGCTTCTCTCCTTGATTAGTTTCCACCCATTGCTTCTTGTTCTACCCTCAGGTGCCTTGGAGAATAGTTTGACTCCCTCTTCTTTGGGGCAACCCCTGAGATATTGGAAGACTGCTATCATGTCTTCCCTAGTCCTTCTTTCTCTTAAGCTAGACATACCCAGTTCCTGCAACCGTTCTTCATATGTTTTAGTCTCCAGTCTCCTAATCATCTTTGTTGCTCTTCTCTGCACTCTTTCTAGAGTCTACACATCTTTTCTACATTGTGGCGGCCAAAACTGTATGTAGGATTCCAAGTGTGCCCTTACCATATTAGAGTTGTTAATCTAATCTTACAAAACTTCTTCTCCCGTAATATTGTACTGCAAACTCAGGCATACAAAACCTTTGCCAGACCAATTCTTGAATATAGCTCATCTGCCTGGAATCCACACTGCATATCGGACATTAATACGATCAAGCAAGTCCAGAGCTATTTCACGAGAAGACTACTCCACTCCTTTGCTCACAATAGAATCCCTTATGCCACCAGGCTCCAAATTTTGGGCTTGGACACCCTGGAACTATGCCGCCTATAGTCTGACCTAAGCTTAGTACACAATATTATCTGCTAAAACGTCCTACCTGCCAATGACTATTTTAGCTTTAATCGCAATAATACACGGGCAAACTATAGATACAAACTCAAGGTAAAAGACTCCAAATTTGATTGCAGAAAATATGATTTCAGCAACAGAGTGGTCAACACCTGGAATGTTCTACCTGACTCCATTGTTACATCCTCAAACCCTCACAGCTTCAACCTTAAATTGTCTACCATGGACCTCACCCCATTCCTAAGAGGTCCGTAAAGGAGGCGTGCATAAGCGCACCAGCGTTGCCTACTGTCCCTGTCTTATTGTCCCCATTTATTTGTACTGATTTCCTTGTTCATGTCCAGGTTTATACTTATACCTGTTATCTTGTACATGTTTGACAAACTAAATAAATGAAATGAAATGAAATGAAACATTCCTCCAGGCCTTCCTGTCCTCTACCATCCCCCAGAGTCCGTTTAAGGTCACACTGACTGCTTTAGTGACTCCATCCAGCCACCCAATTCTCTTCTTTTGCCCTCCATCTTTCCCAGCATGAGGCTCTTCTCCAGGGAGTCCTTCCTTCTCATCAGGTGGCCAAAGTATTTGAGTTTCATCTTCAGGATCTGGCCTTCTCAAGAGCAGTCAGGGTTGATCTCTTCTAGGACTGACCAGTTGGATCGCCTTGCAGTCCAAGGGACTCGCAGGAGTCTTCTCCAGCACCATCATTCAAAGGCCTCAAACAATACATACATTTTTTTCAAGTTATTTTCTTCCATGGGCTTCCATTTTCAAATCTAAATAAAGCTCTCATTATTGTGATTGCTATGCACTAAATGCTAAATAAATGGAAGATTGGCTTATTTGCCTCTTTTTCAATTAATATAAGCAACCCCATAAGTTTGGCTGAGAAAAGTCACAGGTTCCATTTGCGAACATACACTAACTTACATTGTGAATCTACTTTCTGCAATGTTATTCAATAGATATGACATAATTGCAATTCTTAGTTTGGATTAATTTGGATTTTTGATGTATCACTGAAATTGAATCTAATTTCTACTTGAGTCCATTTATAACACCAAGCACCCTAATCAATAAGATTGATTTTAGGGAAACAGGCTATGAAGAAGACATATTCTAGTCTCATTTTCTCAGATGAATAGGAATATGTGTAGTTTAATGAAAAGAAAGACATATAGCAATGTTACAATATCTAAGAGGCTGCCACAAAGAAGAATCAAACCTATTCTCCAAAGCACCTGAAGGCAGAACAAGAAGCAGTGGATTAAAAACTAATCAAGAAGAGAAGAACAACAGAATAAGAGTTGGAATGAACCTTGGAGGTCTTCTAGTCCAACCCCTATTCAGGCAGGAAACTCTATATCGTTTCAGACAAATTGTTGTCCAATCACATCTCTTCTTAAAAACTTCCATAGTTGGAGCATTCATAGGCAAGTTGTTCTGAATAGAATAGAATAGAATAGAATAGAATAGAATAGAATAGAACAGAACAGAACAGAACAGAACAGAACAGAACAGAACAGAATAACAGAGTTGGAAGGGATCTTGGAGGTACACCACTTCAGACAAATGGTTATCCAATCTCTCTTCTTAAAAACTCCCAGTGTTGGAGCATTCACAACTTCTGGGGGCAAGTTGTTCCACTGATTATTTGTTCTAACTGTCAGGAAATTTCTCCTTAGTTCTAAGTTGCTTCTCTCCTTGATTAGTTCCCACCCATTGCTTCTTGTCCTGCCCTCAGGTGCCTTGGAGTATAGTTTGACTCCCTCTTCTTTGTGGCAACCTCTGAGATATTGGAACACTGCTATCATGTCTCCCCTAGTCCTTCTTTTCATTAAACTAGACATGCCAAGTTCTTGCAACCATTCTTCATAAGTATTAGCCTCCAGTCCCCTAATCCTCTTTGTTGTTCTTCTCTGCACTCTTTCTAGAGTCTCCACATCTTTTTTACTTTGTGACAACCAAAACTGAATGCAGTACTCTAAGTGTGGCCTTACTAAGGCATTATAAAGTGGTATTAATACTTCACGTGATCTTGATTCTTTCCCTCTGTTTTTGCAGCCTAGAACTAAGGAGAAATTTCCTGAAACAAGAACAATTAACCAGTGGGACAGGTTTCCTCCACAGGTTATGAATGCTCCATCACTGGAAGTTTTTAGAAGAAATTAGACAGTCATTTGTCTGGAATGGTATAGGATCTCCTGCGTGAACAGGGGGTTGAATTAGAAGACTTCCAAAGTCCCGTCCAATTCTGTTACTCTTGATTTCCTGGTTTATCCCCTCACTAGGGGAGATAATAATTGCTACCTGTTCCCTTCAGTTTTGCATTTCATACATATCAATATATACAATATATCTTACCTGTGAGATTTTATAAAGACTGATGATATTTGACATGAAGAATGAGATATCAGCACCAAATCCTCCAATGATGGCCACAACCAGATTCTCTTTGGCGTTACATCTGTAGTTGAAAGCCAACTGATCAGATCGGAAGAGCAGTTCCAAAGTGGATCGGTAAGTCAGCTGGGCATCAAAATAGTTATCACAGATGAAAAATCCCAGGGTAATGTTAGATAAGAGTTTTGGATTTGAATTGATCTGTTTCACCGCAAATGCCAAACTCAGGGAATACTGATAAAACTTTAAAACAGCCCTGAAAACATAATTCAGGCATAAGTGAAATATCGAGGATTGAGGCAAGTCAAATGCATTGTGTGAAGCAACAATAACAACTACACTATGAAACTTTCACATTGTGATGAGCATCAGATATAAAGACCAATGAGAAGCATTTGGTAGATGATGAAACTACCTCAACAACTGGGCTAGTTTGCCAGAAACCATGATGTGCAATTCAATTGTAGAGATGGAAATAATGGAGGAGAGGAGAGAGAGGAGGAAGAGGAAGAGGAGGAGAAGAAGGAGGAGGAGGAGGAGGAGGAGGAGGAGGAGAAGGAGAATTCAATTCAATTTCAATTTATTTGTGCTTCTAGACCGCCCCCTCTCCCAGAAGGGACTCGGGGCGGTGTACAGTCCATAGAGAATATCACAAAAATACAATAAAAAATTAAATATGTACAGTTTGGAGGAGGTTAAAATGCAATTAAAAGAACTGTACAAAGCTGAATAAATATAATTTTTTAAAATCCCTAAAACAGACACAACAGATTAAAAAACCCTAAAATAACCAGATAATAATACATTTGCCAGGAGGGACAGTTGTAATTATGCCAGGCCTGCTAATCGGAACAGGTGAGTCTTCAATTTTTGCCGGAAGGAGCGGAGGTCAGAAGTGGTTCTAATGTCGGGGGGGAGGTCATTCCAGAGGGTTGGGCCCATCACAGAGAAGGCCCTACTCCTTGGTGTCGCCCGTTGGCATTGCCTAGTGGACGGCACCAGGAGAAGTCCCTCCCTGTGTGAGCGAATTGGCCGCAGGGATGTATGTGGGAGGATGCGATCCCGCAAGTAACTAGGTCCCGTGCCATGGAGCGCTTTAAAGATGGTAATCAGCACCTTGAAACGCACCCGAAGAAGAAGAAGAAGAAGAAGAAGAAGAAGAAGAAGAAGAAGAAGAAGAAGAAGAAGAAGAAGAAGAAAGAAAGAAAGAAAGGAAAAGAAGAAGATGATCCTTCTCCTTAATTTTAAGTGTTAATCTATTCATTTCTGCATATTCCAATTTTTTTTTCATTACATTTTCCTCTGTAGGAATCTCTTCGCTTTCCCACTGTTGTGCAAACACAATTCTAGCTGCTGTTAACACGTGCAAAATTAAATATGTATTCCCTTTATTGTATCTGAGAGGAATTATTGAGTCTGTCATCTGCACCTCCATAACTGTCTGGTTTGGTTCTGCAGCCCAACAAGAAAGACATAGACTTCAGAGGATAATCAGAATTGCAGAAAAAACAATTACTACCAACCTGCCTTCCACTGAGGACCTGTACACTGCATGATTCAAACTGAAGTCTGTGAAAATATCTACAGACCCCTCACATCCTGGACATAAATTGTTTCAACTCCTACTCTCAAAATGACACTATAGAGCACTGCACACCAAGACAACTAGACACAAGAACAGTTTTTTCCCGAACGCCATCTCTCTGCTAAACAAATAATCCCCTCACCACTGTCAAACTATTCACTAAGGCTGCATTACTATTACTATTAGTCTTCTCATTGTTCCTATCACCCATCTCCTGCCACTTATGATTGCAGGACAGTAACTTTATTGCTTTTGTCCTTACGATTTATCTTGATATTGATTGTTTCCTGATTGCTTATTTGTACCCTAAGACTATCATTAATTGTTGTACCTTATGATTCTTGACGAATGTATCTTGGCTTTTTATGTACACTGAGAGCATATGCACCAAAGACAAATTCCTTGTGTGTCCAATCACACGTGGCCAACAAAGAATTCTATTCTATTCTATTCTATTCTATTTTATTCCATTCCATTCCATTTAGTGCTGTACCTTATGACTCTTGACGAATGCATCTTGTTCACTGAGAGCATATGCTTCAAAGACAAATTCCTTGTGTCTCTAATCCATTCCATTATACTGTTCTGTTGTGTACTATTCTATTCTGTTCTATTCTGTTCTATTCTATTCTATTCCATTATTCTGTTCTGTTCTGTTCTATTCCGTTCCATTCCATTCCATTATTCTGTTCTGTTCTGTTCTGTTCCATTCCATTCCATTATTCTGTTCTGTTCTGTTCCATTCCATTCCACTATTCTGTTCTGTTGTGTACTATTCTATTATGTTCTATTCTGTACTCTTCTATCCTATCAACCATCCTGCAGTTTCAAATGACATGTGGAAAGAAAAAAAGGAAAAGAGAATTTCTTACAGCGGTGGCATAGATGATTTCTGTGAAGGATGCTCATCAAAAGAGAGCTCCTCCAGTACATATACAATCTGAGCTGTGATCCCACCAATGATGAGGTTTCCTGGCTTGTACCATTTGTGAAGGATCGGCAACGGATCGCTTCTGGGGCAAGACATCGCTTCAGCCTGACCTTTCAAGTCAACCAGCAACCAGAGTAGGAACATTACCCTCCACATTTTCTTCAGAGGAGGTTCTTTGTACCCATTCACAATCCCAACCCTGCGTACGGTGGGACGATTTTTCATCAGCTATAAAATCTGGGAACACGTTCAGGTAATTAGCTTAGTTTAGTTTATTGTCATCGCACATTGTACAACGAAATTAAATGCAGTCTTCAGAGTGCTTTATAACTATAAAAATGAAAACACAAAGACATATCCTTCACATTCTATATAATTGAAATTGAAAAACCCGAAAGTTTTGAACTTGCTTAAGGCAGCAGGAGCTATAAAACTCTTCCAAAGAGGGGAGAGGGCAACATGTGATCGTCTGGGCAATGATGTTGACCCTCTGGAGCACTGTCCTACCTGCCATACAAAGATGCAGGGAATTAAAATACTCTCTATGATGCAGCAGTAGAAGGTCACCGGCAGTTTTTTCTTTTTAATTCATTCTTATTCAGCATTTTTAAACATTAAAACCACAATTACACTTTTACAGCTTTCCGCTATCGGTATTCTTTTTTCCCTAGATTCTAATTTTCCATTCAACGGCCTGTTGTTTCATACATACTGTTTCATACTCCTTGTTTCATATTTATTCTTTTTACAATATATACAACATATATACTACATTTAGATCTCTATTGGTTTTTGAATATATACCATCTCCTTTTGCTATATTTTCTATACAGTCATTATGCATTAATTTTACAGTACATCTCTTTTTGAGCCAATTATACCACCTGTTCCGTATCTTATAAGACTCTGTTTCCACTCTATCCCTTAGTTCCATCATTAATTTGGAAATGGATAAATCACCAGCAGTTTTTCATTCAGTTGTTGTGTCCTGAGAAGTCTCAGGTTGTAGCATCTCAGCTGGGTCCTTTTGACCAGTGTTGCAATGTTCTCAATTTAAAAAAAAAACATGTTTCTTCCTTTTCACATCCAATACAATACAATACAATAGTAGAGTTGGAAGGGACCTTGGAGGTCTTCTAGTCCAACCTCCTGCCTAGGCAGGAAACCCTATACCATTTCAGACAGATGGCTATCCAACATCTTCTTAAAATGTGAGTGCCCCAGGTCAGGACATATTTTAATAATAACATCCAGAAACTTAAAACTGGCCACTTGCTCCACTTGGTCTCCATTGATAAGCAAGGGCTGGATGTCAGATCATGTAAATACATGTACTCATATTATTTCCTTCATTCCCCTGATTGACGCCAACAAGTTGAGCAAAGCTAAATGAATGAACACAACTGCCAAATCAGGAGATATTCGGCTTATGCCAGAACACACAATGTTCCAAGAGAGGTTCATATTAAATTTCTTAGAAAGGCTACAAGAGATGAGATTCTGGGGGCACAAAGGGGGCAAACATTAAAATACAAGGACAGAGAGATAGCCATTCTGAAACAAATACCGAAGAAAGTAAGAGATAAGAGAAAAAAATATGCACATTTAGCTAAAAAAATTATTTGATAAAGGATTTTGGTTCCGGTGGCTTATGCCAGAAGGTATGCTGATTTTCTGGGAGGGCGGTAGAGTTAGAATGAACACAACTATGGAGGCGGAGGCCTTCATGGAAAAAAACAAAGTTCTCCTAGACAAAGCGGAGGACACTACACAAGATATGGGAGGTGCCGAGGCTTTGCTGGCAGGCGGGGAGGAAGAGACAACAAAGAGAAAACTCAGATCACAAAAGTAAGCTAGAAAAATAATGCAATTGCTGATATAATGAATGTTTTTGTATGATACAAAGTAAATGCTTGAAATTATTGAAAGATACAATGTAAGAATAAGCTGTCAAAATCTAGTTAAGTAATAACATCTTGTTTATCATTTTGTAAAAGTTATGAGTCTTGGGGGGGATACCATTTCCTGCACGATGTAGCTGTCAAAATTTGTACACATATCCAATACCCCTTTCCTAAAAACTTTGCAAAACCAATAAAATTCTTTTTGGAGACAAATCAGGAGATGCTTTCAGCAAAACCAGCCTGATAGACAAGCACATCCCAATGAATGGAAATCACCACTGGAATCCAAAGGGATAATATCCTACCTGCTTCTCTTCCCTCGACTGCAGAAGCGAGAAGATTTATACCCTCATCGGTACTGACTTCCAGATTGACTTATGAATTTATTTCTCAATATTTTTCCCCCCACCGAAAGCTGCTGGAGCTCTTGCACGAAGCACCAAGAAGAATCATTTAGCTTAATTTGCCAATAAACAGTCACTTCTGCCTAATGGGATCTCCTGGGTTTGAAGGGTTATTAGTTCATTGCACTATGTTGCATCTTTGGAGACAACCGTTTTTTCACAGATAGCACATAAAGGAATTATATACTCTAGGGATTCCTTGTTCTTTTACACTGATATTGATATGATGTAGAAGATGAGTCCATGGGCAATATTTGCTTATCCTGATGGACCCCTCTTTCAGAGGTCAGATTCAAGCAATTTAACAACTGGTTCTCTGCCCTAATGACCAGCTAGGTAGACGGGGTTCAGTGGCCATGTGACTGGGTGGGCATAGCCAACTCAAAGTCACTCCCGTCGCTGGGCACTTCGCCTTAGCTGTTACAATGTAATAAGGGTTAACAGGAGATGCAGTTTCTGTAAGCAGGGCAATAAAGATTAGGCTAGAAACAACACCAGAATGTTTCCTTCCTGCCTTCCTTACAGGATTATCCCTGTAAAGTGGGGAAAAAAACAAAGTGAGATTTCTTCCAACAACCGGTTCTCCGAACTGCTTAGAAAGTTAACAACCGGTTCTCCCGAATAGGTGCAAAATGACTGAATCCCACCACTGCCCAATTTCTTGGCATATCTGGTTTGTTTTTTTCCATGAAGACCCATCACAGCTTTTCTCTAAGGGCTTGAGCTAACTTTCATGCTACTTTCCTTTTGCAGAAAGTTAGCACCCACCCCTCCAAAAGAATGAAATTGTCAGGCCTGTAGTTCTGTTCCTTTTAGGATCTTTGGCCTGCCACACTTTTTATTAATTTCTTATGCTGTTTCATTAGTGTAGTAGTTGGGAGGGGGAATAGAAAGGAGTAGGATTGTGGAATGTCTTGTTATGGATTTTCTTAGAAGCTCAAGGTCGTCTTTTGTCTCCGCACCTTGACACTTGGCCGGAAGAAGAGGGGTGTACATGCCAGCGTGGAAGATGAAGATTGGACCATGTGATGAATTATGGGGTGTGGGGATAGATGATGAACTTTCAACTGGGTGAACCCACAGGATGTACATTAGAGTTGAAATTTCACAGCATAATGCCAACATGTCTGTCTTATTAAATTGGAGTTTTAAGGATAACTTTGCTTTGCACAATGATTAAATTCTGCATGATATTTGGAACACTGACAGAAATATTGTAGGAAATATTAAAAAGGCAAAATATTATATTTCCCCTAAAAGAGAAATAGAAATCTGAAGAGAGTCAGAAACTCAGAGCTTCAGCTCGCTGCCCCCAGCAGATATTTGGTGCCCATTGAGAAGGACTGGGCCAGACAATCTACAAAACAAAAGACCCTCAGCTCCAGGGTGATTGGCAGAGGTGGGTTGCTGCTGGTTTGGCCCGGATCGGGCGAACTGATAGTAGCGGCAGCAGGAGGCTCCACCCAGCATGTGCAGAAGCATCGCGTGCATGCAGGAGCATGACAGAACCGGTAGTAAAAAAAAATTGCAACCCACCTCTGGTGGTCGGATTAAGACATGATCCTCCAGGATATAATAGAATAATCTAGCAGCATGGCTCAGTGCATTGCAAAATCACCTGGGGACATTACATCACCCTCTAGGCTTCCACCAATCTTATCTCAGACAAACTCCTAGCACGGGAGTCTGACTACAACCAATAGAATACATTTCTTGCGCAGGAACAGGAAGCTCAAGGGCAAGGCTCAAGAGAAGGTATAAATAACCCACATTCTAAACTCCACAGGGTCAGCTGCCCAGAACCTCAAACCCATGTGGTCCTGTCCATCAATTAACCATTTTTCCAATCAGTCTCCATGTTTCCACTGTCTTTCTTCTCTCTTGGAACTGACCCAGATGGATATTTCTTCCAATACTTTCATTTCAACTCTATTAATCACCCAAGAATACTTAATGTATTGAATCTTGAATCTATGTTTCCTTGAACCTAGTCGTCAGATTAAAGAAACAAACACAATCCTATGCCTTCAACATGTCCTAGAAAAATGCAGAATGTCCATCTACCCAATTCCTCTCAGCCTCAATTATGTGGTGATTTCTAAAATACTCTTTTGAAAATCAGCTGTGTTTTCCTTGATAACCTCTTACAAATACTTCACAGGGAACCTTTTTTTTTAAAAAAAAAAGCTAAATTATTTCACGTAACAAATCGGGTGGTTTTAATATTTCTCATCTGATAAATCCAGAGGTGGGTTGCCGAACAGGTAGCGGAAGTCAGGCTCGGGCCGCCACCATTTTGGATTTTAGTGATTGTGTGTGCACAGTTCACTGTAAATTTTTCTGTGCATGCGCACAGAACAATTTACATTGAAAAGTGCAACAGTGCACATCTGGCATACACACATTGCGCACAGGTTGTGAACTGGTAGTAAAACCAGCATCCCTCGATGAAATCAAGTTTGACAAACCTAATGTAAATGATCAGAATTTTTTTAAAAAAATACTTCATTAAAAGCAGAGTCACTCATGATATAGTGAAAGATTATTATTATTATTATTATTATTATTATTATTATTATTATTATTATTATTATTATTATTATTATTATTATTATTATTATTATTATTATTATTAATTATTATTATTATTATTATTATTATTATTATTATTATTATTATTATTATTATTATTATTATTATTATTATTATTATTATTATTATTATTATTATTATTATTATTATTATTATTATTATTATTATTATACAATTGTATCACAGCGGCCAGTTGTTTCGCCGGATTTGGCATTGATTACTAGTCGGGCCCCACCCAGGGGCCTAGGACGTCGTAACGTATTTTCGTAATATACATGCAGATCCAAGCAGTGCAGCTTTTGGCATTTGACTGATGGTGATTTTGTCAATTTTTAACTGTTTTAAATGTAATTCCAGTGCTTTTGGAATAGAACCCAGTGTGCCGATTACCAGTGGAATTACCACTGCTGGTTTGTGCCATAATCGTTGAATTTTGATTTTTAAGTCCTGGTATTTCGTGATTTTTTTCATATTCCTTCTCGTCAACCCTGCTATCACCTGGTATTGCGATGTCTATGATTGTAACCTTATTTTTCTCAACCAGTGTGATGTCTGCCGTGTTATGCGCTAGTATTTTGTCTGTTTGTATACGGAAATCCCACAGGATCTTGACCATCTAATTTTCGGTGACTTTTTCAGGCTTATGTTCTCACCAGTTTGTTGTTGTTGTTTTAATATTATAATTTTTGCACAAATTCCAGTGGATCATTTGTGCTACTGAATTGTGCCGCAATTTATAATCAGTCTGCACGATTTTTTTACAGCAGCTGAGCATGTGGTCAACAGTTTCATCAACTTCTTTGCAGAGTCTGCATTTGGCATCATCAGAGGATTTTTCGATTTTGGCCTTAATGGCATTTGTTCGGATAGCCAGGATTAGTGACTCTGTTTCTTTCTTTAATGTACCTGTTGTTAACCATAACCAAGTTTTTTTACTGTCCATTTTATCTTTTATTTTTTCCAGAAATTGACCATGTAATGTTTTGTTCTGCCAACTCTCCATTCTTGATTTTATCACATCTTTTCTGTATTCTTGTTTTGTCTGTTGGGCCTTCGGTAGATTTTTGTTCTTTACTTCGATTAATAGATGTTCTTGACTTTCTTTTAAATAATCAGCCAGTGCATGTTTTTCTTCTTCAACTATTTGCTTCACTTGTAATAATCCTCTGTCACCTGATTTTCGGGGCAGGTATAGTCTATCAGTGTCACTGCGTGGATGTAAACTGTAGTGCATTGTCATTAGTTTCCTGTTTTTTGGGTCCAAAATGTCCAAATCAGTTTGTGTCCAGTTAACTATACCAGTTGTGTATCTTATAACTGGTATTGCCCAGGTATTTATGGCCTTGATTGTATTTCCACCATTTAATTTAGATTTCAAAATTTTCCTAACTCTGTTGGTGTACTCTCTCCTGACAATAGTTTTTACTTCTCCATGTTTGATGTTATCTAACTGCAGAATGCCTAAGTATTTGTAGGCTTCATTTTTGTTGCATTTAATTAGTTGGCCATTGGGCATTTCAATTCCTATTATTATTATTATTATTATTATTATTATTATTATTATTATTATTATTATTATTATTATTCATAAAAAGTTATACATAGTAGGGATGTACAGTATTGATAAAGTCAACAGTTAATAAATGAGCTCCATTTTCATTTTAGGAGACAATCATAAAATCACAGCATATATCAATAAGTCATGATTTAATAGTCAGAAATGCTTTTTCATTACAAGTTGTCCTTTGCTGTTGAGCTCAGGCCTCAGCAAAATAATGAAGCATTTGGGGAAAAAGATACATCCCAATAACCCAGCACTAGAAGCTAAGATGGAGAAGATCTCCACAGCTACCATATACTTTCCTTTGGTGCTCAAATAAGTGGGAACAAAAGTTAACCAAACACTACAAAACACCAGCATGCTGAAAGTGATGAACTTGGTTTCATTGAATGTGTCAGGCAGGTTCCTAGCCAGGAAAGCCACCATGAAGCTGACAAGAGACAGAAACCCCATGTAACCCAAGACAAGGTAAAACATCACAACAGACCCTTCGTTACATTCTGCTATGATCTCTTCAGTCGTTGATTGCATGTTAAGTTCTGGAAAGGGGGGAGAAGTGATCATCCATGCCAGGCAAATGCCTGCTTGAATGAAGGAGCTAGATAAAACAATTAAGATGGATAGTCTTTTCCCCAACCATTTTCTCATGCCAGAGCCTGGTTTGGTGGCCATGAACGCTGCAATGACCATGATGGTTTTGGCCAACACAGAAGAAATGGCCATGGAGAAGATAATGCCAAAGATGGATTGTCGAAGAAAGCATATCACTTGGAGAGGTTTTCCAAGGAAGAGAAAAGAGGAGAGGAAGCAAAGCAGAAGGGAGATGAGGAGAGTGTAGGTGAGATCCTTGTTGTTAGCTTTAACAATGGGGGTGTCTTTATACTTAATAAATATTCCAAGTGTGAATATGGTAATGATTGAAAAAAGAAGAGCAAACAGAACTAAACTGATCCCCAAAGGTTCTTGATAAGTTAAAAAGGTTATGATTTTGGGGATGCATCGAACTTTGTCCTTACTTGGATATTCATCTTCTGGACATTCAGAACAGGCAATCATGTCTGCAAATAAGAAATGAAACATGGAATTTAACCCTTCATGATAGATTTAGTACCAAGTGAAATATAGATTGCATTAGATCAGTGCTTTTTAAACCTAGCCACTTTATGAAGTCTCATAATTCTGACTGGAGAATTTTGCGAGTTGACGTCCAAATATGTTAAAGTGACTGTCATGCCTCCAACTTATAGTTACGTATATACTGTTGCTGTTCTTTGTTATGTGTTGAGCCCCATCTTGTGGCAAGTCAAATTTTTTACTGTTCAGTGTCACTGATTTCATTGAGGGCCGCATGAGGGGTTGTGTTTGGCCTTGGAGGTCCAGGGGTGATTGTGATCCTCAATTCAGGTATGAGCCTGTTGTCAAAGCTGATGGTCACCAGACACAAGGTGCAGGTTTTCTGATTGCTTTTTATTGGAGTACTCCAAGAAAAAAATGGGTTCCTGGTCAAAAGGCCAAGAACCAAGAACAAAGGATTAAGTAAGCTTTACACATTTTCACTAAAGGAGAAGCCGGGACAAGGTGCGATAACAAGAAATATCATCTAATAAACATTTTAGTAATCATTCTACAATTTGTTCTAGTGGTCTATAGCTGTCCCATTCCTAAGCCTTGGCTAATGAATGCCCCAGAAGTTATATAATACACATTTCATTTGCTGAAGGCCATCCCTAACTTTGAGCTGAGGTCTGCAAGTTGTCTAATTACCCATAATTGCTACAAGCTTTACACATGCATATTTCCTATTGCTAAGCATTCTTTGTTCTTGCCAGACAGACCCCACAATTACAGTCTCCCTGATTTACTGTCAAATATGTGCCATGACCTTGCTTTAGCAGCCAGCCTATCATAGTGGTGGGGCATGGCTGGGGTTGGGCGTGGCAGGGGTGGGCATAGGCATGGCCGTGGTGGATGTGAACAGACACTAAAAGAATGGGTGTAAGCCAGGGACTCCCATTATTTTTCAGTTGTGGCACACACTCTGACTCCCTTTGACTCACAGAGCTGTTTGGAGATATATTCAGGCAGAGATGAAGGGAATGCTTACCTGGATTTTCTAACCAGTCTTTTAAAAATTCCAAGGAGGATTTTGGTGATTGGAATAGTTAACTGCTACATTTCACTCTCAAGAGGCCAAAAATGGGACTCGTGGAGGTGGAACACAAGACACATAGAGGCAGAAAATGGGAATGTGTCGTATGGTCAGGTGCATCTTATGGAGTGACAAACACATCACTTTAAAGTTGACTGTGATGTTACCCAATTTTATGTATACTATCTTGTGAAGTATTACACTATGAGAATTGGTACTGAAATGGGGGGGGGGGGAACAACACAACTACATATATAATTTACTATGTGGCCAATTTTGCACTGAAAAAAAATGTCACAGAGTAGAGTAGAGCAGAGCAGAGCAGAGGAGAGTAGGATTCTGTTTGCTTGGCATATTACTTGAAACCCTGATATAGAGTAGAGTAGAGTAGCGTATGGTAGGGTAAAGTTGAGTAAAGTTGAGCTAAGTTGAGTTGAGTAGACAGAGTAGAGTAGAATTGAGTAGAGTAGAGTAGAGTAGAGTAGAGTACAGTTTGATAGGGTAGGGTAGATTGGGTAGGGTAGAGTAGGGTAGGGTAGAGTAGGGTAGGGTAGAGTAGGGTAGGGTAGATAGGGTAGGGTAGGGTGGAATAATTTACCTGATATATTTGAGAACTTCCCATCAGAACATGGATCACAATCATAGCAGCAAAATTTTTCACCTTCTTTCTTTTTCATCTGATAGCCAGCAGGGCAAGGATTATTACAAACTGAACGGGGCAAGACCTGTTGATAAACGAGGAGGCAGAGGTGGGTTTCAATTTTTTTACTACCTATTATGTGGGTGTGGCCTATTTTGTGGGCATGGCTTGGCAGTCATGTGACTGGATGGGCGTGGCCAACTTGTAAAATGTAGTGAAGCTCACTTAACAATGCTCTTGCTTAGCAACCAAAATGTTGGGCTCAATTGTGGTCAAGGACTATCTCTGCCTTCCTCTGCATGGCAGCCTTGTCCTAGTAAACTACTTCTCCTTTCTGGCAATTTTCTTAACTTTAACTTTAACTTTTATTTGATTTCTAGACCGCACCCTCTCCCAGAAGGGACGGGGCGGTGTACATTCATATTAAAAACAATAAATATACATAATATAAATACAAAATAAATACAGGTGTGACTGGAGGAGGTAACACACAGTTTACTGTACAGTAATAGTTAAAGTTAGATTTAAAATTCAAAAATTTAAAATACATTAAAAAACACCCCTAAAAACTATCCCAGGATAAAATATTTCCCAGGAGGTATAAATGGGACTATAAATGGGCCAGGCCAGCTAATTGGAACAGGTGGGTCTTAAGTTTCTGTCAGAAGGAGCGGAGGTCGGTAGTAGTTCTGATATCGGGGGGGAGGTTATTCCAGAGGGTTGGGCCCATCACAGAGAAGGCTCTACTCCTGGGCACTGCCCGTTGGCATTGCTTGGTGGACGGCACTCGGAGGAGTCCCTCCCTGTGAGAGCGAATTGGTCGCAGGGATGTATGCAGTAGGATGTGATCCCACAGGTAACTAGGTCCTGTGCCATGGAGCGCTTTGAAGATGGTGATCAACACCTTGAAACGCACCCGAAAAACCACAGGCAGCCAGTGCAGCTCGCGCAGGAGAGGTGTTATGTGGGAGTACCTAGTACTCCCCATGATAGCCTGCGCGGCTGCATTCTGAACTAGCTGTAGTCTTCGGGTGCATCTCAAGGGGAGCCCCATGTAGAGAGCATTGCAGTAGTCCAGACGGGACGTCACCAGCGCATGAGTGACTGTGCGTAAGGCATCCCGGTCCAATAGGGGGCGCAATTGGCGCACCAGGCGAACCTGGTGGAACGCCCCCCTTGCCACGGCTGCCACATGGTCATCCATCGACAGCCGGGCATCTAGGAGGACGCCCAAATTGCGCGCCCGTTCCACAGGGGGCAGTTGCTCGCCCCCTATGGCCAGCGATGGAGTCCACTGGTTGAACCGAGGCGCCGGTAACCACAGCCACTCTGTCTTGGAGGGGTTGAGCCTGAGTCTGTTGTCCCCCATCCAGACCCGAACGGCTTCCAAACACCGGGACATCATTTCGACAGCCTCGTTGGGGTGGTTTGGGGTGGAAATGTACAGCTGTGTGTCATCAGCGTACAGGTGGTATCCGACCCCAAAACCACGGATGATCTCACCCAGTGGCTTCACATATGTGTTGAACAGAAGGGGTGAGAGGACCGACCCCTGCGGCACCCCACAAGTGAGCGACCTCAGGGTCGACCTCTGCTCCCCTGCCAACACACATTGCGTCCGGTCGGAGAGGTAGGAGCCGAACCACCGTAAAATGGTGCCCCTTACTCCCATCCCCTCCAGCCGGCGCAGTAGGATACCATGATCGATGGTATCAAAAGCCGCTGATAGATCTAATAGGACCAGGATAGAGGAACAACCCCTATCTCTGGCCCTCCAGAGATCATCAACCAATGCGACCAAGGCCGTCTCCGTGCTGTGACCGGGTCGGAAACCGGATTGGCACGGGTCTAGATAATCGGTTTCCTCCAGGTGCCATGGGAATTGCTGTGCCACCACACTCTCTACAACCTTCGCTAAGAAGGTTCTCTGTTAGAAGCACCAAAATAATCCAGATAATGTAAGGTTTCCTGCTGAGAGGGGGGTTGAACTAGATGACCTCCAAGTAGCCTTCTAGCCCTAAACTGCTGTGCTGTTTTTCTTTCTTTTTTCTGTTTTTCTTTCTTTCTTTCTTTCTTTCTTTCTCCCTTCCCTCTATGGCAGCGATGGCGAACCTTTTTTGGCTCGCGTGCCACAAGTGTGGGGAGCGCAGGGGGGTTGTGTGCAGGCGTGCCACACCCATAATGCAACGCCCCCCCCAGTGTGCATGCGTGCACAACGCACAACCCCCCCCCATTTTTACATGCTTTTTTCTCCCTCCCCAGGCTCCAGAGGCTTTATAGGAGCCTGGGGAGGGCGAAAAGAGCCCCCCGCCCCCACGGAGGCCCTCCGGAGGCTTCAGGGACCATCAGGAGGCTTCCCTGAAGCCTTCGGAATGCTTAAAACCACCCTCCGAGCAAACCAGAAGTGGTTGCTCGGAGGGTCGTTTTAAGTGTTCCGAAGGCTTCAGGGAGCATCCAGAGGCTTCCCTGATGCCTTTGGAGCGCTTAAAAGTACCCTCCGAGCTCCGGTTTGCTCGGAGGGTCATTTTAAGTGCCCCAAAGGCGTCAGGGAAGCCTCCGGACGCTCCCTGAAGCCTTCGGAACACTTAAAACAACCCTCCGAGCAACTTCCAGTTTGCTCGGAGGGTGGTTTTAAGCATTCCGAAGGCTTCAGGGAAGCCTCTGGACGCTCCCTGAAGCCTCCGGAGGGCCTCTGGGGGGGGGGAAGGCTCTTTTCGCCCTCCCCAGGCTCCTATAAAATCTCTGGAGCCTGAGGAGGGCGAAAAATGGCTTTTAAAAAGGTGAACTCAGCTGGCCAACGTGCGCATGCACGCTGGCCAGCTGACAGGGCAGAGCCTTGCGTGCCCTGACAAATGGCTACGCGTGTCACTTGTGGCACGCATGCCATAGGTTCACCATCACTGCTCTATGGGAAGCAACCCCCCCCCAATAAAATATTATTCATTAAAAAAAGGCTCACAGAAAAGGAAAAATCAAGCTGCTATCAAAGAAACCTGCCTGAGGCTCATTCCACATTCCTGTCTGATAGAGATAGTGAGATAATGAGCCTATAGAAAGTTTGGCTCCATTCACACAAGCAGGGAATCATCCAAACACAAAGACCATTTTTCACAAACCCCAAAACTTCAAAAACATAGAACCATATAAGAATCCTTCCTTTTATCCCGTTTGTTGTTCAGCTGACCCAGAAGCAAACTGCTAAATGCCACTTTGCAAACCTCCTTCCGAGCAGCTTTTCAATTTAAAGCAGGTGTCCCCAAAGTTTACAGCATTAAGACTTGTGGACTTCAACTCCCAGAATTCCACAGCCAGGCATACTCAGTTTGGATACTCAGATTTAAAGCGATAGCATTTGTTTTTCTCCTTTGCTGAATCTCCCAGCTGAAAAGTGAGTTTCCTTCTAATGCCTGCATCTTTCTTTCCTTGTCTTTCTCTTTCTTTCTCCCTTCCCTTCCTTCCCTCCTCCCTCCCTCCCTCCCCCCCTCTCTTTTACATTTTAAAGCCTCTTTTCCCTTGCCTGAACGGGCAGGGAAGAAAGTCTTTTAAAAAAAATTCTGGGAAGCTTCTGACGGGAGAACCGGTTCGGGGGCCTGGCCAGGCTACCATTACTACCAGTCTGGTCTGGTCCGCCAGATTTTCAGTACCTGTTCTGGTGTACCGTACTGTACCAGGAGGAACCCACCTCTGAATTCAGGACTGAAGATCTGAGTAATACTGGATAGTCATCCTCTAATCTACCTGCGCAATTAGAGTAACGGGTATCGTAGGATCATGAAATGAAATCCCTTAATATTGCACATGGTTACATCCAAACTATTCCTTCCTTTCCCCTCTCAGGATCAACTGAAGGAAAAGGAGAAATAGTTCCAAAAAAAATACCTGCTGTGAGACTCAATATTAGCTTAATAAAAGTAGACAACCATTAAGATGTCACCACTTTAAGCCTGACTCTGAACAATGGCTCAAGGATTAGTATTTTCTTCCTATTCTTTCCAGTTGAGAGAATTTGGGGTTTTACTTACCCAACCATGACCTGACAAATCAGTTACTCACTTTTTGCACTATTGGCCATACAAATAATCAAAAGCTTTTTTTGTGAAGCCAGAATATACAACATTCATCCTAGACGTAAATTGTCTCAACCTCTACCTTCAAAATGACGTTATAGGGCTGTGATGGCGAACTTGTGACATCCATGCCCCAGGGGACACACAGCGCCTTCTCTGTGGGCATTCTCTGTCACACCAGCTCAACTCCACCATGCATGCTGCGCTCCTCCTGACAGCCAGCTGGTGTTCGGGTCTCTGCCACGCATGCACAGGGCGCATGCAGAGGACATGCACGAATGTGCGTTGTGGGCAGGGCGCATGCACGGGATGGCGCTTGCATTGCATTTTGGGGCCTCATGCAATGCCCCATTTTGGCTTCCGGGTTGGTGTAGAAGTCTTTCCAGGCCCAAAACAGGGTGCAGGAACGGCACATGAGGGCGCCCTGTGCCCTATTTGGGGACTCGAAAGCCTCCTGCACCAATCTGGAAGTGAAAAATGGATTTGAGGGGGCAGGGTGCATGTGCAGGGGAGCACATGGGGGTTCACACATGCATGTACATGAGGGCAGGGCATGCAGCGGGGTTGCCTGTGCATTGCATTATGGGTGTGGGCACTAAGGCCCTCTGTAGCATACCCACGCACTTTCAGCACCCAACAATCAAAAGATTAGCCATCACTGTTATAGGACATGGCACACCAGAACAACTAGACACAAGGACAGTTCTGCGCGCCCCCGTCCCCATGCCATCACTCTGCTAAACAACTAATCCCCACAACCCTGTCAAAATATTTAGTAAGGCTGTATTGCTACTATTCTTCTTATCTTTCCTATTACCTGTCTTCTTTTATACGTATGACTATAACTTTGTTGCTCGGATCTTTACGATTTATATTGTTTTATTTAGTTTCCTAGTACGATTTATGTTGATTGCTTATTTAGTATCCTATGACTATCGCTGAGTGTGGTATCTTATGATTTAGGATGAATGTATTTTTACGATGACTGTGATCATGGTTTATCACTTATAAAGAACCGAGGCGGGGTAGTGGTTAGAGTGCAGTACTGCAGACTACTTCATCTGGCTGCTAGGTGCAGTTCAGCAGTTCAAATCTCACCAGCTCAAGGTTGACTCAGCCTTCCATCCTTCTGAGATGGATAAAATGAGGACCCAAATTGTTGGGAGCAATATGCTGACTCTGTAAACCACTTAGAGAGGACTGTAAAGCACTAGGAAGCAGAATATAAGTCTAAGAGATATTATTATAGCTTTTATGTACACTGAGAGATTATGAACCAAAGACAATTTCCTTGTGTGTCCAATCACACTTAGCCAATAGAGAATTCTATTCGTTGATTCTCATACTTCTTATGAGCTGTCAAAATTGGATGAGAACACTTTTGATTTTCTTCTCCATTATTATTTTTTAAATATTTATAAATCTATTTTAAATAAATATTTATTATCTAATTATGCCTGTAATTTATTTCATTCTTTTCTGGCAGCCGGGTTAGTAACAAAATTCCCCAACTTTCACCTCAAAAAAAAATATCACTCTATAAATTATTTTCCAGTTATAATTCCCCCACAGAAGGAAAAACAGCCACACTTTGCATACAGAACAGTTAATTTGAACTGATTTAAGGATATGAGGTAAAATGAACCAGATTGTTGGGGGCAATATGAAAATAATGCTTACATTTTAAACTGCCCAGAGAGTGCTGCAAAGCATTATGGGCAATATATAAGTGAGAGAAAAAGGTTAAAAAAAAACTGGATTATTGGGCTAAATTAGATGAGGTTATTTGAGGAGCCTGATAGACTCCATCTTGGATATCTGACCAGCAAGTAAGCTTCTCTGGAAAATCACAGCTTGGAGCATTAGCAGAAGGTCACAGTGACCTGGTCAAAAATAGGCTGATCCCTCCCTTTGTAACAGGGAGTAACAGGACATGTTTTGCAGGAAGCTGGTAATGACCTCATTGTTTAGTTCTGGGAAAGCGAGGTCCTTTGGGGCTTCTGGACACGTATGCTTTCAGAACATTTGGGGAATTTCCATGTACTTTTCATATTGTGTTTCTTGCACGCAATTGTCTTTTTTATATCCAAGTTATGATAAGTCATTTTGTGTATTTAAGGTGCACCTATGTACCTTGTAGTCATTCTCATTTGCTTGGGAATCCACCTGAAGGTGTAATAAAATAGCTACTTTCTGTAGCCTCCTTACCGTTTTTTTTTTTTATATATGAAGAAGTTATATCTGGGATATTTTTCTCACAATTTGGGGGCTCGTCCGGGACCAAGACATCTCTTCTGGGGAGGAGGTTTGATGTACCTTTGGAGGCTGGCCACACTTCCCTTTGAAGAGTTCTGAAGGGGGGTTGAAGTTCCTCTCTGGAGAGATAGCTCCTACTCTATACTGGAAGGAGACTTGGCCAACAGAAAAGCATGAAAAGCATGGAAAAGCATGAAAAGCCTATATGCTATTGCTAAATGAAAGCCGATCTTACAATGAAATTTATCTCTGATCTCCAAATTTTTCTCCAAAACAAGTCAAATTCCATACTTGCTTAAAACTTTTGGGCCACACAATTAAATCTTCACGAATCACAAATTTGCTTCCTTCAATTGCTTTGGGATCCATCTTTCCTATTTTCATCGTATGGTAGGAGTTATTTGGAAAAATGACAAAATTTGTAATATCAAATCCAGACAGTACTTCTCCTTGGTTGTCGATAGACACAATTTCACCGAGTGAATTATTAAATGAGAGGCCTTGAAGAAACCTGTGAAGCTAAATAAAAAGAAGAGGAAGACATTAAGAGGATATAGTTTATTTATTTATTTTTTATTTATCACCCATCTAGCCAGTCAGGTGATTCTGAGTGGCAAAGTATAATAAACAGTTTATTTTTCTCAGACAATTCCTGTCTATATGTGAGGAACAATAAATAAATGACTCTTTATTTACTTCTTGGTTCCTTCAGCTTTGCAGGATAACTTCAAAACTTCTTGAAATTTATCTCCATAGCAATGAAAGTGGCATTACTTAAGACCCACTGATTTTTGTCATTCTGTTTTAAGTAGAACTATACTTAAACTGCTACACATTGCTCAAGTCACATTTATAAGCTCTGACAAGAGACACATAAGGGAAGCGCATGCAGGGGTGGGATTCAGCCGGTTTGGGCAAACCAGATGTTAATTTTACATCCAGTTTGGCAAACTGTTAGTTCCGACAACCAGCTGGCCCCAGAACGTCCTGTTCTGGCTCCCAGGTAAGTGCAGGGAGGACTCCTAGACCCAGGGGGCATGGGGTGTATGGTGCAGGTCCCCCACAGCTGATTTTCAGACCCAAGAGGTTGCAGGGAGGCCTCCTAGACCCAAAACAGAGCATGGGAGGATGCATGAGGGTGTGTGGAAGGGCTGGAGCCTTCTTCCCTTCAACTCCTGGAAGTTAATTCTCTTGTCTGCCCTTAGCTGCTGCTTTTTTAGGGCTAGGTTGAATCTCCCCTTGATCAGTGTCCATCCATTATTCCTTCTCTGGCCCTCAGGTGCTTTGGAAAACAGCTTGACCCCCTCCTCTCTTTGACAGCCCGTCAAATATTAGAACACTGCTATCATACCTCCCCTGGTCCTTCTCTTCATTAGACTAGCCGTGCCCAGTTCCTGCAATAGTTCTTCATATGTTTTAGCCTCCAGTTCCCTCATCATCCTGGTTGCACTTCTCTGCACTTTTCCTATAGTCTCGGTGTCTTTTTTTTTTTATAGTGTGGTGACCAAAACTGGATGCAATACTCTAGGTGTGGTCTTACAAAGGCTTTATAGGGTGGTATTAGTACCTCACTTGATCTTGATTGTATCCTTCTGTTGATGCAGCTAAGGATTGCATTAGCTTTTTTGGCATTCCCTCCTCACCAATTTGATACACAGGAGGAAGCTCAGAAGAGCTGTATGTGATACTGATCTTCCCCTGACAACAAAGTTATTCTCAGCACTATTTATTACCTTCCAGGTGCCTTGATCTTGAAGTTCATCGCTTGTACTCTTTGTGACTCTTTTGTATTTAGACTTAAGTATGTCCATGCCATGAACAGCATGCGCCACAGCATAGACTGCATGGTAGATACTGTAGCTGTGGCCGGTCATTTCCAATAAATACCCAGCAAGGTTTCTTACTTCTTCCTTCCCAGTGCATGCTTCACCACTTTCCACCGGTCGACTGTTCTCTGAAAAGACACAATCGAAGCCTTGTTCCCAGAACTCCTTGAATATACTGGCTCTTTGCATCTCTAATGGTTTGATGGCCCAAAGAAATTCATCGAAGCCCGGCAGTTCATTGGCGTGAATTGCAAAGGAAATCGCTCCATCAAAAAATTGCAGATCTGGGGGCCGATGGAGACTTGATAAAGTTAAATCCATTTGCGCTGTCAGAATCCACATTTTCCCACGTCTGCTGTCTATGTATCGGATGAACACCAGCAGAAGCATCGCCGTGGTACTTTCCCCATAGAAGATGAATGTCTTGACTTTGGGGTTATTCAAATAATTGCATATCCTCTGGACTATCTCGCCTTGAAAGATAAAGAAAAACGATTGTTTGGGAAACCTCTCTACGAAAGCGGAGCAGATCCTGTTCTCCGACAGAAGTGGCTCCAGGGCTCGGAGGAAATTGTCTCCACTGTCATCCTCCAAAATTAAAAGGCCAATCCACGTCCATCCAAAGTGCTTCAGCAAATGAATAATCCCCTCCGTTTGAAGGGTTTCATTGGGGGCCACGCGGTAAAAGGAAGCAGCCATCTTTGTTCCGGGTTTTTTAGGAGCAAATGAGCCATACGCTAACTAAAATAAAACGTAAAGTTAGTTGGTTACGGTTGGAGTGTCTCAACTAAATTGAGAAATATTGATTGATTGAGAATCGCAAAAATATTGGAAAAAAATTTGGAAGTGGGTGCAAGAAATTACAGGGGAACAAATAAAATATAAACCCGAAATCTTCTTACTAGGAATAATCAAAGGGAACTACACAAAAAAAATAAATATCTACTAACACATATATTAGCCACAGCTAGAATAGGTTTTGCCCAATGCTGGAAGCAAAATAATACACCGCCGGACGAATTAGTGATAAAAAAAACCCTTGGATTGTGCAGAGATGGACAAATTAACCCTAAAATTAAAGGACAAAGAAGAATCGGAATACTACGAAATTTGGAATAATTGGTATGAATGGTTGGAAAATAAGAAAAATAATTAAGCCGAAAACAATATACATAAATAAACATAGAACTGTATATAAAAGTGGGTAAATATGTAAAATATCATAAAAATGTATAGATAAGACGACATCATTATTGTAATATATGGTAAAGAGAGGAAAACATATATAGATACAACGATGTAACATTGTACAAACTGTTGATATAAAGATTGTAATATGTGATGAAAAGACAAAAACAATAAAAATTATTTTAAAAAAAGAGAAATCTTTTTTTCTTTAAAAAAAACATGCTCTTTTCTTGAATGGGATCCCATTTCCAATACTGAATAAACTCAAATTCAAATTCAAATTTTTAATTTGTTAGCCGCTCCCTCTCCGCAAGGGACTCGGGGTGGCGTACAATAAAAATATACATACATACATACATATAGACATACAGATACACACATATACATACATATACATACATGGAGGAGGTAGTAATCAGACATATATCACATTAATAATAATAATAGAAAATTAAAATTAGCCATTAAAATATCCCATGATAAAATACAATTTAAAAAGGACTGTCAGGAGGAAGATAAACTACGGTTGAGCCAGGCCAGATAATTGAAAGAGGTGGGTCTTGAGCTTTACACGGAAGGAGCGGAGATCGGAAGTAATCCTGATGTCAAGGGGGAGGTCATTCCACAGGGCTGGGCCCATCACAGAGAAGGCCCTGCTCCTGGGTGTCGCCCCCCGACACTGTTTAGCGGACGGCACCCGGAGAAGTCCCTCTCTGTGTGAGCGGATTGGTCGTAGGGATGTATGGGGCAGGATGCGATCCCGCAAATAACTAGGTCCTATGCCATGGAGCGCTTTAAAGATCATAATCAAAACCTTGAAACGCACCCGATAGACCACAGGAAGCCAGTGCAGCTCTCGCAGGAGAGGTGTTACATGGGAGAACCTAGTCCTCCCCATAATCACCTGCGCGGCCGCATTCTGAACCAACTGTAGTCTCCGAGTGCATCTCAAGGGAAGCTGAACTGAATCCCCATGATAAAATTAATGAATCCCCATGATAAAATTAATGTGGATAAACTGAATCCCCATGATAAAATTAATGTGGCACGGTGGCCTAGAGGTGGAGCGCTCGCCTCACAATCAAGGAGGCTGTGAGTTCTATCCTAGGTAGAGCCAGATATTTCTCTCTCTGAGCACGTTGAGAATATATCTGCTGAATATAACTCTGCATTGGCAACAAGAAGGGCATCCGGTCAGTAAACACTCAGCTCCAATCAGTTGCCCAGATTCAACCCCACAAGGGATGATGGGGTCATTAAAAGAAGATAATCAAGTCATGGAATCAAAATTTTCTAAATCAACCAAGTAGGTTACTTGATATTTAATGGTTTCATTGGGGGCCATGTGATAACCACTGGGCTAATCTAGGATAATCTTTGACTACACAGTCTAGTCTACAACTCTATGAATTCTTCATGGAAACCTATTTTAGCATCAAGTCCTGGAACCAAAACATTCCAAATCCCCATTGGGAGAGCTGAGATCGGAAGGTTTCTCCTTCAGTGGAAGAAACTCAGAGCAGTGAGGCCAATCTAAGTTATATGGGCATCATGTTACAAATAGCATCCAAAAGTAAATCAGAGTCCGAGGCAAAGTATTGCTCAAAGTTCCGATTTATGAAGGGAGCCATGTTGGCACATCTGGGAAAACCCGAATCTGAAAGCTTCCCAGTTTTCCCCACCCCGTTCAAAGTTCATAATCTTGCCCTCACACCCACAAGTCCATCCCATGGTCCAGTCTCCCACTGCCATGCTGGCAGCTTCCACCCATCCAGTTCCTGTCCGGTGCAGAGGTGCAGAGGCAAAGGATGACCTTGGACTTCTAGAAAAGAATTTTGTTTTGGCTACATAGCATCTAACTCTGTACAATCCCCCCTCCCATTTTCCCACCATAGAAAATGCTAGTAGAATAATGGACAGTGTGGCAGGTCTGAGAGCCACAAGAAAATATGGCTGCAGGCCTGATAGTGGGTGCATTTAATTTATGACAGAGGTTCTCTAAAAGGAGCCATGATATAAGGACTGAAAGTAAAGCAGACCAATATGAGGAGAAAGGAAACCAAATAGCAAGATTTAGTAGGAACAAATAATGCAATGTAAGAATGAACTCAATACAATCAGACATCAATTGAACCTTGAACTGACCATCATCATCATTAGCTTCTGACTGAGGATGAACGTTCAGCTAGATGAGCACCTGGAGTTCTCATCTTGTGCTCCCTTCTTTGGACGCATCTTTTAACAGTCTGTTATCAACATGGTGCATCAGACATTGCATAATGCCTGTGGAAATTCTCAGTCATCTGGGTTTTTGTTGTCCCAAAGGTGCCTTTTTTTCAGGAGGCAACTGGACTTTCTGCTTTTTCTTTGAAGATGTTTTACTTCTCTTCCAAGAAGCTTCTTCAGCTCTGACTGGATGGTGGGGGATGGAAGGATTTATACTCCTTGCAGACACTTGGTCATTTGCATTCTTTTAGAGAGTCATTGAGGCCACCTGAGGTTTATCTGTGTCCTTCAGGGTCACCCGAGTAGTGCAAATGGATGTGGAGCCTTCTTGGAACGGTTGAAAAGACTGTGTTGTAAACTGGAGATAGATGAGGTCGCATCCCTCCCCCCTCTGTTGAGAGAGGGGTGTTCAATTTTGACATAGAAGGCTTCTTTGACCACTCTTTCAAACCAGTGGTCCTCTGTATCCAAAATATGACCTTTATCTTTTAAATGTAGCTGGACTGGTGAATCTTGTCCTCATGGGTTTATTCTCCTATGTTGTGTCATACATTTATGAAGCGGTTGTTTTGTTTCCCCAATGTATAATCTGTGCATGTCTCACTGTATTTTACTGCATATACCATGTGGCTAAGTGTAGATAGTAGATGCTATATGAAAAGAGAAGGGACGTGGTGGCTGAGTGGCGAAGACGCTGAGATTGTCGATCAGAAAGGTCGGCAGTTCGGCGGTTCGAATCCCTAGCACCGCGTAACGGAGTGAGCTCCCGTTACTCGTCCCAGCTTCTGCCATCCTAGCAGTTCAAAAGCACGTAAAAATGCAAGAAGAAAAATAAGGGCCATTTCAGTGGGAAGGTAACAGCGTTTTGTGCACCTTTGGCATTTAGTCATGCCAGCCACATGATCACGGAGACGTCTTCGAAGAACGCTGGCTCTTTGGTTTTGAAATGAAGATGAGCATCAACCCTTAGAGTCAGGAACGACTAGCACATATGTCCGTGGGGAAGCTTTACTTTTATATGAAAACAAACCCATCAGGACAAGATTCAGCAATTTATCTTTATTTAAAAGACAAAGGCCACTCTTTTGAAGACGGCAAAGTTCACATTTTGGACAGAGATGAAATCTGGTTTGAAAGAGGAGTCAAAGAGGCAGATCTACGTCAAAATTGAACAACATTGTCTTTTAAATGTACATTCATGGTGCAGATTTCGGATTCAGGTGTATTTAAAAGATAAAGGTCACTCTTTTGAAGACAGCAAACTCCACATTTTGGTCAGAGAGGACAGCTGGTTTGAAAGAGGGGTCAAAGAGGCAATGACCAGCCATCTGCAAGGAGTATCGATCCTTCCATTCCCCACCATCCAGTCAGAGCTGAAGAAGCTTCTTGGATGAGAAGGGAAAACATATTCCAAGAAAAAGCAGAAAGTCCAGTTGCCCCTTTTAGAAGTACCTTTGGGTGCTTTCACCTTTATGAAGCGGTTGTTTTGTTTCCCCAATGTATAAATCTGCGCATGTCTCACTGTATTTTACTGCATATACCATGTTGCTAAGTTTATATAGTAGATGCTATATGAAAAGAGAAGGGATGTGGTGGCTCAGTGGCTAAGACGCTGAGATTGTCGATCAGAAAGGTCGGCAGTTCGGCAGTTCGAATCCCTAGCACTGCATAATGGAGTGAGCTCCCGTTACTTGTCCCAGCTTCTGCCAACCTAGCAGTTCAAAAGCACGTAAAAATGCAAGAAGAAAAATAAGGGCCATTTTGGTGGGAAGGGAATAGCGTTCCGTGCACCTTTGGCATTTAGTCATGCCGGCCACATGATTATGGAGATGTCTTGGAACAACAGGCAGATGTCTTTGGGACAGACAGAGAGCTTAATCTGAACTCCCAAAATTTTTATGCATCACTGAAGCAGAATCAGCTAATGAAGTCGAAGCTCAAATGTGTTGGTTTCGACGAGAAGAGAAGACTTATTGGAAAAGACCCTGATGGTGGGAAAGATGTAAGGGAAAAGGAGAAGAGGATGGAAGCAGGATGAGATGGTTAGATAGTATTATCGACACAATGAATATGAATTTCAGTAAACTCTGGGGGACAGTGGGGGAGAGGGGACCTGCCATCCTGTGATCCATGGGGTTGCAAAGAATCGGACACAATTTAGTGACTGAACAACTACACTGAAATGGAATTTAACCCCTACTTGGAATAATTTTTTTCCCATTCCCTCCCATTTTTTCCAAGTAGATGAGTTTTCATCCATGTCGATACATACATATCTATTGACAACAAAAGAGAGAAGCAACCTAGAATTAAGGAGAAATTTCCCAACAGTGAGGACAATAAACAGCTTACCTTCAGAAATTGTGGACTGGAGGTTTATTAAGAAGAGACTAGACAGTCACTTATCTGAAATAGTATGGGTTCTCCTGCTTGAGTTGGACTAGAAGATCTCCAAGATCACTGCAGATGGAGACTACAGAAATTTAAAGACGCTTGCTTCTGGGGAGGAAAGCTATGGCAAATCTACACAGCAGATTAAAAAAGCAGAGACATCACCCTGCCAAGAAAAGTGCAAATAGTCAGGGCTATGGTTTTCCCAGTTACAATGTATGGCTGTGAAAGTTGGACCATAAGGAAGGCTGAGTGCCAAAAAATTGAGGCCTTTGAACGATGGTGCTGGAGAAGATTCCTGCATGTCTCTTGGACTGCAAGGCGATCCAACCGGTCAGTCTAGAGGAGATCAACCCTGACTGATCTTTAGAAGGCCAGATCCTGAAGATGAAACTCAAATACTTTGGCCACCTAATGAGAAGGAAGGACTCCCTGGAGAAGAGCCTCATGCTGGGAACGATGGAAGGCAAAAGAAGAATGAGATGGCTGGATGGAGTCAATGAAGCAGTAGGCATGAGCTTAAATGGACTCCAGAGGATGGTAGAGGAGAGGAAGGCCTGGAGGAATGTTGTCCATGGGGTCGCGATGGGTCGGACACGTCTTCACAACTAACAAGAAGACGCCCAAGGTCCCTTCCAGCTCTATTCTATTTGAAATTCTAAAATATCTCACCTGGGGGATTTTATAAAGACTTATGATATTTGACATGAAGAATGAGATATCAGCACCAAATCCTCCAATAATGGCCACAACCAGATTCTCCTTGATACCACACCTGTAGTTGACAACGAACTGGTCTGATCGGAAGAGCAGCTCCAAAGTGGAACGGTAAGTCAACCTGGCATCAAAATAGTTGTCACAGATGAAAAATCCCAGGGTAATGTTAGACAGGAGCCTTGGGTTTGAGTTGATCTGTTCCACCGCAAATGCCAAGCTCAGGGAATGCTGATACAACTTTAAAATGGCTCTGAAAACATAATGGAGGGATAAATGAAATACAGAGGGATTGAGGAAAGAAGAATATGTTCAGTGAAGCAACAATAGCAAACACAGTATGAAACTTGGACATTATGGTAGGCAGATATTAAAGATCAATGAGGAACATCATGAAACAGAGGTTGGTAACTGGACTAGCTTACAGAAAAATATGATCTGAAATTTAATTGTACAGCTAAAACCAGAACTACTACTACTACTACTACTACTACTACTACTACTACTACTTGCTCCTCTTCCTTCTCCTTCTCCTTCTCCTTCTCCTTCTCCTTCTCCTTCTCCTTCTCCTTCTCCTTCTCCTTCTCCTTCTCCTTCTCCTTCTCCTTCTCCTTCTCCTTCTCCTTCTCCTTCTCCTTCTCCTTCTCCTTCTTCTTCTTCTTCTTCTTCTTCTTCTTCTTCTTCCTTCTCCTCCCTATTATTATTGTCATTATCTCTTTTATTCATTAAACATAAAACTCACTCAACTGAACACTTAAAGATGTGTCACAAATACTATTGACTGGTGTTAATGGTTGATACAGGTTGCTGCCAGCATCCTAGGTATCAATCAAGTATCTGCATAAAATATATGACATTCCTAGTAGCACAGATTTTTGAAGTTCCACTGGTGTTATTTCAGGAACCTGGAATTTCTTGATGTATTTTGTAAAATTCTTGGACATGGTGCCTAGTGCCTCGATGACAATGGGTATCACTGATACATGTTTCAGCCATAATCCCATAGTTACAATGGCCAGGTTGCAATATTTTGTGATTTTTTTCCCCAGCTCTTTTTCTTCAACTCCTGGAACTGTGATATCAGTAAATTCCACATTTCTGTTTTCGACAACTGTGATATCTGGTGTGTTGCATTTTTATTATTTTATTGTATTATTGTTGTCGCTATATTCTTTTTCTATTAAACATTAAACTCAGTCAACTGAACTAAAAATGTATCACAAATATTGTTGACTGCCACTGATGGTTGATACGGGTGGCTGCCAGCATTCTAGGTATCAACCAAGTATCTTCCTAAAATGATGGAGGAGGAGGAGGAGGAGGAGGAGGAGGAGGAGGAGGAGGAGGAGGAGGAGGAGGAGGAGGATTAATGCAAGGTTCAGTTGAAGCATGACTGAATTCATGTATTATTTGCTCCTTCTAAATCTTGCCCCTTCTTTTCCCTACTCCAAATTATAATATTGATTATATTGGTTTTCCATTCCTTATACATCGATTCACACTTCTGCTGAGGGTTTTACTGAACATCTGTGACAACTCAAACAAATCTATTTGCCTTAAACTAGCAATGCTGCTCAGCATTTCTTCTGCTTTAAGGAAACGAAGAAAGATCTCAGATCTCCCACTGGAGAGAATTTAGAATATTTTGATTCCATTGTTTTATGCTACCATAGTTTTCTATCAGTTTATAAGGCCTTGGAAAGACCACACTTGGAATACGGCATCCAGATTTGGTCGTCACAATGTAGAAAAGATGTGGAGACTCTAGGAAGAGTGCAGAGAAGAGCAACAAAGAGGATTAGGGGACTGGAGGCTAAAACATATGAAGAACGGTTGCAGGAATTGGGTATGTCAAGTTTAATAGAAAGAAGGACTAGGGGAGACATGATAGCAGTCTTCCAATATCTCAGGGGCTGCCACAAAGAAGAGGGCGTCAAGTTATTCTCCAAAACACCTGAGGGTAGGACAAGAAGCAATGGGTGGAAGCTAATCAAGGAGAGAAGCAACTTAGAACTGAGGAGAAATTTCCTGACAGTTTGAACAATTAATCAGTGGAACAGCTTGCCTCTAGAAGTTGTGAACACTGGATGTTTTTAAGAAGAGAGATTGGATAACCATCTGTCTGAAGTGGTGTAGGGTGTCCTGCCTAAGCAAGGGGTTGGATTAAAAGACCTCCAAGGTCCCTTCCAACTCTGTTATTCTATATATAAGAACACCCATCATTTTTTCCCCACAAACATATGCAGAGACGAAGGAAAAGTAAAATTAAAGTTCTCACAGAGGTGGCATGAATGACTTCTGTGAAGGATGGTCTTCAAAGAAATGTTCCTCTAACACATACGTAATCTGAGCTGTGATCCCACCAAAGAGGAGGTTCCCTGGTTTATACCATTCATGGAGGATGGGAGAGGGATCACTTCTGGGGCAAGGTGTGGCATCCATCTGGCACTTTACATCAACCAGCAACCACAGTAGGATCACTGCCCTCAACATTTTCTCTAGTGGATGCTTCCTTGTGCCTATCCACGTTGCATATGGTGCGCTATCAACTGAAAAAAAATGTATTAACACATCCAGTTAGTATGCATCACTACATAGGGCGAGGCGATTTCCACCAAGTAGATGCTTGCAGAAAATGTTCAGCTAACACATGTAGTTATATCAGTTCTCTCATTCCACGAGTTGACATCAACAAGCAGGACCTGAGGGAGAAGCACATCGCAGTCAATCCACAGGAGCAAGATCCAACTCGGCTGTTTTCTCTGGATTGCAGAAGGCAAAGCTTTTATAACCTCATCCATTCTGACTTTTAAATTATTTCTCAGTATTTTTTTTTTGAAAGCTGCTGGAGCTGTGACGTAAAGCATCAATGATAGTCATTTAGCTTAATTGCCAATAAACAGTCACCTCTGCCTAATAGCAGTTGGAATACTGCTTTCATAACACTTGGAATACTGCATTCAGTTTTGGTCCCCACGATGTAGAAAAGATGTGGAGACTCTAGAAAGAGTGCAGAGAAGAGCAACCAAGATGATTAGGGGACTGGAGGATAAAACATATGAAGAACGGTTGCAGGAACTGGGTATGTCTAGCTTAAGAGAAAGAAGGACTAGGGGAGACATGATAGCAGTGTTCCAATATCTCAGGGGTTGCCCCAAAGAAGAGGGAGTCAAGCTATTCTCCAAGGCACCTGAGGGTAGAACAAGAAGCAATGGGTGGAAACTAATCAAGGAGAGAAGCAACTTAGAACTGAGGAGAAATTTCCTGACAGTTAGAACAATTAATCAGTGGAACAGCTTGCCTCCAGAAGTTGTGAATGCTCCAACACTGGAAGTTTTTAAGAAGATGTAGGATAGACATTTGTCTGAAATGGTATAGGGTTTCCTGCCTAGACAGGGGGTTGGATTAGAAGACCTCCAAGGTCCCTTCCAACTCTGCTATTTCTTGTAATTGTAATTGTATTATAATGGCACATCCTGTGTTTGTAGAGCTATTATTTCACGTCCACATTTCATCTTTGGAGACAACCATCTAAATATTTTAGGGGAGCCCCACATAAAGGAAATATATGCTCTAGGGCAAATCTAGATAGCAAATCTTTTTTTCCTCAGGTGCTGAAAGTGCGGAGGGGTACATGCTGATACCCATAATGCAATGTCCCCTTCAGGCCCTGCCCCCTGTGCATATGCGTGTGCCCCCCCATGCATGTGCAACCCCCAGTTTGGCCTCCCTAAAGCGTCCTGGGTCCAAAAGCAGGGCCCTAACCCCCACAACCCCCGCACATGTCTGTGCATCTCCCAGCAGGGACCCAAAAATCAGCTGGCCGGCGGGAGGCACGCACGCATTGTGCACGCACTGGAACTGACCTGGGCGATAGCTTGTGTGGCCCCAGAGATGGCTCCACGGGTGCCCTAGGTTTGCCATCACGGCTCTAGGGCGGGGGTGTCAAACTCGATTTCATTGAGGGCCACATCCGGATTGAGTTTGACTTGGGGGAGCCAGGGGGGCATAGCCAGCTCTATGTCACTTGTGTCAGGGCCACTGGGGGGGGGGCAGCCTGAGCACTCTGCCAGTGAAAATGGGCTCCCAAGCTCTGTTTTCAGCTATGATGGCTTCCTTCAACCTTCTGTCGGGAAAAGTGGAGCTTGGGAGGGCTGCCCGCAGCCCTCGCGGGCTTTATTTTTGGCTGCAACGGCTTCCTGCAACCCTCTGCCAGCTAAAATGGTTTTTGCTGGCAGAGGCGCACCAGGCCGGTCCTTCGCTCTTTCCAGGGCACTGTCATGGGCGGCATCCGTCCCCTGGGCCTTGAGTTTGACACCCCTGCTCTAGGGATTCCTTATTCTTTTGTAAAAACAAATATTGATAGGAAGTACTGTCAGAGAATTCATGGCTGGCAGAGACATGGTAACCAGGTCAGCCAATGAATAGGAATGGCAACTACTGTATTTTTCAGACTAGAAGACGCACTGGAGTATAAGACGCACCATGATTTTGAAGAGGTATTTTTTTAAAAAAAACACAGTTCTTGCACTCTGCAGGACTCCCAAACCCTCTGCACGCCTTTTTTTTTGCACAAAAAAAGTGGGGGCATGCAGAGCTTTGGGAGGTTCTGAGAGTGTTCCTAGGGGCTAGTGGGGGTGGGGGGCAAAAACAAACAAAAACAGCTCCTTTTTGCTTGTTTTTGCTCTCCCCAGCCCCTAGGAGCACTTTGCAAGCCTCCCAAACCCTCTCTATGTCCATTTTTGCAAAGGGGGCAGGGTTTCAGTAGGCCAAAAATGCTGTATTCAGTGTATAAGATGCACCTAGATTTTCACCCTCTTTTTTGGGGGGGAGGAAGGTGTGTCTTATACTCCGAAAAATGCAGTAAGTCAGGCAATGAGGGCTGTTTAGAAAGTGAAACAGTATTTGCTGGAGACAGCTAGGCACCTGGGCATGACTTAGTTCAACTGTTCTGTAATAAAGCTGCAAGTCTGTGTTGGGAACTAAACTGGTCTCCTGCTCTGATCTGAAACAATCACTTTTGGTATTGTACGTATGCCTCATGTGTTATTATGTATACAAAGAAGTTAATGAATCCTGCTGAATCAGTTACCTGTGTGTGCTTTCTGGATTTGATTTCTGCAACAAACTCTGACAAGTACAGCATTAGTCCATGGGTGATATTTGCTTACCTTCGTTGACGCACCACTTGGTATATGTGTTGTTGTTTTTCTGAAGACCTATCACAGTTTTCTTTCATGGGCTAAAAGTCAGGTATGACTTTTCAACAATGCAATCAAGAAAAAAAAATATACAGATACAGATACAACCTGGTTCAATAGCAGGAACCGTGAGAAGGATCTTGGAGTCCTAGTGAACAATCACTTAAATGTGATGTGCGCTGCAGCTGCCCCCCAAAAACCAATACAATCCTAGGTTGCATCAACAGAGGGATAGAATCAAGATCACATGAAGTATTGGTACCGCTTTCTATAGCCTTCATAACACCACACTAGGAATACTGCATCCAGTTTTGGCCACCACATTATAAAAAAAGATGTACAGACTCTATAAAGAGTACAGAAAAGATCAACAAGGATGATTAGGGGGCTGGAGGCTAAAACATATGAACTGAATTGGCGAGATATTCTGACATCCTTTTAGCTGAATGATTTGCAGTAGAAAACAGGGTTTTTTCCAATTACTGCTTGATGATAATAATCTAAACTATATTATCCAGATATTACTGTCTACTCGTAAAGCATTCCTGACCTACTCTCGAGTTGCCATAGGCAGGGCATGGGAGAACTGACAGAGCAACTTGGCAGCCATGATCGGAAGCGTATTCCATGCATAACATTCTCAAGGTTGGATCTCAGGTTACCAGAGCCAGCCAGAGAGGCGTGTTTTTTTTTTTTTTACAGCCCATGAAAATGCTCCATTGGAGAATGTGATTTATGACAAAACCTGGGAGGAGGGGGGAAACAGAATCATAGTTGAGCCGTAAATTACGTGGTGCAGAGCTGACTTCACTTGGGTACATGCCAGCATATTGCTCCTAATAAATAACTGGATTTCTTTTGAAATGTGGCTCAAGGCTCATGAGTTAATTAGGGCATCCATCAGAACCCAGACAATTAGATCATTGTTAATGGTTAGAGAACAGATCACTTTTAAAGAAGACCTAATTATTCTCTTCATTAAATAGATCAGGTAAATAATCTAAACTCAAATATTATTAAAAGTAGTGTCACTCATGAAACAGTGAAATATTTTATTGTCCAACTCCATTTATAAGAATTTGACACATGCTATTATACAAGACAAGAATATACAATATTGATAAAGTTGGTAAAGCTAATAAACAAGCCCAGCTTTTATTTTTAGAACAGGATTTTTAATTCAATTTCACAGCAGAAATACATCAATCCATAATTTAATAATCAAAAGTGCTTTTTCTTTACATGACACACAGTTATACATGCCAAGGATATTTGGTATCAATAAATTTGGCAGAAACTTTATTCAAAGCAGAGTCATTTATGATACAGTGAACAATTTTATTTTCCAGTTCTAGTGTTATGAATTTGACAAAAATTGTTATAAATGCCAAAAATATAGAATAATGGTAAAGGAGAGAAAGTTCTGTTTTTATGCTTAAAAGAAGATTCCGAATTCCATTTTGCAGCAAAACAGATGTAGCCATGATTTAATAGTCAGAAATGCTTTTTCTTTACAAGTTGTCCTTTGCTGTTGAGCTCAGGTCTCAGCAAAATAATGTAGCATTTGGGGGAAAAGATACATCCCAATAACCCAGCACTGGAAGCTAAGATGGAGAAGATCTCCACAGCTACCATATACTTTCCTTTAGTGCTCACGTAGGTTGGAACAAAAGTTAACCAAACACTACAAAACATCAGCATGCTGAAAGTGATGAACTTGGCTTCATTGAATGTGTCGGGCAGGTTCCTAGCCAGGAAGGCCACCATGAAGCTGATCAGAGACAGAAACCCCATGTAGCCCAAGACAAGATAAAACATCACAACAGACCCTTCATTACATTCTGCTATGATCTCTTCAGTCACAGATTGCATGTTAAGTTCTGGAAAGGGGGGAGAAGTGATCATCCATGCCAGACAAATGCCTGCTTGAATGAAGGAGGAGAAAAAAATAATTAAAATGGACAGTCTTTTCCCCAACCATTTTCTCATGCCAGAGCCTGGTTTGGTGGCCATGAATGCAGCTATAACCATGATGGTTTTGGCCAACACAGAAGAAATGGCCACAGAGAAGATAATGCCAAACACGGATTGTCGGAGAAAGCAAATCACTTGGACAGGTTTTCCCATGAATAGGAAAGAGCAAAGGAAGCAAAGCAGAAGGGAGATGAGGAGAGTGTAGGTGAGGTCCTTGTTGTTCGCTTTAACAATAGGGGTGTCTTTATATTTAATGAATATTCCAAATATGAACATAGTAATGACTGAAAATAAAACAGCAACCACAACTAAACTGATCCCCAAAGGTTCTTCAAAAGTTAGAAAAGTTATGGTTTTGTGGATGCATCGAACTTTGTCCTTACTTGGATATTGGTCTTCTGGACATTCAGAACAGGCAATTGTGTCTGCAAGCAAGAGACATTGTCAGAGTGGCACAGAATGACTACTATTTTGAGACAACTCAGGAGCAAAATACGGGACACAGAGGTTTTGTCTTTCAACAATGGTTTATATACAAGACTTCTATATACATACATGCACATGTTATATCAGGCAAATACCAAACAACCAATCAATCTTCAACTCTACATGGAGATACTACAATGGGAATAGATATGCTAGGAGAGAGATACATGAGGAGAGAGATACATGAGGAGAGAGAGACGCCCACATATGGCCTCCCTTATATATACAGCTTCTTAAAGTGGTAGACTCATTGTTGACCTATTGACTCATCCTCATGTCATCATCTCAGTTTACTGCCTTACAGCATCTGGTCAGCTATTAAATGATCATTGTCATAGTCGGATCATTTCCTCCTTAGGCTTGACTTCCATACTGCCACCCCTCACTGCAGGGAGGCAGAACCGATTAGATGGTTTTGCCCCAGGTGGACTTTGAAAGATTCCTGATGGAGCTTGGGACTTTTACTGAATCCCTTGCTCACAGTTCGACCAATGCCCTAGCGGAAGCCTGGGATAGGACGGCCACTGGGGCCTTGGATTGCATTGTGCCTTCGCGGCCTCTGACCCAGTGCCAATCCCGGGTAGCCCCTGGTTTATCAAGGAGCTCCTAGAGATGAAATGCTGGAAAAGATGCCTAGAGAGTGATTGGAGGGCCAGCCGGTCCGAATTGAACACTAGTAAGAATTCATATTAAATCCTACTTAGTGACGATAAAAGCAGCAAAATGGCAAATTTTTTCCACGCTTATCGCATCGCAGATAACAGCCCAGCTGTCCTGTTTAGGGTGACCCACTCCTTTCTTAATCAAGGAACTGGGGAAGACCCTTTGCAGGGTAGGGTGAGAAATTTGTTCAGTATCTGCAGGATAAAATCACTCAAATTCAGACAGGCTTAGACTCTAAGTGGGTAGATTTGGCTGAGTTGATGGGGATGAATCTTGTGGAAACTATCTGGGATGAGTTTGACCCTGTGACTCCCAAGGCCATGGATGGGATTATGGGAAGACTCAGTGCTGCCACTTGTGTGCTAGACCCGTGTCCCTTTTGGTTAGTTTCGGCTTCCCGGGAGGTGACACAAGGCTGGCTCCAGGCGATTACAAAGGCTTCATTGAGAGAGGGGTTCTTTCCCACCGCCTTGAAGGAGGAGGTGGTGAGGCCCCTTCTTAAGAAGCCTTCCCTGGACCCAACCTCTTTAGCCAACTATCGTACGGTCTCCAAACTTCACTTTGTAGCAAAGGTTGTCAAGAGTGTGGTAGCACGTCAGCTTCCCCAGTACCTGGATGAAGCTGCCTATCTGGATCCATTTCAGTCAGGTTTCAGGCCCGGGTACAGCAGGGAGATGGCATTGGTCATGTTGGTTGATGATCTCTGGGGGGGGCGGAGACAGGGGTTGTGCCTCTGTCCTGGTCCTATTAGACCTCTCAGCGGCTTTTGATACCATCGACCATGGTATCCTACTGAGACGACTCGGGGGGTTGAGAGTGGGGGGGCACCATTTTGCAGTGGTTCTCCTCCTACCTGTCAGATCGATCGCAGTTCGTATTGACTGGAGGGCAGAGATCGACCCCAAGGTGCCTCACTTGTGGGGTGCCCCAGGGGTCGGTTCTCTCACCCCTCCTGTTCAACATATACATGAAACTGCTGGGCGAGATCATCTGTGGTTTTGGGGTATGGTATCATCAATATTCTGATAATACCCAACTTTTCATCTCTACCTCAAACCACCCAAACGATGCCCTTTACGTGATGTTCCGATAAATAAATAAATAAATAAATAAATATAAATAAAATTTATTTCTTAGCCGCACCCTCTCCCGAAGGACTCGGGTCGGCGTACAAGAAAACACATAGAATATAAAAATAGACAACACACACACTATAAACAAATACATGTACATGGACATGGAGAAGGGAGGCAGATGAATAGAGACAATTAAAACACAGTAAAATCTAAAAACCCCAAAATTAAAAATTAAAAACCCGTCAGGAGCAGAGTGAACGAACTATGGTTGAGCCAGGCCAGCTATTTGGAAAAGGTGGGTCTTGAGCTTTATCCGAAAGGCGCGGAGGTCAGAGGTAGTCCTAATATCAGGGGGAAGGTCATTCCACAGGGCTGGGCCCGCTACAGAGAAGGCTCTGCTCCTAGACACCGCCCCCCGACATTGTCTGGCGGACGGCACCTGGAGGAGTCCCTCTCTGTGCGAGCGGATGAGTCATAGGGATGTATGGGGCAGAATACGATCCCGCAGGTAACTAGGTCCTGAGCCATGGAGCGCTTTAAAGATCGTAATCAAGACCTTGAAACGCACCCGGTAGACCACAGGGAGCCAGTGCAGCTCGCGCAGGAAAGGTGTCACATGGGAGTACCTTGTACTCCCCATAATTACCCGCGCGGCCGCGTTCTGGACCAACTGTAGTCTCCGAGTGCATTTCAAGGGAAGCCCCATGTAGAGAGCATTGCAGTAGTCCAGGCGAGACGTCACCAGCGCATGAGTGACTGTGCGCAGGGCATCCCGGTCCAATAGGGGGCGCAATTGGCGCACCAGGCGAACCTGGTGGAACGCCCCCCTTGCCACGGCCGTCACATGGTCATCCATGAACAGCCGGGCATCCAGGAGGACGCCCAAATTGCGCGCCCGCTCCACCTGGGCAAGTTGTACGCCCCCGATGGCCAGAGATGGAATTAACTGGTTGAACCGGGGGGCCGGAAGCCACAGCCACTCTGTCTTGGAAGGGTTGAGCCTGAGTCGGTTGTCATCCATCCAGACCCGTACGGCTTCCACACACCGGGACATCACTTCGACGGCTTCGTTGGGGTAGTTCGGGGTGGAAATGTACAGCTGAGTATCATCAGCGTACAGATGATATCCCACCCCAAAACCACGGATGATCTCACCCAGCGGCTTCATATATGTGTTGAACAGGAGCGGCGAGAGGACCGACCCCTGCGGCACCCCACAAATAAGGGGGCTTAGAGTCGACCTCTGCTGGAGGACCGATGCCTGGAGGCTGTACTGATCTGGATGGGGAGGAACAGCTCAAGCACAATCCCTCCAAGACTGAGTGGTTGTGGTTCCTGTCATCCCGATTTGTGCATCTTGTACCATCTTTGATGATAGGGGGAGAAATTTTGGCCCCCTCAGAGAGGGCCCGCAATCTGGGAGTCCTCCTGGATATGCAGCTTAGTTTAGAACAGTGCTTCTCAAATAGTGGGGTGGGCCCCCCAGGGGGGGTGCGAGGCTCCGTAAAGGGGGGCTCAGCTCAAATTATTTTATATATTTTTGTTTTGCAGGTTAAAGTTTTTTTTAATATTGTGTTCCTTTAAATCCTGTGCTCCTTTAAATCTTTTCTGCTACAGTTAATAAAGCTATTCTTTGTTGTAAATTGATCCACATTTCTTTCTTTTTTTATTCTCTTATACGTTAATAAGGATACAGTGTTATGCAGAGGTGTACTTATAACAATTTTATAGACAAATGATACTATTTACAGTCG
The DNA here is from genome assembly GCF_964273705.1 of Natrix helvetica. NCBI lineage: Eukaryota > Metazoa > Chordata > Lepidosauria > Squamata > Natricidae > Natrix > Natrix helvetica. Next base: position 4,982,071 of record NC_138554.1, on the reverse strand, counting down.
CGCGGGGGGCGCGAAATGTTTTCTTCTTCCTAGTGGGGGCATGACAGAAAATAATTGAGAAGCACTGGTTTAGAAGAACACCTGACGGCTGTGACCAGGGGGGGGGGCTTTTACCAGGTTCGCCTAGTACGCCAGTTGCACCCCTGGATTGGGATGCCCTGTGCACAGTCATTCATGCCCTCGTCCTTTCTCGCCTGGACTACTGTAACACTCTCTACATGGGACTGCCCTTGAAGAGCAACTGGAGGCTTCAGCTGGTCCAGAATGTGGCCATGCAGGTTGTCATGGGGGTACCGAGGTGCTCCCATGTTGCACCCCTTTTAGGCAGCCTGCACTGGTTGCCGGTTGTTTTCCGGGTGCGATTCAAGGTATTAATTATGACCTTTAAAGCGCTCCATGGCTTAGGCCCAGGGTACTTGCGAGACCACCTACTGCCACCGGTAGCCTCCCACCGTCCAGTATGATCCCACAGAGTTGGCCTCCTCAGGGTGCCGTCGGCCAGGCAGTGTCGGCTGGTGACCCCCAGGGGGAGAGCCTTCTCTGTGGGAGCGCCTTCCCTTTGGAATGAGCTGCCCCCGGAGCTTCGCATAATCCCTGACCTCCAGTCCTTCCGACGCGCCCTAAAAAGTTGGCTTTTCCAACAAGCCGGCCTGGCCTGAATAAAATAAATTATTAATTTTAATTGTTAATTTTAATTTAATTCTCATTGTAAATGTCTATCGGGTTTTTGGGATGTTCTATTCAATCTTTCTTTTAACTTTTGTAATATGTGTTTTTATGTTGTACGCTGCCCTGAGTCCTTTGGGAGAAGGGCGACATATAAGTCCAATAAACCTCAACCTCAAATCATCATTACCCTCGCAGACATACAATAAAAAAGTGGATGTAATAGGAGCAAAGATGTACTGGTGCCTCATCTCTCCACCCTTAGCATCATAAAGCAGGCCTTAATTGAACCATTAGCCATCTTACATCCCTTGCAAAATGCCTGCTATGTTCTGGAACTCTCTTTCCCAATTTTATCTGTCCCAGCTCCTCTGTAACCCAAACAGAGTCCTGGATTTCTGAGACGAGAGAGGTTTCATGAGCATGATGCTATCCAGTGCCTATATCAAATGCTCTTTTTCATTTTAGGAATTAGTCTAAAGCTTTTCGCTCTCATTGTATCCAATGTTACAGTATGTATATACCTTGTGGAATCTTTCAGAATGTGAATTGGCATTGGAATAAATGAAACAGAGAAATCAGGTGCACATTTATATAAAAGTAATTTACTACGTAGGGACACAGTGGCTCAGTGGCTAAGACGCTGAGCTTGTCGATCAGAAAGGTCAGCAGTTCAGCAGTTTGAATCCCTAGCACCGCGTAAAAGGGTGAGCTCCTATTACTTGTCCCAGCTTCTGCCAACCTAGCAGTTTGAAAGCACATAAAAATGCAAGTAGAAAAATTAGGAACCACCTTTGGTGGAAATATAACAGCGTTCCATGCATCTTCGGCATTTAGTCATGCTGGCCACATGACCATGGAGGCAACATCTGACAATGTTGGCTCTTTGGCTTTAAAACAAAGATGAGCACTGCCCCCTAGAGTCAGGAATGATTAGCACATATGTGCAGGGAAAACCTTTATCTTTACTTAATTTACTCTCTGGTCAATTATGCAGTGAAAACTTCTAATATGTCACAGAATACAGTATAATAATAATACTTTATTTACAGTCACAGACCAAAACACGATCACTACAAAAGAGACACAGCAGCCAGTTACCAAAAGCTCAACTAAGGGAGGTTACAGCTTTCTCCTCTAATAGTCACAGCTCTCAAGAAAAACCTTGAAACCTGAGAGGTGATGTACGAGGAGACATCCCCAAAGCAATGCACAAACAAATCACAGCCATCAGGTCCAGAAGGGACAATTTCAGGAAGAGAACAGAATACAGTAGAACAAAGTAGGGTAGAGTAGGATAGGGTATGGTAGAGTAGAATAAGGCAAAGTTGAATAGAGTAGAGTAGAATAAGACAAAGTTGAACAGAGTAGAGTAGAGTAGAGTAGAGTAGAGTAGAGTAGAGTAGAGTAGAGTAGAGTGGAATAAGATAAAGTTGAATAAGGTAAAGTTGAATAAGGTAGAGCAGAGCAGAGTAAACCTGAGAATAATTTACCTGACATATTTGACATCTTCCCATCAGAGCATGGATCACAATCATAGCAGCAAAATTTCTCACCTTCTTTCTTCTTCTTCTGATAGCCAGCAGGACAGGGGTCATTACACACTGAACGGGGCAAGACCTGTTGATAAATCAGGAATTCAGCACTGAAGACTTGAATAATACTGGACAGTCCTCCTCTAATCTACCTGAACAAATAGAGCAACATAAGATCATGAAATGAAATGCCACACTTGGAAATCTCTACACTTCCTAAATATTGCATATGGTTGCATGTAAATGATCCCTTCCTTTCCCCGCTCTGGATCCAATGAAGGAAATGGAGAAGTGGTTTAAATTATTTAAACTAAGTAATAAGGGATATGAGACTTATTACTTAGCTTAGTACAAGCAGAAAACAAAGAAATAAATCACCGCCTCTGAGCTCCACTTCCATGGGTTAAACTTTCATTACTGTTCATATAATGAAGTCGGATGCTTTGCTGTATCAACCCCAATGAAGCCAGAATCATTCGTGATCAGACTGATTCTCAAACTTTTTATTCCTCAATATTATTTTATTGTTTACTTGTGTCCAGGATAGTAGCAATATTCCCCATTCCTTCCATACCCCCCCCCCAAAAAAAAAACCCGTGTCAGCGTTCCAAGTAAACCATCAGTACAATTCAGAACTCCGAGTCAAAGTCCATCCAAGTAAAAATTACAGCTCTGCCATTAACACCATTCTACCCAATAGATTGTTTCTTAAAATGTCCACTTTGGGTATAAATCAGAGGATTTGTTTGTGGATAAAGGATTTTCTGACAGATAGGCCACAGTCAGTAAGGATGGGATCTCACCATTCTTCTACTCTGATATTAAGCACAGGAGCTCCCCAGGGTTGTGTGCTAAGCCCCTTCCTTTATTCTTTGTACACACATGACTGTACTCCATTTTATAATACCAATGCAATTATTATATTTGTGGATGACACCACAGTGGTGGGGCTCATTAATAAGAACGATGAGACTGCTTATAGGAAGGAAGTGCAAGGGCTGACATTGTAGTGTAAAGAAAATTATCTTACATTTGACCACCACCATCCCCCAAAAAACACCCCAAAGAATTTATAATTGACTTCAGGAGAAAGAGAGATGTACATTTACTGTTAAGTAATTAAGCTCCCTGTCAGAAGAGCGAGTATGCAGAGAAGCGTAATGAGAGTGATATGGTAGAACACACACAAACCAGCATACAGAGACACTGAATAGTATAAAAATATAGTAGTTTACTATGTAGAAATATAGAGGTATTCAGAGTTCAGTTTACAGTCCAAGTCATACACAGTTCAGTAATTCAGTTATCAATATTCTCAGATTAACACACAAAGTATAGCTGAACAGTAGCAAACCACAATACCTCAAAATACACCAACCAGCTTCTAACAAAACAGAGAGAGATCTAACAGCCATTCTGGCTCCCTCTTATAGCTGCTTGAGGTAACAAACCAATTACATGTCTTAAGCATTTAAAGTAACAGTAAAGTAATCATAGCTTATGTACATTGGCAAGCTAAGCCTAGGGTTACATCCCTAACATTTACCGTTGTATATAAATGGCGAGGAGGTGGAGAGGGTTGGTAGTTTTAAATTTCTGGGCATTTATATCTCAGAGGACCTCTCATGGACCATGAATGCTAACATGCTTGTGAAGAAGGCACAGAAGGGGCTGTACTTATTGAGAATGCTAACGAAGATAAATCTATCTCAGCATCTACTTCTGTCCTACTATCGCAGAGTGTCCTGACATACGGCATTCTTGCATGGTATGGGAGCAGCTCTGCAGAGGACCAAAAAGCTCTACAGAAAATCATTAAAACTGCCTAGAATATCACCGGACTCCAGCTACCAGCCCTGGATGACATCTTCACATCTCGCTGTTTGAGGAAGTTGCGTAACCTTCTCAGAGACTCTTCCCATCCTGCTTACAATCTTTTTAGACTGTTGCCTTCTGGCAGAAGATACAGAACATTTAAAACTCAGACCACACGTCTTCTGAATAGCTTTTATCCCAGAGCTATAATTGCACTCAACAGTGAGTTATTGGACAGTACTACTTGGTCTGTTGTGTGGATACTTGGTGGTTTAGGGGTTGGAATTTTTTGGTGGGTGGGTGGGTGTTTAGGGATTGTTATGTGTGTTGGGCCTGGTCTCTGGGTGTTATGTGAATTTAAATAAAGTAAAGTAAAATTTATTAGATAAGTCATGTTGGCACATCTGGGGAAAAGCCAAATCTGAAACTTCGCATTTCCCCCTTTCCCACATTAAATTTCTCCCTTCCCCCTTTTAGCAATATTCACATCAGATACGCATATCACCGAGCTTCTTTTCTACCGGCAACCTCTAACCATGCCCCACAAAGTCCAGCAGAGCTCATCGGGGTTAGACAGCATCACTACCAGATGGATTCGTAACTGACCAACCACACTCAATGTATAGTCTTCAATGGAACTGCATCTAAATGGAGGGAAGTATGCAGTGGAGTACCCCAAGGCTCAATTTTAGGCCCAGTACTCTTCAACGTCTTCATCAATGATTTGGATGAGGGAATAAATGGGGAACTCATCAAATTTGCAGTTGACACCAAGCTGGCAGGAATAGCCAACACTGCAGAAAACAGGCTTAAGATACAGAAGGATCTTGACAAACTTGAACATGGGGCACTATGTAACAAAATGAAATTCATTGGTGAAAAGAGTAAGGTTCTACATTTAGGCAACAAAAACGGAATGCACATGTACAGTATAGGTGGTACCTTGCTCAATAGTAGTAACTGGGAGAGGGATCTTGGAGTCCTAGTGGAGAACCATTTAAATAGGAGCCAGTCATGTGCAGCAGCTGCCAAAAAAGCCAACACAGTTCTAGGCTGCATCAACAGAGGGATAGAATCAAGATCACGTGAAGTGTTAATACCACTTTATAAGGCCTTGGTAAGGCCACACTTGGAATACTGCATTCAGTTTTGGTCAGCACAATGTAGAAAAGCTGTGGAGACTCTAGAAAGAGTGCAGAGAAGAGCAACCAAGATGATTAGGGGACGGGAGACTAAAACTTATGAAGAATGGCTGCAGGATATGAGTATGTTTAGCTTAAGAGAAAGAAGGACTAGGGGAGACATGATAGCAGTGTTCCAATATCTCAGGGGTTGCCCCAAAGAAGAGGGAGTCAAACTCTTCTCCAAGGCACCTGAGGGTAGAACAAGAAGCAATGGGTGGAAACTAATCAAGGAGAGAAGCAACTTAAAACTGAGGAGAAATTTCCTGACAGTTAGAACAATTAATCAGTGGAACAGCTTGCCTCCAGAAGTTGTGAATGCTCCAACATTGGAACTAATGTTATTCTACCCATGTGAAAGTATGTTATTACGGCTATACTCCTTTTTCTATTCCCCTTTCCCACATCTTACTCAACCCCCCTCCCCCCGTTGTGGCAGCCTTAAGAAATCTGTCCAAAGGTGGATCCAAGACTGACACCCTGTTATTTACCGATTATAATTGCCTCAGAGCAGGAAAGAATAGTCATACTTTCATCCAAAATTTAAAAAAATACCTCAGAATCCATACCCGCTTAAAATCTTTGTGCCAAACAATTAGATCTTCATAAATGACAAATTCCTTTCCTGCAAGTGTTGTGGGATCCATCTTTCCGATTTTCATTTTGTGGTAAGAGTTGTTTGGAAACATGGCCACATTTATAATATCGAATCCAGAAAGCACTTCTCCCTGATGGTCGATGGACACAATTTCTCCAATCGAATTGTTGAATGAAAGGCCTTGGAGGAACCAGTGAAGCTAATTTTTTTTAAAAAGAGGGAAAATGGATTAAAGCAAAAAGAAGCAACAAGTGGATTAAATCAAGTTGTCCTGAAATTTATATCTAGAGAAATGGAAGTGGCATTACTTAATGCCGCACTGATTTCTGTCCGTCAGTTTTAAGTATGACTATCATTTAACCATGAGACATGGCACAATTCTTAATTATGGGCTACCATGGGAGAGACAAAACTGGGGCATCTGTGAACATACTGACATCATTGTGGCTAATAGTGGATATCCACAATCCAAAAAACCTAGATTCAAAAGCAATGTCATGGTTTAACATATCTTCCGGAGCTGGATTCTATCAAAGGCCAATAACTGAAGACTTTATATGAGAAATATTAAGACATAGGGATTGCAATTTAAATTAATCTATTGGTAAAGCTCTTGTAGTTCCCTCAGCTGATACAGAAAATATCGACAGTCTTCGGAGTGATGGCCTGTAAACTCCTGCAACTCTTTTCTCATATGTAAAACAATAAAACCAATAAACAGATAATCAAATAATAAAATAATAAAATAATATAATATCCTCCCCACCCCTCACCCTGGCAACAATACATCACACGAGCCATTCCATTCCACTCTGCGTTTCCCAGGCCCACTGGCAGAATCTGGTTTTCAGTGCCCTCCAGAAGAGTGTCAGAGTGAGGGCCATTCTCATTTCTGGGGGAATGATGTTCCAGAGAGAGGGAGCCACCACGAGAAGGCCCTTCTTCTGGGTCCCACCAGATGTATCTCCTGTTCTGACCTAGGCTTCCCCAAAAAGCACGAAGCAGATTCCTGGTCCCGACAAAACCCCTTTTATTAAACGAATGTGAATTCCTCTCATTCACATTCAGCAAAGGTCTGGCAAACAGTCTTTCAAAGGTGAAGTTATGACCACAGACCTTATCTAGCTTGGAAAGCTGCCATGCAAATATTTTCCAAATGAGGTGCTGTGCAAGGAAAGACTGGGCACAGAGTCTCTCAGATTCACGGACAGATCTTCACACTCCTGAAATGAATGAACGAACAAAAGAACAAATTGTTTCCTGCAAAAGCCCACTCCCCTTTCGCTCCTCTTTATTTCCTATGGGAGGGGCCATTCACTGTCCACCTGTGGCTTTACTCCCAAGTTGGCCCTGGTTTCTGAGCTGTTCTTTTCTTCTGGCAGTTCTGTGCATGCACACACTGGGAACAGGCTCCGGCTGTTCCTCTGCCTCAGTGCTGTCAGCTGAAAACTGCCAGACAGCCTTGGCCCCATTTCTTCCTCTGATGCAGAGCCCTCATCAGAGCCTTCCCCAGCCTCCAGGACTGGCCCATGTTCCTCCCCAACCTCCTCACTGTCTAACTCTGCTGCCAGCTCAGCTGGCCACTGGCGGGCCACAACATCTCCCTAGGGGATGGGACCCACAACATTCCTTGCCTACCCGCTCTGGTGGATCAGGTAGTTGTGACCAGCAAAAGACGGCCCCTCAGATAACATGGTTGAAGCTCCAAAACCCACATCATCTTGTCACTGTTTTTTGAACTTTGTGAATTGTGGTGACCAGCAGTAGACACACTTTCAGGATTCTTAGTGTCTATGAAACTGCTTTGCAAAGCAATAACTTTGCAATATTGAAATTTAGCACCCATGTTTCCCTCACTTTAGCAGTCCCTATCAGTGTGGCTTCAGCCTATGTGAAAGATCTTCCAGACTAAACAGTTCTGCAAACCACTCTTGGCAAGAACAACAAAAGATTGGTGACTACTAAGCCCTTGCAGAAGTTATTCCAGGTTAGGTGGACTTCAGCAGCTACTGAAGTCCGTACTTGGTCAAAGCCACCCAACATTGAAGACCTTCAGACAGTATTGCTGGGGAGGGCTGACAAGAGATTTCTGCAAAACTGACCCATCATTCAGAACAATGGAAATTGATTTGATATAATGAACCATACCAGTACCTTACTTGAATGTGTTCTAACTTAAGCTTCCCCAAAAAGCACAAAGTAGAGTCATGGTACCAACAAAACCCCTTTTATTAAATGAATGTGAATTCCTGTCATTCACATTCAGCAAAGGCCTGGCAAAACAGTCTTTCAAAGATGACCACAGATCTTATCTAGCTTGGAAAGCTGCCGTGTAAATATTTTGCCAGCGCAGTGCGATGCAAGGAAAACTTGGCACCAAGTCTTTGAGATTCACGGACAGATCTTCACACTCCTGAAACAAACGAACCAACCAACAAACAAGCAAGTTGTTTCCTGAAAAAGCCCACTCCTCTTTCACTCCTCTTTTATTTCCTATGGGAGGGGCCACTTGCCATCCACCTGTTGACCCTGATTTCTTAGCTGTTCTTTTCTTCTGGCAGCTCTGCGCATGCACATACTGGGAACAGGCTCCAGCTGTTCCTCTGCCTCGCTGCTGTCTAGCTCCGAAGGCAGCTGACAACTGTCAGAGGGCCTCGTCCCTGTCTCTGCCTCAGATGCAGAGCCCTTGTCAGAGCCTTCCCCAGACTCCGGGACTGGCCCATGTTCCTCCCCATCCTCCTCACTGTCCGACTCTGCTGGCTGCTGGCAGACCACAAAAGAATGAATATATGGAATGCACAGGTACAGTATAGATGGTACCTTGCTCAGTAGTAGTAACTGTGAAAGGGTTCTTGGAGTCCTAGTGGACAACCATTTAAATATGAGCCAGCAGTGTGCAGCAGCTGCCAAAAAAGGCAACGCAGTCCTAGGCTGCATCAACAGAGGGAGAGAATCAAGATCACGTGAAGGGTTAATACCACTTTACAATCCCTTGGCAAGGCCACACTTGGAATACGGCATTCAGTTCTGGTCGCCACGATGTAAAAAAGATGTGGAGACTCTAGAAAGAGTGCAGAGAAGAGCAACAAAGATGATTAGGGGACTGGAGACTAAAACATATGAAGAACGGTTGCAGGAACTGGGTATGTTTAGCTTAAGAGAAAGAAGGACTAGGGGAGACATGATAGCAGTCTTCCAATATCTCAGGTGTTGCCACAAAGAAGAGGGAGTCAAACTATTTTCCAAGGCACCTGAGGGTAGAACAAGAAGCAATGGGTGGAAACTAATCAAGGAGAGAAGCAACTTAGAACTGAGGAGAAATTTCCTGACAGTTAGAACAATTAATCAGTGGAACAGAAGTTGCCTTCAGAAGTTGTGAATGCCTCAACACTGGAAGTCTTTAAGAAGATGTTGGATAACCATTTGTCTGAAACGGTATAGGGTTTCCTGCCTAGGCAGGGGGTTGGACTAGAAGACCTCCAAGGTCCCTTCCAACTCTACTATTGTATTGTATTGTATTGTATATCAACATTCAACATTAACCTCTTCACAGAAGGGAATAAGTCCATTTCCACCACCACTAATTTGAAAAGAGTAAGAAGCTCAGCATGACTTTACGTGGTACTAATCCGCTTTGGCCAATAAAGGTTTTGATTCATAAGTTATCACCTTCCAGATGCCTTGATCTTGAAGTTCACCCTTTCTCATTTCTATTACTCTTTTGTATTTAGACTTAAGTACGTTCATCCCATGAACGGCATGGGCTACAGCATAGACGGCATTGTAGATGCTGTAACTGTGGCCCGTCATTTCAAATAAATGCCCAGGAAGGTTATTTAGCTCTTCCTTCCCAGTACATGCTTCATCACTTTCCATTGGTTTATTACTCTCTGAAAAGACACAATCGAAGCCTTGCTCCCAGAGGTCTTTCAGCAAACTATCCCGTTGGGTCTCGAATGGCTTGAGGGCCCCAAGGAATTTGTCAAAGCCTGGCAGTTCATTGGAGTGAATATCAAAGGAAATCGCTCCGTCAAACAATTGCAAATCAGAGGGCCGATGCAGACTTGTTAACATTAAATCCATTTGAGCTGTCAGAATCCAAACTTTCCCAAGGATTATGTAGGTATACTTGAGGAAAAGAAGCAGAACCATTGCTGTCAAGCTTTCCCCATAGAAGACGAATGTGTTGACTATGGTTTCCCGCAAATAAACATTTATTCTACCCACCACAGAACCGTGAAACATAGAAAAAAATGCTTGTTTTGCGATTCTCTCCATAAAGGCAGAGCAGATCCTGTTCTCAGAAAGAAGAGGGTCCAGGACTCGGAGGAAATTGTCTCCACTGTCATCATCCAGAATTAAAAGACCAACCCACGTCCATCCAAAATGCTTCAGCAAATGGATGATCCCCGCAATCTGAAGAGATTCATTGGGAGCCATGCGGTAAAAGGAAGCAGCCATCTTTGTCCCGTGCTTCTTGGGAGCAAATGAACCATAGGCAAGCTAGAATAAAATGTGTACTTTGTGGGTTATAGTTGTTAAACTCTCCATTCCTATGACAAAATTATATTTTCTTAAAGAACACATAGAATTGAGATTTAATATGGAGTGATTTAGAGTTTAAAGTATTAAGGGAAATAGGTGATCCTATAGAAACATGTTGGTTTAAAAAGGATATTAAAAAATTACAAGGAGGATTCAAAATCCCTTTCTTAAAAAAAAATTGGATAGAATTATGGAATAAATGGAGATACCGAGTAATGGCAGGAATTTCTCCTTTAACATCGGTGGTGGAAATTAAGAAATTCCCTAAGATTGGATTGAAAGAATGGATTAGTAAACTCAAAGAAAATCAGATATATAAATGGGAAGACTGGAAGAGCAAAATAAAGAATACAACATAACTAAAGAACATTTTAGCAGATATTAAATTAAATTGGTGGAATTTAATACCATTAGAGAAATGGATAAAATGGATGCCTTATATATTTCTTAAATGTATACAGTATGCTGCCTTTTCATCAGGGACTCAAGAGGACTTAAGCAGCCCTGTAAGCAACACCATAGGTTTGGAAGAGAGATGGTGATGATGGGCACATTTACCCATGGGTGGGATTGAAAAACCTTAGCAACTGGTTCTCTACCTGGTTGCTGGGTGGGCGTGGCCATAATGGGCATGGCCTACTCGGCCTCCTGAACCATGGGGGGGGGCGTTTTCACCCACCCCAGGTTCTTGGGGCTTTCCTCAAGCCTCCGGAAGGGTGAAAACGGCCTCCCCCAGACTCCGGAGACCGGAAACATGCCCATTTGCGAACTTCCAGAACTTCCAGGAGGTTTGTTTTTAACCCTCCTAGAGCCTCCATGCACTTACTTGGCATGATAAATGGGTCACAAGGAGACTCCTGGGAGGGGAGGGGTGGGCAGGGCAGGGCCAGCCAGTCCTTGCAACTACTGGTTTGGCGAACCAGATGTAAAATTAACATACGGTTCGCCCAAACCCATCTGAACCGGCTGAATCCCACCCCTCCATTTACCCCTTTGTTTCCATGACTGAGGGTGAACTTATACTAAATGAACACCTAAATATTTCCAGCTTCTGTTTGCTTTTTCAGACACCGTTTTTAACAAACTGTGTTCAATGTGGTGCATTAGAGATGGCTTAATTCCGATTCCCAACTTCATTAGGTCCTATTGATGTACCATCGAAGCAGAAGCCAACCCCTACTTATCATTTCTCGTTCCCTTCAATTTTGCTCTATGGGTGACAGTGCTTGGTTCCTACCGGTTCGGACCGGTTCGGCTGAACCGATAGTGGTATGTCATCCTGGGTTGATGGAACTGGCAACAACCCAGGCCTGCCACACCCCTGAACTGGTTCCCCCGGACTCTTCTACCATCGCCAGCATGTTTCTGCGGATGCGCAGAACAGTTTTCAGTCAACTGTGCATGCACAGCAATGTGTGGCAGGCACACGAATCAGCGAAGTGAGCAAAATGCCCTCTCAGCAAACCGGTAGTAAACCGATTACAAACCTACCACTGATGGGTCAGTTTTTATCCATGTCAATACTTGCATCTTACCTGGGGGATTTTATAAAGACTGATGATGTTTGACATGAAGAATGAGATATCAGCACCAAATCCGCCGATTATGGCCACAATGAGATTCTCCTTGAAACCACACCTGTAGTTGACAACCAACTGGTCTGATCGGAAGAGCAGCTCCAAAGTGGATCGGTAAGTCAGCCGGGCATCAAAATAGTTGTCACAGATGAAAAATCCCAGGGTAACGTTAGACAAGAGCCTCGGGTTTGAGTTGATCTGTTTCACCGCGAATGCCAAGCTGAGGGAATGCTGGTACAACTTTACAACAGCTCTGGCAAAACAATTGAGGGATAAATGAAATGCAGAGGAGTTGGTGCGGGGGAAGGTTTCACATACTGTATTTTTCGGAGTGTAAGACGCACCAAGATTTTGAAAAGGTATTTCTTTTTTTAAAAAAAGTATTTGCATTCTGCAGGCCTCCCAAACCCTCAGCATGCCTCATTTTTTTGTGAAAAAATGGGGCATGCAGAGAATTTATTATTCTCTATTAATCTATTATTATTATTAATGTGATATATGTTTGATTACTACCTCCTCCATGTATGTATATGTATGTATATGTGTGTATCTATATGTCTATATGTATGCATGTATATTTTTTATTGTACGCCTCCCCGAGTCCCCTGTGGAGAGGGAGCGGCTAACAAATTAAAAATTTGAATTTGAATTTGAATTTGAGAGACCTGCAAAATGCTTTCAGGAGCTGGGGGGGCCAAAAATGAGCAAAAAATACCCTATTTTTCACAAAAACAGGCCCGTATTTTTTTTTACCAAAAAAGGGGGTGCATAACCTTTTAAAGGCTTGTAGAGTGGGGGCTGGAGGTGGGGGCAAAAATGAGCAAAATACCAGCCCATTTTTGCTCGCTTTTGCCCTCCCCAGCCCCCCAGGAGCACTTTGAAAGCCTCCCAAACCCTCTGCACGTTCATTTTTGTGGAGGGGGGGGGGTTAGGAGGCCAAAAATGCTGTATTCAGTGTATAAGATGCACCCGGATTTTCACCCTCTTTTTTGGGGGGGAGGGGGGGAAGGTCCGTCTTATACTCTGAAAAATACGGTAAATTTACCACCGGTTTGCTGTGCACCGAAACTGTGACCGTGTGTGCCCACAGTTGCTTTGTGAGCGTGCGTGCCTTCGGTGCATGCCTTTTGCTCGCGCAGGCGGCTTACACACATGTAGGCGACTTAGAAATCATGGCTAAATAGAATGACATAGAGTCGGGGTGGGTAGATGGCACCTGTAGGTTGCCACTATCGTTTCTCCTGAACTGGTCCAACCCGGTTAAATATGTTCAGTGAAGCAACAATGACAACCTAAGCATGTTAGTTGTAAGAAGAATCAGATGTAAAGACCAAAAAGGTACATGTTGTGATATGTAGACGGATAATTAGAACTGCAGAAAAAACAATTGTTACCCACCTGCCTTCCATTGAGGACCGGTATATACAATACAATACAATACAATACAATACAATACAATACAATACAATACAATACAATACAATACAATACAATACAATACAATACAATACAATAGTAGAGTTGGAAGGGACCTTGGAGTTCTTCTAGTCCAACCCCCTGCCTAGGCAGGAAACCCTATACCGTTCCAGGCAAATGGCTATCCAACATCTTCTTAAAGACTTCCAGTGTTGGGGCATTCACAACTTCTGGAGGCAACTTCTGTTCCACTGATTAATTGTTCTAACTGTCAGGAAATTTTTCCTCAGTTCTAAGTTGCTTCTCTCCTTGATTAGTTTCCACCCATTGCTTCTTGTTCTACCCTCAGGTGCCTTGGAGAATAGTTTGAATCCCTCTTCTTTGTGGCAACCCCTGAGATATTGGAACACTGCTATCGTGTCTCCCCTACATATACTGTACTAGTCAAAGAGAAACCTGTGAAAATAACTACAGACCCCTCAAATCCTGGACATAAATTGTTTCAACTTCTACTCTCAAAATGATGTTCTAGAGCATTGCACATCACAACAACGAGACACAAGTTCAGTTTTTTTTCCCTGAACACCATTACTCTGCTAAACAACTAATCCCCACAACACTGTCAGACTATTTACTAAGACTGAATTCCTATTATTTTTCTCATCCTTCCTATTATCTATCTTCTTCTACTTATAACTCTAACCTTGTTGCTTGTGTCTTTATGATTACATTATTTTATTTAGTGTCCTAGTATGATTTATGTTGATTGCTTATTTAGTATCCTATGAATATCACTAAGTGTTGTATCTTATGATTCTTGATGAATTTATTTTTAGGTACACTGAGAGCTTATGCACCAAAGACTTGTGTGTCCAATTGCACTTGGCCAATAAAGAATTCTATATTTTTATATATCGAGACTTTCCCAAAGAGTGGAAATAGGCAGATGTTGTTTGATGGAATTGAAGGTATTGTGAATATCCAGCTCTTTTTCTCCTGTCTCCAGGTATTGCAACATCTATTATCCAGATGTTTTAATCTTTCTAATTGATGATAGTTAGTTCTGTGGTGCTATGTTTATTAGTATTTATTAGTGGAAGCCTGATTGTATTCTGTTAGTTCATTCCCACTGTATGGTTGTTCCTGCTAAATCTTACCTCTTGTTCCCACTTCTCTTCACATAATATTCATTGCATTGGTTTGCCCTTTTTGCAATCCTTAAATGTAATTAATTAGTTGTCTACTCTGGTGATATTTTAGTGAACATCTCTGGCAAGTCAAACAAGCCTTCTTATCTTGATTAGATTGAGATCAGATTGACAGAGTTGGAAGGGACCTTGTAGGCCATCTAGTCTAACCCCCTGCCAAAGCAGGAGACTCTACACCATTTCTGTCAAATGGCAGTCCAATATCTTCTTGAAAGCCTCCAGTGATGAAGCTCCCACAACTTCCGAAGCCAATTTCTGTTCCATGGGTTGATTGTTCTCACTGTCAGAAAATTTCTCCTTATTTCCAGGTTGAATTATTTCCTTGGTCAGTTTCCATCCATTATTCCTTGTCTGGCCTTTGGGTGCCTTGGAAAATAGCTTGACCCCTTTCGTCTCTGTGGCAGTCCCTCAAATATTGGAAGACTGCTATCGTGTCTCCCCTGGTCCTTCTCTTCACTAGACTAGCCATATCCAGTTCCTGCAACCGTTCTTCATATGTTTTAGTCTCTGGACTTTTAATCATTTCAGTTGCTCTTTTCTGTATTTTTTCCCAAAGTTTCAACATCTTTTTTTTTGGATTGGGGTGACCAAAATTGGATGCAGTATTCCAGGTGTGGCCTTACTAAGGCTTTATAAAGTGGTACCAAGACTTCGCGTGATTTTGATTCTGTGCCTCTGTTTATACAACCAAGGATTGTGTTAGCTTTTTTGGCTCCTGCTGCACACTGCTAACTCATGTTTAAGCGATTGTCCACTAAGACTCCAAATTCCCTCTCACAGTAAGCCTTTTTTTATAGTGTGGTGACCAAAACTGGATGCAGTACTCTAGGTGTGATCTTACCTAGGCTTTATAGAGTGGTATTAGTACCTCACTTGTTCTTGATTGTATCCCTCTAATAATGCATTTTACAATTGCATTGGCTTTTACATCTTATATTGACCATGCTGCTCAGAGTTTCTTCTGCTTAAGGAGAAAGCTTCAGATCTCAGCTATGAGAATATTTTGATTCCATAATTTCATACTACAATAGATTTCCATCAAGAAATCTGAGAGCTGTAGACGAGGCTGGGAAGTCAAAGGTTACCTAGAGTAAGGCAATGTGAATTATTTCCATACAAATGCCATTAAGGTACATGACGGATGCTTTACCTCTTTCTTTCTTTTTCAGGCATCACCTTGAAGATAGAGATTGCAACTTTTTTTAGTCACAATGCCAACCTCAAAATGCATCGAGAAGATCTGATTTTTTTTTAAAAAAAATGATTGCCTTATTTTCAAAATTAAACCAGAGGCAATTCATAGAGATCTAACCTACGACGTTGTAACTCTGCCTCTAGATTCCAAAATGAAAGATGACATCTGCAGGATCTTTGAGAGGAAAAATTGGCAGGATTTGATGTGGACAATGAAACTCTGATTAGCATAGTGGGATCTGGGCACAAGGAAGAAAGTGGTGGTTACATGAGGCACATGTGTTGATGCAGTATCCAAAAGGCACTGTTTGATCTTAAGTGGATAGTATATTTTTTTGGTACAGTCTTGTGAACTATCTTCTTATTTTATAAAGATGTAATGGATCTGTCATTATTGTATATGTTTTTGTGGATCAAAAACGTATACAATAATAAAATTGAGAGTCCTTAGTATTTCAAAAGACTCATTTTGCTGTTGTTATTAGTCGCAAAGTTGTGTCCGACCCACCGCGACCACATAGACAATATTCCTCCAGGCCTTCCTATCCTTTACCATCATCTGGAATCCATTTAAGCTCACACCCACTTCTTCAATGACTCCATCCAGCCATCTCATTCTCTACCATCCCCTTCTTCTTTTGCCCTCTATTGTTCCCAGCCAGAGGCTCTTCTCCAGGGAGTCCTTCCTTCTCATTAGGTGGCCAATGTATTTGAGTTTCATCTTCAGGACCTGGCCTTCTAAGGAGCAGTCAGGGTTGATCTCCTCTAGGACTGACCGCTTTGATCATCATGCAGTCCAAGGGACTCGCAGGAGTCTTCTCCAGCACCATCGTTCAAAGGCCTCCATTTTTGGGCATTCAACCTTCTTTATGGTAAAATCATTTAGGGCTTGGCTAAAACTGTCTATGCTCTTCAGAAACCCTGATTACAAATACAGATGGATGAAAACCCGTGCGAAACCTTATAATATTCTCTGCTTAATTTACGAAACACCTTTGAGAATCTTTTTATTTTTGCAATTTCTAACCACATCGAGAACTGAAAGAAAAGGAAAAGAGAATGACTTACAGAGGGGGCATGAATGACTTCTGTGAAGGATGCTCTTCAAAGGAATATTCCTCAAGTACGTATACAACTTGAGCTGTGATCCCACCAATGAGGAGGTTTCCTGGCTGATGCCATTCATGAAGGATAGGACAAGGATCACTTCTTTGGCAAGGCGTGGCATTCATCTGTCTCTTCACCGTCAACCATAGTGTGAGGACTATCCAGAACATTTTCTCCAGAGGATCCTTACTTGTGCCTATCTCCACAATCGCACCACTGCATATGGTGAGATTATTTTCTATCAACTAGATATTTTCAGAACTCATTCAGCTAACAGATGTAATTATATCAGTTCTCTCATTCCATGGGTTGACATCGGCAAGGTGAGCAAAGCAGGCCTGACCGACAAGCAGACTCCAGTGAATAGAAATAACCACCCGAATATAAAGGCACAAGATCCTGCCTGTATTTTTTTCCTCAGCTGCTGAAGTGCAACGGTTTATAACCTCTCTGAATTATTTCTGAGTATCTTGTGGAAAGCCTCTGGAGCTGGGTCATAAAGTTTCAATGATAGTCATTTAGCTTAATTGCCTAACAAACAGTCACCTCCTGGGTTTGGAGAGCTATTAATTCCCTTCCACATTACACCACTGGAGAGAATCATCTTCCTAGATTTTTAAGGAGATACCACATAAAAGAATGATATAGGATTATTTCTGTAAACTTAATCATTATCCTTGGGATTCTTCCCAAACCTCATAGCTGAAATCTGTTCCAACCAAACACACAAGTAAATAATTCAGCAGGATTCATTTACATAAGAAACTGATATTATATACAATAATATAAAGCATGATGCATGTATTCAATACTCATGCAGCAGAAGCCAGAACTTGTGTTTGTGTGTGTGTGTGTGTAGCATTTGTGCTGATAAATAAATAAATAAATAAATAAATAAAGATTAATATACATCTATTTCAAGCTATTTAGCTCTCATCAGCTAGCCATACCCTTACTGAGATTTGAACCTGGGCTGTTTTTACATGTTAGGCAGTTGTATTAGCCACTAAGCTCCAAGCTCTCCTCCCTTATCAGCTGAGCCAAGGAAATAAGTGTTATGTCAAAGCACCTGGTATGCCCAAATATGGGAGGGAGCATACTGATTCCCTTTTACCTTTCAGCTCCCCCCTAGGAGCCTTCCAGGCAGGAAACCATTTTTGTGTTGCATTTGTGTTGATAAATAAATAAAGGGAGACTAGTATAGATCTATTTCAAGCTATTTAGCTCTCATCAGCTAGCCATACCCTTACTGGGAATTGAACTGGGTAATGTTGCAATGTTATTATACATATTTATGTTAAAATATAGGCCTTCCTTATTTAATTCAACATTTTAGTCCCCCATTCTAATAACAATAGCAGTGTCATTAAAACTTCCATAATGTTGCCATCTTTCATTATTTTTGCTTCATATTGCTTCATTAGTTTTTATTACTTCTTATCTTCTTGTTTTGTTTGTTGATTTGTCAATTCTATCTTTTCCCCTGGTCTCTCTATTCTCTTCTCCATTTCCTGATTTTTTTTCTTGAAATCCCAACTTTCCTCTAAGGGCTTAAAGGCACTTTCCCTTTATTTGAATGTTTTGAAGTCCTCCAGTAAGCCTTAAGATGGACTTGAACTTATATTTCCTAGGCCCAAACTAGAGGTAGGAAATCATAAAGCTTCAGTAGATTGTACAAAAATACGCAGTTCTCATTCACTCACTTCCTCTATATCTGAATTAAGTGCTGATCTTTGAACCTTCTTTCAAGGTGAGCTGCATTGTCTGTGATAAACTCTTACAAATATTTCATATCATAAATCTGGTGGTTTAAAATCTCTCATCTAATGACATCCATAGAATAGACTACATTTAAAAACTCCCTTTTTATGACCCTGTAATCCCTTAATTCAGGCTAGACTCAGGATGACTGTATGGAACTGAGCATTTAATGGAGTTCACCACAGATATTTTTTTTTCCTT
Organism: Natrix helvetica; assembly: GCF_964273705.1. Classification (NCBI taxonomy): domain Eukaryota; kingdom Metazoa; phylum Chordata; class Lepidosauria; order Squamata; family Natricidae; genus Natrix; species Natrix helvetica. The sequence goes on along the minus strand of NC_138554.1, from coordinate 4,963,267 downwards.
TGTGCCCTCAGAGAGAAATATCTGCCACTAGCTAGAATTGAACTCTTAACCTCCTGTGTGGAAGATGAGTGTCTTCACTAGTAGGCCATCACACCATTCATAGAATAGACTACATTGACTAATCAAAACATATTAGTCAGAACAACCAACATAATGAACTTTATCTGTTGTCAAACACTTTCTTAATAAAGATCAGTTGTCATTTCCATCAGTTTATATCTTGTCTTCTTCATAAGCCTGATTTGTTAGTGATTGTGGTTTTCAATATTGCTTGAAGGGCTTTTCTTTAAGGGAGTTGCAACTCTTTCCCAAAGAAACTATGTTTCAACACTATTTTGTAGTATTTTGATGGTTTGGAGACATATCCCTCTGAAATGGCTCAACGTCTGAATTTTTAAAATTATAGTTCAATATTACCAGGAGGAAATGAAAATGATAATTGCTGAATAATTTTGGCACTGCTGGTGATCAGTGACTTGAGTAGAATCCATGGATTTTTCTCCATGCTGCTTAATCATGATAAATATGATCCAAATGATATTATCCAGATATTAGATCACTGTAAATAGTTACCAAAGAGCAGAACTCTTTTGAAGAAGACCTGAATACTCTGTTCATTAAATATGTAACATAAATAATAAGAACTAAAAGAAAAGTATTTATTAAAAGCTGAGTCACTCGTTAGACAGCAAAATAATTTACTTTTCATTTCCATTTATTTCACACACACTGTTATACATACCAGGGATAAATAATACTGGTAAACTTGACAAACCTAATAAGCAAAGCCTGTTTTTATAAACACATAAGCCATGATTTAATAGTCAGAAATTTCTCTTTACAAGTTGTCCTTTGCTGTTGAGCTCAGGCCTCAGCAAATAATGTAGCATTTGGGGGAAAAGATACATCCCAAAACTGACAGAACCAACAAACAAGCTCCATTTTTTTAATAGAAGAAGATTACTCATTTAGTTTCAGAGGAGAAATACATCAATCCATAATGTAAAATCAAAAATACTTTTTCTTTACAAGTTGTCCTTTGCTGTTGAGCTCAGGCCTCAGCAAAATAATGAAGCATTTGGGGAAAAAGATACATCCCAATAACCCAGCACTAGAAGCTAAGATGGAGAAGATCTCCACAGCTACCATATACTTTCCTTTGGTGCTCAAGTAAGTAGGAACAAAAGACAACCAAACACTACAAAATACCAGCATGCTGAAAGTGATGAACTTGGCTTCATTGAATGTGTCTGGCAGGTTCCTAGCCAGGAAAGCCACCATGAAGCTGACAAGAGACAGAAACCCCATATAGGCTAAGACAAGATAAAACATCACAACAGACCCTTCGTTACATTCTGCTATGATCTCTTCAGGCATTGATTGCATGTTAAGTTCTGGAAAGGGGGGAGAAGTGATCATCCACACCAGACAAATGCTTGCTTGAATGAAGGAGCAGAAGAAGACAATTAAGAAGGACAATGTTTTCCCCAACCATTTTCTCATGCTGGACCCTGGTTTGGTGGCCATGAAAGCTGCAATGACCATGATGGTTTTGGCCAACACAGAAGAAATGGCCACGGAGAAAATAATTCCAAATGCAGATTGTCGCAGGAAGCAAATCATTTTGAGGGGTTTTCCAATGAAAAGAAAAGAGCAGAGGAAACATAGCAGAAGGGAGATGAGGAGAGTGTAGGTGAGGTCTTTGTTATTAGCTTTAACAATAGGGGTATCTTTATGTTTAATGAATATTCCAAGTATGAACATAGTCATGACAGAAAATAAAACAGTAACCATACCTAAACTGATCCCCAAAGGTTCTTCATAGGTTAGAAAAGTTAGGATTTTGGGGATGCAACGGACTTTGTCCTTACTTGGATACTGATCTTCTGGACATTCGGAACAGGCAATCATATCTGGAAATAAGAGAGAAAGAATTGAATCTAATTGTTATGATTTCTGTATCACCAAGTGAAATATATAATTATATTACATCAAAATAGTCTTTTTTTAACTTGCCCTCTTTAAGAAGTATAGACTTCAATTGTCGGAATTGTGGATAAAGAATTTTGGGAGTTGAGGTCCAAAGGTTTTAAAACTGCTAAGCTTGAAAAACACTGGATTAGATCATTAGATGAGAACCAAAATTAATTTATGGAAGTGGGAACCTTCTCTGTCAGTGGTAATTGTGGTCAAATAGCACCACACTTAAAATATGTCAGAAGCATCATAAAGACCTATCCCTTCAAGCTTTCCCATTTTTAACTGTAACATGAAGCCCTGCCCATTTTTACCTAGTATCCCATGTGTTTCATAAATGTTGCTTTTTTCCCCTTTGGGCATGATTATATAAGGGCCTGGAGACAAAAACATATAAAGAACCTTTTGCGGAAATTGGGTTTGGCTATTCTAGAGAAAAGAAGGATTAGGGGGTGACATGATAGCGGCATCCTGGTATTGAGAATAGAGTAGAATAGAATCACAGAGTTGGAAGAGACCTTGGAGGTCTTCTATCCCAACCCCCTGCTTAAACAGGAAACCCTACACCACTTCAGACAACTGGTTAGGGGCTGCCACAAAGAGGAGGGGGGGCTCAACTTATTTTTCCAAAACACCAGAAGGCAAGAGAAGAAACAATGGATGGAAACTAATCAAGGAGAGAAGCAACATGGAATTAAGGATAATTCTGTCAGTTAGAACTACTATTAACCAGTTGAACAAGCTGACCTTCAGAAGTTGTAGATACTTCATCACTGGAGGTTTTTAAAAGGAGATTAGACAATAATAGAGGGTTTAATTATAAGAACCCCAAGAACCTTTCCAGCTTTATTCTGATATAGGAACTATATCTCTTTTGTATAGTTTGTTGGTTTGTTTGTTTGATTGGTTGGTTGGTTGATCAAATTTATATAGCCATCCATCTCACCAAAAGTGACTCTTTGTGGTAGACAATAATGAGGTAAATTAGTTTCTCAGAAGGGAAACTGGCAGAGACATTAAACTATTGTGAATACAGTTGTAGTAGTTTGGTTCAGGCCTTGCTGAAGCTGGAACGCAAGTAGGCCGTAAGAATGTGACCTTTAACATACATAGTGCTTGCATAGGATGTAAGAATGTGACCTTTAACATACATAGTGCTTGCATAGGATGTTGACTGACCACAATATTTAACTAACCATTTACTTAGCTTAGCATAGCGTTTGCATAGGATGTTGGTTAACCGCTAATATCTAACTGTGTACACGGCGCATTATCAGGCAATGTTTTTGTAAACCCCCTAACTGCTACATACCTATTAATTGTTTTCTTGTGGAAAATTACTGAATGTACTTCCTTGTATGTGTCCACTCCCCCACCTTAAAGAAACTGCTTAATAAAAGGGTCTGTGCAGAACATGTCAAGAGGAATGTAGCCATACATCCTCCAGGCACTCTGTGCTTGCCCACCTCGAGCTAACTCTTTGTGTGGTGTCTTAATTTGCGGCCTTCGTCCACGTGTGGACCCTCCAAATTCCCGGTGAGGACCGGGGCTCGTTCTCCCACCCAAGGGAGAACCCTGAAGGCCCAGACAGGCGAATCCGGACTCGAGTGTGTCACCCACCTTGCAGCGACAACTATATTCAGCAAGAGAAAAATCTACATTTAAAACAAAACTCATTTTTCGAATTGTTATTTTATAAATCGCTATGTGGGTCTCATAGGTGAAAGACTGATGATTTGAGAATGGACACTTCGTTGTTTATGGGAGGTTTTCTTTAGCCTTGCTGCTTTATTGTAGCCATTATTAAAGCGATGTCACCATCCAAAAAATAATAATAATAATGAGATAAAATAGCAATCCAGTACAGGGATCCTCAACCTCTGGGCTGTGAGGGGTTTGCAACTGGGCCACGGAAACGGCTGGCGTGTACATACACAATCCTCGCTGGTGTGAGCAGCAGGCACTCCCTTTAAGTGAGTGGAAAGTGTGTGTACATGCCGCCACTTGTTCAAAACCATCCAGTAGATCCGACAATCAGCTGGGAGCCAATGAGTGCACTTCTACAATCAGTTGGGCCCGCCCCTGCGTTTTACTTACCTGTATCCTCTCAGCTGATTCGCTCGGCAGAGCAGATTGCCATGACTCCACGGTGTTACTACCCAGAAGTAGAAGTAACGGAGCGGCTGCTCAATTTTGTGGTGGAAAAAAGTCATTTGCCAACATAGAGTGGAGCACAGCAGAGAGAAAAAATTACCTGACATGTTTGACATTTTCCCCTCAGAACAAGGATCACAATCGTAGCAGCAAAATTTCTGCCCTTCTCTTTTCTTTTTCTGATAGCCGGCAGGACAAGGATTGTTACACACTGAACGGGGCGAGACCTGTTGATGTAACCATGTTGATGTAACCAGGATGTAAACCAGGATTGGTGAATTTAACAAAAAAAAAATCAACATTATAAGTGTGCCTTTGAGAACCAGGTCAAGGAAATGAAGTTTTTTTTTTTTAATTTTCCTCATCCTCTTTTTGTTCTTGAAGTTTTGGGTTCTTTTCCCAACCGTGTCATTAGGAGTCAGTTACCGTATTTTTCGGAGTATAAGACGCATGGGAGTATAAGACGCAGCCAGGTTTTGAAGAGGAAAACAAAAAAAAAAATTTCCACTCTGTAAACCTTCCAAAATTGGCCCATTTTTTTGCAAAAATGGGCCCATTCCCCCCCCCCCAAAAAAAGGCATGAATAGCCTTTAGGGAGCTTGCAGAGTACTCCTTGGGGGGAGAGCAAAAATGAGTAAAAAATTGTCTGTTTTTTGCGAAAATGGGCCCATTTTTCTGTTTAAAAGAGAGCATGGATAGCCTCTAGGAAGCTTATAGAGTGCTTCTGGGGGCTGGGGGGGGGTGTAAAAGTGAGCAAAAAAATGGCCCTTTTTTGCTCATTTCTGCCCTCCCCAGCCGCCGGGAGCTCTCTAAAAGCTTCCTACAAGCTATGCATGGCCATTTTGGTGAAGGGGGCAGGGTTTTGAGAGGCAAAAAATGATGTATTCATTGTATGAGACGCACCTTCAGCCTCTTTTTTGAGGGAAAAGGGGGCGTCTTATACTCCGAAAAATACAATACTCACTTTGTATGCTATTGTACATAGAACTGTCAGAAACGTCAATGTTTCAACCCCAGTGAAGCCAGGATATACCTTAGTCAGCTCACTGATCCTCAAACCACTTATAACCCTGTGTTGGCAAATCTATGGCACGCATGCCCAAAGTGACACATGGAGCCATGTCCCTTGGCACATGTGGCATCGCCTGTTCCTCTTCCAAGCTTCTGGCATGTATGTGCACACAAGGACCAGCTGCCCTTTGGGCATGCAGCAGTGCCAGAAACTGGAAGAGCTGGTCTGTGAGCTGGAAATGATACTTCCTTGAAGTATCTTCGGAATTGGGAGTGTCCAGAAAGAAGGAGGACCAATGGGAATTCTCCCTTCTGCAGCATCATCGGTCTCCGGGCAGCGTCTCCCTTGACTTCACCCACTGGAGGAGAGAGTTCCCCACAGAGAAGAAGCCCAACTTGTTACTCAGGCCAAGATTCCCCCCCTCCTCCCACTTTCTCCGCTTCCCTCTCTCCTGTAAATTTGTCCCATGCAGCAGGAAAAAGAACACCCGTAGTTAAAGTACAAGCAGTGAAGTTTAACTGATTTTAGAAAGCTGCAAAAGAAGGCTGTATTGAGCTAGGCCAAAACTTTGGTTCAGGCTAAAAAGCTTGATATTAGAGGCCCCGGACTTTGGTCAAGGCTAAAGTTCCTCCTTCTGCCAGGAAGGAGTTGCTGAGATGATATATGGTATTTTTATCTATAGCAGTGCAGACTGACCCAGACGGATGCATCCTGATGTTCACTTCTGCTTTCTGCCCCAAATGCCATGGATAAAATATGATAATGTCTGCACAATCTTTGAGATGCGTGTAACTCCCTTTTCCTGTCTTATCTTTAACCAAATGTCTGGACTAGGCCTTTTTCAGTTCCTCTTAGGACCATATATGTCAAAGGTAACACCCAGATAATGTATACGCAATTTGGAGTATAAGAGTATGCTTTTGTAAACCCTTCGAGGTTCAAATGATTTGCTATGTTATGGCTGTTTGAACCAGGGACGTGCGGTCAGGGGAGGCAGGGGAGGCAGAGCCTCACCTCTCATCATGAAATAATAATATATAAAATAATAATATCCACGAGGGAGTTTCATATATATAAGAGGAAGAGGAGGGAGGAGGAGGAGCGCGTGCGGGGCGGTGCCAGCTGGGCAACAGGCGGAGGCAGGAGGGTTCTCGGAAGCGCCAATAACCTTCCTGCCTCCGCTGTATTTTGCGCGCTCCTCGCGACTGCAATAGACGTCCAGAAGTGGCAGGGGCTTGATGACATCACCACAGCTGCCATGCACGGATGGACGGAGGTAGCGAGAGTGGCGCCGAGGCAGTCCGGCAGACGAGCGACCGAGGATCAGGCTGCCTGATCCTCCATCGCTCACTCGCTCTGGTTACCTCCGTCCGGCCGCGCCCAGCGGCGACATCATCAAGATGAAGTGGCTTGGAGGCAAAGTGCTTTTCAGTGCTTTTCAGTGCTTTTCAGTGCTTTTCAGTGCGTCTGGCGTTTAGGTAGATAGTCAGATGTCCTAAATGCCAGACGCACAGAAAAGCAGGTGCTGTTGGGGACTGCGGAGCGCGAGCCGGCGGAGCGCGCTCAGGATGGCGGGGAATGGGATTACGTGTGCTGGAGACTGAGGCAGCCTCAGCCTCCAGCACACGTGGTCCCATTCCCCGCCTTCCTGATGACGTCACCAGCCTCACCAGGCATAAACCTCACCGCACGTCACTGGTTTGAACCTATGCATAATAAAACCTTTCCTGCATCGAAGAGCTTGGCCTAGTCCCTTCTTTTCTACAACAGTATAATCAAACTCGTCTCTGATCTCCAAATCTTCCACCCAGAATCCTGCAATAACTTAAAAATCCGTACCTTCTTAAAATACTTGTGCCATACAATTAAATCTTCATGAATCACAAATTTGCTTCCTTCCAGTGCTGTGGGATCCATCTTTCCAATTTTCACTTTACGGTAGGAGTTGTTTGGAAACATGACCACGTTTGTAATATCAAATCCAGAAAACACTTCCCCACGGTCGTTGATGGACACAGTTTCTCCAAGCGAATTATTGAATGAATGGCCTTGAAGAAACCAGTGAAGCTAAATAAAAATGAGAGGGAACTAATAACAGGGGGGAAAATGTCTTGTGGGTTACATCAAGACTTTCCTGCAATCATTTTTCTTTTGGACATTAGGCCTGCAATACTTTTTATTATTCTACTATGCATTTTATATTGTGAGAAAATGGGAGGTGGGCATTGTACGGAGTTAGATGCTATGTAGCCATAACAAAATTCTTTCTAAAAAGCCAAGGTCATCCTTTGTCTCTACACCTGATCGGAACTGGATGGGTGGAAGCTGCCAGCATGGCAGTGGGAGATTGGACCATGTGATGGACTTGTGGGTGTGGGGGCAAGATCTTGAACTTTCAACTGGGTGGGGAAAACTGGGAAGCTTTCCGATTCAGGTTTTCCCAGATGTGCCAACATGGCTCTCTTCATAAATTGGAACTTTGAGGAATCCTTTACCTCGGACTCTGATTTAATTGTGGATGCTATTTGGAACCCTGACAGTCGCACTCTTATCTGTCAATCAAATTTAAGTAGGACTATCACTAGATCATGACAACTTGCTCTAGTCACAATTATGATCTTCCACAAGCGAGACAAAAATGTGACACATGTTAGCATAGTGACATCATTTGATTGATGCAAGCTGATTGGCAACATGATTCTGATGTCTCCCCTTAGCTGTTCTTTCTTTGGGATAAAGACACGGTTTATTTCACTAAATAAGATTCATACTCCATCTTGTCATTTCTCTTTGCATTTTTTCCAGTACCTCAGCATCAGTGGTGGTATTCAGTGGCTTCAAATTGGCGCAGGTGAACTGGTAGTGGTGATTCACCCATCTGCCCCAGTGCTTGCCATTCTATTTAGCCATGTTTTCTAAGCTGCGTGCATGCATGAAAGCCCCGTATGAGAGCAAAGTGCATGCATGGAAGGCCATGTGCATGCACAGGACGTGTGCATGCTCACATTTTCAGTGTGCATTGAACTGGTGGTAAAATTATGTGAAACGCGCCTCTGCTCAGCATCTTCTTTATATTGTGGTTTCCAGTCCTGGGCACATTGCAAGTTTGAAAGGAAGCACCTATCCTCATTGACCCATCTTTTCAGAGTCAGTTTTCACCAGATTTGTGCAAATATGATATTTCCAATAAAAGTAATCTTTGAGGAATTATATTGCCTCGGAGTCTTGCTGGCAATTGATTTATTACTTGGATTACCGGGTTGGATTACCTGGGATATTGCATCTCCACTACCGGAGTAGAGATGGATCCTACCAAGATTCAGGCAGTCCTGGGGTGTCAGGCACCAAAAACACACGCGCAGCTGCAGAGTTTCCTAGGCTTCGCAAATTTCTACCAGCAATTTATCTATGAGCGGGCAGGTTGGATGAACCCCCTGGCTACGTTCTGGTCTATATACTTTCGCAGGTCCTCCATCTCTTTTGGTGCTATCAAAATCCTCCCTGGAGCAAAACTTGTTATTGGCAAAGCCACCCAGGTAAATGAGGAAATAAATTGCCAGTGGAAATTAGCAAAGCCCAGGAAACTCTGCACCAGCCTGCATGTTTTCAGCACCTACCACACCAGGAGCTCCTGACCCTTGATAGGATCCATCTCTACTCCGATACTGGAGATGCAATATCCCAGGTAATCTCATCTGTCGACAATTTCACATAGAGGTTTGCAGCTAACATCTTCTGCAAGACCTGCCAGACTATGCTCGGGCATGGTTTTGGTATAGATGAGGATATCGCCAAGGTACATGAGCACACCTGTGACACCCATATTTGCTTCAGGTTATCCCCTTTAACAGTCCTTCTCAGCCTTTTTTCTGAAAAAAAGCATGGTTGGCATCTAGAATCCATCCTGTAAGTCATCCCATCCAGCTTTTGGAAAGTCAACCCCAGATAGGTGACCAGGAGGCGCATGCTGAAGATATTCCAGGTGGGTTGGCTTAAACACACTTATGTCAAAGTCACCCAACACTGAATACCTTCAACCAAGTACCGCTTGGCACTTAGAGGAAATGAAAGAAGCTCAGTATACCTTTCATGGTATTAATCTCATCTTTGGAATGACAGTGTTTGATTGCCAGGTGAAGAGCCGAGGTGGTTAGAATGCAGTACTTCAGGCTACTTCAGTACTGCAGGCTATTGCTGACTGCCAGCTGCCAACAGTTTGACAGTTCGAATCTCACCAGGCTCAAGGTTGACTCAGCCTTCCATCTTTCAAGAGTGAGTAAAATGAGAAGCCAGATTGTTGGGGGCAATATGCTGATTCTGTAAATCGCTTAGAGAGGGCCATAAAGCAGGGGTCTTCAACCTTTTGGACCTCAGGGGACCACTAAATCCATAATTTTAAATCTCATGGACCACTAATATGTTCTGCCTAATGACTGGCTGGGTGGGCATGACTAGGTAATCATGTGACTGGGTGGGTGTGGACAACTTGATGTCACTCATGTTGATGGGTGCCTCGCTGGCCACTGCTTGCCTCTCCTCTCCCAGAGATCTCTCACCTGCCTAGGCTCCTTAGGCCCCAACAGGAAGCAGTTGTTGGAGCTAAGCAGCCACCATGAGAAAGATTTGGCAAAATAGCTGGCTCAGTTCAAATTGGATCTGACCAAGAAGGAGGCTCAGCAAAGCACCTCACTGAGGACTACAAGCACAGGCTTTCCAAGCAGAGGAAAGACCTGTGGAAGTGTAAGGCCAGATGCCGGCGCCTGGAGACTCAGCGGGCTAAGATGGTCAGCTTAGGCTATGATGCAGTCCCACTTCACCACCAGCAGCGCTTCCCTCCAGCCTTCACCCAAAGCCCCACATCAGGAGGTTGAAGCAGACGTCAAGTCAGAATTTCTCCCCCCCCCCAACTTGTACAAAAAGACCCCGAAGGGGGAGACTCCCTGCAGCAACCCAAACGTTCATTGCATGTATCTGTCCCAGGGGGCATAGTTTGAGGACCCCTGATTTAGTGCAATATAAAAAAATGCAAATAATTTTTCTGCAGACCACCAATTGCTATAAGTCTAAGTGCGATTGCTGTTGCCATTACCTTCCAGATGCCTTGATCTTGAAGTTCACCCGTTCTCATTTCTGTTACTCTTTTGTATTTAGACTTAAGTACGTTCATCCCATGAACAGCATGGGCTACAGCATAGACGGCATTATAGATGCTGTAACTGTGGCCAGTCATTTCAAATAAATGCCCAGGAAGGTTATTTAGCTCTTCCTTCCCAGTACATGCTTCATCACTTTCCACTGGTTTATTACTCTCTGAAAAGACACAATCGAAGCCTTGTTCCCAGAATTCTTTCAACAAACTATCCCGTTGGTTCTGAAATGGTTTGATGGCCCAAAGGAATTCCTCAAACCCTGGCAGGGCATTGGAGTGTACAGCAAACGAAATTGCGCCATCAAACAATTGCAAATCGGAGGGCCGATGAAGACTTGTTAACGTCAGATCAATTTGAGCTGTTAGAATCCACAATTTCCCACGGCTTTCACCTGCATACTTAACGAACAGAAATAGAAGCATTGCTGTGAAGCTTTCTCCATAGAAGACAAATGTACTGATTTTGGTTTCCCTCATGTGAACATTTATCCTACCCACCATAGGATTTTGAAAAATGAAAATGAAAGCTTGTTTGGGAAATCTCTCCACAAAAGCAGAGCAGATCCTGTTCTCAGAAAGAAGTGGCTCCAGGGCTCGAAGGAAATTGTCTCCACTCTCATCATCCAGAATTAAGAGGCCAACCCAAGTCCTTCCAAAATGCTTCAGCAGATGGATGATCCCTGCAATCTGAAGAGATTCATTGGGAGCCATGCGGTAAAAGGAAGCAGCCATCTTTGTCCCCTGCTTCTTGGGAGCAAATGAACCGTAGGCAAGCTAGAATAAAATGTGTACTTTGTGGGTTATCGTTGTCAACCCTCCATTCCTATGAGAAAGTTATATTTTCTTAAAGAACTTGTAGAAATATACATCCTGCCCCCAACTGTCAGGCCTGCAGCAATCTTTCCTTTTGGGCCTTTGGCCTGCCACACTTTCTATTATTCTTCTATGCATTTTCTATGGTGGGAAAATGGGAGGGGGGATTGTACGGAGTTAGATGATATGCAGCCATAACAAAATTCTTTCTAGAAAGCCAAGGTCATCCTTTGTCTCTGCACATCTGCACCTGACCAGAATTGGATGGGTGGAACTGCCAGCATGGCAGTGGGAGATTGGACCATGTGATGGACTTGTGGGTGTGGGGGGGCAAGATCTTGAACTTTCAACTAGGTGGGGAAAACCGGGAAGTTTTCAAATTCAGGTTTTCCCAGATGTGCCAACATGGTTCTCTTAATTAATTGGAACTTTCAGCAGTACTTTGCCTTGGACTCTGATTTACTTTTGGATGCTATTTGGAACCATGACATTAACCCGAATCTCCCTTAAAATACTTCACCAGCTAGCCTGAATTTCTGGGTGCTGTCCAGGGTCCTGAGCCTCAGCACCAACCCGTGCCCTGGTGGCGTAAAGTCTCAGGGAAGATGGAGGAAGAGAAAAGCAGCAAACGAAGGATCACCTATCTATGTCGAAACTATCTATGTGCCTTCAAAAGCCGTGGTGGAAGACATGGAGGCCGTGAAGAGGGAATGCCAGCTGGGAGCCAGGCGCAAAGAGCTGGCCTCTAGGCTTCATCTTACAAATAGAAGAAATACTTAAGTTAAACAGGAAAGATGTAGGTAAAGAAGACCCAAGAGAGGAATTTGGGAGGCAAGTTAAAAAAAACGAATAAGATTTGGGTTTTCCCGGATGTGCCAACATGGCTCTCTTAATAAATTGGAACTTTGAGCAATCCTTTGCCTTGGACTCTGATTTACTTTTGGATGCTATTTGGAACCCTGACAATTTGAAAATTTATTATTATTCCTTGCATGGGCTTCCATTTTCAATTGCAAATGAAGCTTTGACCACTATAATTCCTATATACCACTCTGTTTTCCTCAAAATAAGACCCCACTGGAAAATAATTCCTAGCATGATTTTTCAGGATGTTCATAATATAAGCCTTGCCCCCAAAATAAGACCTAGTTAAGATCGTCAGCCAGATGGATGCATTTAGTACTGTATTTCCCAGAAAACAAGACTAACCAGAAAATAAGCCCCAATGTGACTTTTGGAGCAAAAATTAATATAAGACCCAGTCTTATTTTCAGGGAAACATGGTAAATGCTAAATAAATGGAACATTGTTGTTTATTTCTTTATACTCTACCATTTTTTTCAGGTCCTTAAGAAGACACATAGAGCACTCTAAACAATCCCGTAGGTTTGGCTGCGAAAGGGTGATGGAGACAATCATCCCTTATGGGTGAAGATGAACTTACATCTGACCACCTGAAGTTCTCACAACCTAGTAGGCTTTTTCAAAAAAAATATTACTTTTTAATATGTTGCATCAGGTATGTCTTAATTCCAACTCCCAAATTTCATCTGTCCATTTTGATGAATAATTGAAGCAGAATTTAACCCCTACTTGGAATAAAACTTTCCCCATTCGCTCCCATTTTCCCAAGTCGACGAGTTTTCATACATGTCAATACATACCGTATGGATTGACAGCCAAAGAAAGAAGCAAACTGGAATTAAGGAGAAACTTCCTAACAGTGAGGACAATAAATCAGTGGAACAGCTTGCCACCAGAAATCATGGACTGGAGGTTTTTTTTTTTTTTTTTTAAAGAAAAGACTAGACAGTCACTTATCTGAAATAGTATAGGTTCTCTTGCCTGAGCTGGACTAGAAGACCTCCAAGGTCCCCATTCTATTTGAAATTCTAAAACATCTTACCTGTGGGATTTTATAAAGACTGATGATATTTGACATGAAGAATGAGATATCAGCACCGAATCCACCAATGATGGCCACAACCAGATTCTCCTTGATGTCACACCTGTAGTTGACAACCAACTGGTTGGATCGGAAGAGCAGTTCCAAAGTGGAACGGTAAGTCAACCGGGCATCAAAATAGTTGTCACAGATGAAAAATCCCAGTGTAACATTAGACAAAAGTCTTGGATTTGAGTTGATCTCTTTCACCGCAAATGCAAAACTCAGGGAATGCTGATACAATTTTAAAACGGATCTGAAACCATTAATTGAAATACAGAGGGATTGAGGAAAGGAGAATATATTTTGTGGAGAACAAGAGCAATAATATGAAACTTGGACATTTGGATAGGCATCAGCTATAAAAACCAATGAGGAATATTTGGTACATCTAGAACTGGGCTTGCTTGCATGAATTGCTAAATTCAAGTGTATAATGCAACTAGATCATGATTAGTCACAGAATCAGACAGATGTCCCAAAGGTGCTTTTTCAAGAGGCAACTTTGATTTTTCTTGAAGAGGTTTTGCTTCTCATCCAAGAAGCTTCTTCAGTTCTGCTTCAAGGAAAATCAAAGAAAGTCCAGTTGCCTCTTGAAGATGATCCTTTAGGACAACTAGGTCCTGGATGAATGAGAGCCTCCATAGACAATCAGACAGATGCTTAAACTGGACTGTCCATTTTTAGCCACACACCGATTCTTTCCAAGCACCCGGAAACAGGCAGACTTTATTATTTGCGTTAGTTAAAAGTATTGTAGCAGAAAGGAACTTGTTCCATTAAAGGTGGTTTTTCTCAATTGACTGACGCTGATTTTTTTTTCAATGCTGATTTTGTTCTAGTGGTGGACCAGTGGTTTTAGGATTGCACCTAAGACACCAATTATATTGGTACTATCTTTGCTTTCTTTTGTACTTTTTACAATTACAATACAAGAGTTGGAAGGGACATTGGAGGTCTTCTAGTCCAACCCCCTGCCTAGGCAGGAAACCCTACACCACCTCAGACAAATGGCTATCCAACATCTTCTTCAAGACTTCCAGTGTTGGATTATTCACAACTTCTGGAGGCAAATTCTGTTCCACTGATTCATTATTCTGTCAGGAAATTTCTCCTCAGTTCTAAGTTGCTTCTCTCCTTGATTAGTTTCCATCCATTGCTTCTTATACCACCCTCAGGTGCTTTGGAGAATAGTTTGACTCCCTCTTCTTTGTGGCAACCCCTGAGATATTGATACACTGCTATTCTAATCATTATGTTAATTAAACAGACATACCCAGTTCCTGCAACCTTCTTCATATGTTTTAGTCTCCAGTCCCCTAATCCTCTTTGTTGCTCTTCTCTGCACTCTTTCTAGAGTCTCCACATCTTTTTTAAATCGTGGCAACCAAAGCTGAATGCAGTATTCCAAGTGTGGCCTTACCAAGGCATTATAAAGTGGTATTAACACTTCACGTGATCTTGATTCTATCCCTTGGTTTATGCAGCCTAGAACTGTGTTGGCTTTTTTGGCAGCTGCTGCACACTGCTGGCTCTTATTTAAATGGTTGTCCAGTAGGACTCCAAGATCCCACTCACACAGTTACTACTGTTGAGCAAGGTATCACCTATGCCGTACCTGTGCATTTTGTTTTTCTTGCCTAAATGTAGAACCTTACTTTTTTCACCATTGAATTTCATTTTGTTAGATAGTGCCCAATGTTCAAGTTTGTCGAGATCCTTCTGTATCTTAAGCCTATCTTCTGGAGTGTTGGCTATTCCTGCTAACTTGGTGTCATCTGCAAATTTGATGAGTTCCCCATTTAGAGGATGGGGTACTCCACTACATTCTTCCCTCCATGTAGATGCAGTTCCATTGAGGACTACTCTTCTCTTAGCATGTCTTTGCATTTTGTTATCTTCTCTTCTGCTGTTTCCAAATGCTCCCACATCCACTACCCAAGCCTTTCGTTTTCTTTATTGACAATGGTTAAGTTTTGCATTATGTTGCATTGTGTAGAAGGTGCTTATTTGTTTGAATGCTAAAGTCCCAGTGTCAGCTTTGGAAGCCATATTAACACTGGAAGCTTCCACAATGCCACATTCTTGTGCTTGGCAAATTAGGAGGGGGGGGGTTTAGTAGAGGGAATGTAGTTAGATATAATAGCATTCTTCTTTTCGGTCAAGATAATGGTATTCCTGCACCAGGAGGAGGAGTGGTTAAAGTGAGGTCTTGAGTTGGAATAGATGGGGATTGGACCATGTGATGGAATGCAGGGGCTGGGTTTGGGCTTTTGACCTACTGAGAGAATGTCCGGAAATCTCAGATTTTGGGTTTCCCAGATATGCCTGTATACTTGCTTTAATAAATAGGAGCTTTGAGAAAATGCCTGTCTCAGAGTTTTTCATTGGAGTTGGGTTTTTTCTGGAATGCTGACATTAACCTGAATCTGAGATTTCCATGCATTTTTCTCCAGGTGCAGGAATACCATGACCTTGACCTAAAAGAAGAATGCTATTATATCTAACTTTATTCCCTCTACTAAATTCCCCCCTCTTAATTTCCCAAGCATAAGAATGTGGCAGCATGGAAGCTTCCATTGTTAATATGGCTTCCAAAGCTGACACCCAGAACACTTTAGCATCTCCGTTTTCTATTACTTTGTCTATTTTGTGGTCCCCAAATTGCATGCTTTGCAAAAAAAAAAAAGGAAAAAGGAAGACGTTTCTGGCCAATATTCAAATGATATTCCAAATATCACAATAATCATGATACAAGATCTAATTGAAGCTTGACTGGTTATTTTAAAGTAAATTCTTATAAGGTGATGGTAAATCTGGAAGGTAAATTCTTATAAGGTGAAGGTAAAACTGGAAACTAATCAAGGAGAGAAGCAACTTAGAACTGAGGAGAAACTTCCTGACAGTTAGAACAATTAATCAGTGGAACAGAAGCTGCTTCCAGAAGTTGTGAATGCCCCAACACTGGAAGTCTTTAAGAAGATGTTGGATAGCCATTTGTCTGAAACGGTATAGGGTTTCCTGCCTAGGCAGGGGGTTGGACTAGAAGACCTCCAAGGTCCCTTCCAACTCTGCTATTGTATTGTATTGTATTGTAAAAGGTAAAGGTTCCCCTCACACATATGTGCTAGTCGTTCCCAACCCTGGGGGGCAGTGCTCATCTCTGTTTCAAAGCCAAAGAACCAGCGCTGTCCAAAGACGTCTCCGTGGTCATGTTGCCAACATGACTAAATGCCAAAGGCACACGGAACACTGTTACCTTCCCACCAAAGGTGGTTCCTATTTTTCTACTTGCATTTTTACCTGCTTTCGGACAAACAATGGGAGCTCACTCTGTTACGTGGCACTAGGGATTCGAACTGCCGAACTGCCAACCTTCTGATCGACATGCTCAGCATCTCAGCCACTGAGCCACGATATCCCTTTATTCTTATAGTTCTTATACTTGCACAGTATAAATTCTTAGACCCTGTCTCAAATGACAGATGGAAAGGAAGGAAAAGGAAAAGAGAAATTCTTACAGAGGTGGCAGAGAGGATTTCTGTGAAGGATGTCCATCAAAAGTAAGTTCCTCAAATACGTATACAATCTGTGTGGTGATCCCACCAATGAGGAAGTTTCCTGGATTATACCACTCATGAAGGACAGAAGGAGGAAGACTTCTTGGGCAAGTTACGGCATCAGACCGGCATGTCATTTCAACCAGTAGCCACAGTATAATTGGTGCCCTCAACATTTTCTCTGCTAAAGGATTATTTGTAATCCCAGTCACTGCATATGGCGAGGCTATTTTGCATCCGCTGCAAAATCAAGGAACGCTTTCGGTGAACGCACACAATTTTGTCACTTTTCTTGTCCAATCAGCAAGGTGAGCAAAGCAAGTTTGACGAAAAAACACATTCCAGTGAATGGAAATCACCACCACAATCCAATCCTGCCTGTTCCTTTTCCCTTGACTGCAGAGGTGAAAGATTTTTTATAACTCTTCCAGATCGACTTATCAATTCTTTTCCAGTGTTTCCTGGAAAGTTATTGCATTGGTGTCATAAAGCACTAATGATAGTCATTTTACATTAATTGCCAATAAACACTTATCTCTGCAAAAGAAAGCACCTGGGTTTGGAGAGCCATTATTTCACTTCCACATTAGAGCTTTGGGTAACTATCTTCATAATTTTTTTAAGAGATTCCCCATAAAACATTTATATATGATTATATCTGTAAATTTAATGACGTGGTGCAGTGGCCTAGAGGTGAAGCTCTTGCCTTCACAATCACCAGTCTGTGAGTTCGAGCCTATGTAGAGGCAGATGTTTCTCTCTCTGGGCACACTGAGAATATATCTGCTGAACAAAACTCCTCATTGGCGACAGGAAGGGCATCTGGCCATTAAAACACTCTGCTAGCTGCATGCAGTTGCCCAGACTCCACCCCTCAAGGGATTATGGGGTCGTTAAATGAAGATGACTTCTGTAAATGTAATTATTATTCATGAGATTCTTCCTAAACCAAATATTTATGGCTGAAATCTCTACCTTTTTCAAATGTATCTCTTTGGGACGCAAATGAGCACAGTCAACCTCAAAAAAGCCTCTGAGAAATGTTTCATTTTTTGAAGAAATTCTCTCTCTATAAATAAATATAAATAATATAAATATAAATATAAATATAAATATAAATATAAATATAAATATAAATATAAATATAAATATAAATATAAATATAAATATAAATATAAATATAAATATAAATATAAATATAAATATAAATATAAATATAAATATAAATATAAATATAAATATAAATATAAATATAAATATAAATATAAATATAAATATAAATATAAATATAAATATAAATATAAATATAAATATAAATATAAATATAAATATAAATAATAATATAAATAATAATATAAATAATAATATAAATAATAATATAAATAATAATATAAATAATAATATAAATAATAATATAAATAATATATTAAATATAAATAATATATTAAATATAAATAATATAAATAATATAAATAATATAAATAGGAATAGGAATAAAAATAATATAAAGAGATATATAGAACATATATACCTTTTCCAAATGTATCTCTTTGGGACACCAATCAACCTCAAAAAAGCCTTTGAGATATGTTTCATTTTTTGAAGAAATTCTCTCTATATATAAATATAAACACCAACAACAACAACAACAACAATAATAATATAAACGTAAATGTAAACGTAAATGTAAATGTAAACGTAAACGTAAACGTAAACGTAAACGTAAACGTAAACGTAAACGTAAACGTAAACGTAAACGTAAACATAAACATAAACAAATGGCTGTGTGTGTGTGTTTTCCAGCATAACTCTGAAACGCTTCAAGCAATTTCAACCAAACTTGGTACACAGATGACTTATTCTCTGGAAACAAATACTGTGGAGGGTAAGACACCCCTAACAACCCTCAGTGTGCGTGTCCTCTCACGCAGGTGGCATTCAGAGCCCTCTCTATGAGTCCTCGCCCCAGCTCAGCGCCACCACGCATGCACAGGGTGTGGAGGTCATTCACACATGCGTGAGGTGCGGGGGGAGTGCAGAGGGAGTATAAGTATATTCTTTATTGTCATTGTACTTAAACACAATGAAATTGGTTTTAATCTCACTGGTGCAAAATTATAACAGAAACGAAAAAAGAAAGAAAAAGGGAAAAAAAACTAGTGTATGCATGGAGTGATTGTGCTTGTATTTAAAAGTCTCACAGCCCAAGGACTGAAACTATCTTTAAACCTGTTTGTTCAGCTGGCTATACTTTGATGTCTTCTGCCTGATAGTCGAAGTGCAAAGAGACACTGACCAGGGTGTGAATCATCTCTGAGTATCTTCCTTACTCTGCTAAAGCAGCGAGATCTGGCCATGTCATCCAGTGGTGTCAGAGGGCAACCAATGGTTTCTTGTGCCGAATTGATCACTCTCTGTAGGGCCTTCCTGTCCGCCGCTGTTAAACCAGCATACCATACTGTAATACAATATGTGAGGACACTTTCTATGGTGGACCGATAGAAAGAGGTCATCAGCCGTTGTTCCACCTGATTTTTTCGCAGGACTCTAAGGAAATGAAGTCTCTGTTGGGCCTTTCCAATCCAATCCAATGCAGGGAGGTGCAGGGGGAATGCAGTGGGAGCCACCCGTGGCCCCTTTTTTGCTCTCAAGAGGCTGCAGGGAGGCCTACTAGGCCCAAAACAGGGCATGGGGGGCTCGTGCATGCATGCACGAGGAGCAGGGGAGTGTGTGTGTGTGTGTGTCATGTGACACTATAGATATAATTCATTCCTTTTTCTGTCTAATACAGGATTAGGATAAATAAATACCTGGGCAATGCCTGGTTATCAGTTGGTTGCTTATAAAGAGTGCAAAGTTAGTCCATTGAGCAATACATTGCTCCCCTTGGCTTTTTCTTTCTTTCTTGAAAACCTATTCCAGCTTTTCTTCAAGGGCTTGAAGGCATTTTCATGGTGCTCTCCCTTAATTTGAATGATATTAAGTTACACAGTCGGCCTTAAGGTGGACCTAAAGTTTCATTTTCTTGATCCTAGTCATCAGAGGTGGTATTCAGCCAATTTGGACTGGTTCTCCAAAACCGGTAGCAAAAATCATGTGTAGGCTCGCCCCCTCCCCCCAGCCGGCTCTAAGCCGTCCTATTTAGGCACATTTTTGAGGCTGGGTGCATGCGTGGAAGGCGAACGCGCGAGAAAAGTGCATGTACGGAAGGCCAGGCACATGCAAGGACACATGCAGGAGGGGGGGAACCGGTGTGTAACAAAATGTGAAACCAACCACTGCTAGTCATGCATAATCCCATAGTCTTTATGTCCTTCCAGAATTCCTCCTCTCGCTCTTCATCTTGATGATGTGCGGACGGGCGGGGGGAGGGAGCTGGAACCGGTTCTAAACGGCACGGTAGATTTGTGGAACCTCTTCTTTTCTTTTCTTTTTAACACTCTTCAATACGTCTTCCAGCTAGCATGTTGATTGGTTACATTTAAATTCCGTGCATTACTACAATCATTCTTTATACTTCATTCAAATTGAGTTGTGCATTTTAAATCAAAGAATATACCAACATTCTCCTTTAACTGCATTCGTTTGAAAGTACTTTTATCCAAAATCATTCGTATTTATATTATTCAATGAATAAACATTTTAACACCGACAACAATCTATAAGAGCTACCACATTCTGCTTATTTATCGCCTAGGATTCCTATTTCTTTCCTCCATCCACCTATACCATTTATCCCATATCTGATAGAATTCTGATTCTTCTTTTCCCTGGATTTCTGTAGTTAGTTTGTCCATTTTGGCACAGTCCATCACCTTTCTTATTATTTCCTCTTCACTTGGAGTTAGCTTGTTTTTCCATTTCTGGGCATAGGCAATCCTTGCCGCCGTTATTATATGCAATATTAAGTACTGGGTTTCTTTTTTGTATTTCGCAGACATTGTTCCTAATAAGAAAATTTCCGGTTTCCAATCTATTTTAACTCCTGTTATTGCCTCCAGCCACTTTTGGATCTTTTTCCAAAACTTTTTAGCCTCCTCACAGGTCCACCATAGGTGGTAGTATGTTCCGTGTATCGATTCGCATTTCCAACATTTTGGGGATGTATTTGCCAATATTTTAGCTAACCTTGTTGGTGCTAGGTGCCATCTGTAAAACATTTTATACTGGTTTTCCTTATATGCGACCGAGAATGTCATTTTTAAATTTGTGTGGAACCTCTTCTATAGAACCCACCCCTGCCTAGAACAAATTATTCACCTGCAAACTCTCTCCTGTCAAAGATCCCAGCACACCATGTGTTTTATGGAGGTGCTGAGTGACCTGAAATGGGAGAAGAGACATCTAGTTCTCAACAAGAACAAACCAAACAGAAGTTATATCTGATATTAAGACCAACCTTGTGAAACTACGGGAGTGAAGCATCAGTAGTTATCCACAGCTTGAAAAATGGGGCTTTAGGAAACTTGTCATATTTTAAGTGTGGTACTATTTGATCACAATTTTAACCATAAAAGAAGATTCCCATTTCAATAAGTTAGTTTTGGTTCATACCCTATGGTCTAATCCAGTGTTTTTCAAGTTTACCACCTTTAAGACCTGTGGACCTCAATTTCCCAAAATTCCCTAGCCACAATTCTGAAATTTAAAATCTATATTTCTTAAAGTCACAAAAATAAATGTATTTGAAATATTATTGTAATTGTTGATATATTAGAAAGTGGTAAAATAGATGATTGAATATATGGTTGATACAATGAATAATAAGATGCTGCTTTTGCTTATCTTTTATCTTTTGTTTTTCTTTCTGTATAAGTTGTGAGATTTGGAGAGATTTCTACTTTCAGCATGATGTAGCTGCCAATTTTTTTTGTATATCCACCTAGCCTTCCCTATAAATGTTTAAAAACCAATAAAATTCTTTAAAAAGAAAGAAACTCTGGCATTTGAAGCATGCAAGTCTTAAAGCTGTCAAGTTACAAGACCCTGGCACCCCTAAACCTTTAGAAAAAAAACCCAGGGGTGTTCGAACTTGACAGCTTTAAGACTTGTGGACTTCAACTCCCAGAATTCCTCCTCCAGTCATGTTGGCTCAGGAACTCTGGCACTGAAGCATGCAAGTCTTAAAGCTGTCAAGTTACAAGACCCTGGCACTCCTAAACCTTTAGAAAAAAACCCAGGGGTATTCAAACTTGACAGCTTTAAGACTTGTGGACTTCAACTCCCAGAATTCCTCCTCCAGTCATGTTGGCTCAGGAACTCTGGCATTGAAGTGTGCAAATCTTAAAGCTGTCAAGTTGCAAGACCCTTGCACCCCTAACCCTTTAGAAAAAAGAAACCAGGGGTGTTCAAACTTGACAGCTTTAAGACTTGTGGACTTCAACCCCCAGAATTCCTCCTCTCGCTCTTCATCTTGATGATGTGTGGACGGGAGGGCGGGAGGGAGCTGGAACCGGTTCTAAAAGGCACTGTAGATTTGTGGAACCTCTTCTATAGAAGAGGTTAGAACTGGCAGGAACCCACCCCTGAAAGCACTCCACAGGCCGGATTCGTCCCCTGGGCCTTGAGTTTGACACCTCTGTTCTATAGCTTCAGCATACCCGAGAAAAATACAGAGCCTCCATCCACCCAATTCCTCTATTCCACAATTAAATAGTGATCTTTGAACATTCCTTGAAGATCAATTGCATTTTCTCACATAACCTCTTCTAAATACTTCCTGGTGGGCTTTCTTTTTAAAGAGTCAGTTTGGTATGGTGCAGTGATGGTGAACCTTTTCGGCACTGAGTGCCCAAACTGGAATGCGTGTGCATGCATGCGCATGTGTGCGCGCCGGAGTGCCGGAAACCCAAAGAGGAGCTGTCCGGTGTGCATATGTGCATGGGCCAGCTGGTCTTGGGGTTTCCAGCATGCAGGAGCACTGGAAACCCAAAATCAGCTGGCCAGTGCGCACATGCCTGTTTTCTGGCCATTTTCTCTCCATTTTTCCAGCCATTTTCCAGTGCTCTGGTGCTTGTGAAGACCAGCTGGCCAGCACTCATGCAGGAAACCCGAAAAGCAGTTGGCGACAGTGTGCAGGCCCACAGAGAGGACTCTGCATGCCACCTCTGCCATGCATGCCATAGGTTCGCCACCGTGGGTATAGTAGTTAAGGAACCAGAAATCCAGCTTGGACCAGTCCTTCTCTCTTAGCCCAAATTTACTCACAGTGTTGTGGTGGTGAAAAAACTACGACGTGAACGTGTGTTGGATATGTTTGCCATCTTTAGTTATTTGTAAAAATAATAAAGGAATAAATACATAGATAGAAAATATTTGATGTTTTAGCAACTGTCCTCTCATAATTCCCATTCAATAAATTAAGTTATTACGTTAGTGTCAGGCCTGTAGTTATATTCTTTTTAGGATCTTTGGCCTGCCACACTTTCTTATAATTTCCTATGCTGTTTCATTAGTGTAGTAGTTGGGAGGGGGGAATAGAAAGGAGTAGGATTGTGGAATGTATGTTGACATTCTTTTATAGAAGCCAAGGTCATCTTTTGTCTCCGCACCTCGACACCTGACCGGAACCAGAGGGGTGTAGATGCCAGCGTGGAAGATGATGATTGGAACATGTGATGGATTTGTGGGTGTGGGGATAGATCATGAACTTTCAACTGGGTGGAATTCCAGGATGCAAATCAGAGTTGGAATTTTCCATAGAGGTGCTAACTTGCCTGTAGAATAAATTGGACCTTTAAGGATGTTTTGCCTTGGACAATGATTTATTTCTGCATGGTATTTAGAACCCTAACAGTTAGAACATATTGGATCCAAGATTAAACACCAACAAGTTAATTGTCCTCAAAACTTCCTTTATGAAGGTCTGTTGACTTCATATTATGGTGGAATTTTCCTTTTCATCAGTCTATTTGTCCTCCTCTTCAAAAACCTGATGGTTTTCAATATTGCTTGAATGTCTTTTCCTTAGAAATTTGTAACTCTTTTCAAGAGACGCTTTATTGAACCCCTGCAATATTTTGTTCATTTTGGGGAATATCCCTCTGAAATGGTTACATAGTTAAATGTTCAGAATTATTGTGTAATATTATCAGGAGGAAATGCAAAACTAGATATAAGGAACTCAAGGGAGAGCCACAGTTTAATAATCATGCAAGTTTTTTTTTCTTTACAATATGCCCTTTGCTGTTGAGCTCAGGCCTCAGCAAAATAATGTAGCATTTGGGGAAAAAGATACATCCCAATAACCCAGCACTAGAAGCTAAGATGGAGAAGATCTCCACAGCTACCATATACTTTCCTTTGGTGCTCAAGTAGGTGGGAACAAAAGACAACCAAACACTACAAAACACCAGCATGCTGAAAGTGATGAACTTGGCTTCATTGAATGTGTCGGGCAGGTTCCTAGCCAGGAAAGCCACCATGAAGCTGACAAGAGACAGAAACCCCATGTAGCCCAAGACAAGATAAAACATCACAACAGACCCTTCGTT
Source organism: Natrix helvetica (assembly GCF_964273705.1). Classification (NCBI taxonomy): domain Eukaryota; kingdom Metazoa; phylum Chordata; class Lepidosauria; order Squamata; family Natricidae; genus Natrix; species Natrix helvetica. Next base: position 4,939,164 of record NC_138554.1, on the reverse strand, counting down.
ACATTCTGCTATGATCTCTTCAGTCACTGATCGCATGTTAAGTTCTGGAAAGGGAGGAGAAATGATCATCCATGCCAGACAAATGCTTGCTTGAATGCAAGAGCCAAGAAATATAATTAAGGTGGACAGTGTTTTGCCCAACCATTTTCTCATGCCGGACCCTGGTTTAGTGGCCATGAATGCAGCAATGACCATGATGGTTTTGGCCAACACAGAAGAAATGGCCACAGAGAAGATAATGCCAAAGACAGATTGTCGGAGGAAGCAAGTCACTTGATGAGGTTTTCCCATGAAGAGGAAAGAGCAGAGGAAGCAGAGCAGAAGGGAGATGAGGAGAGTGTAGGTGAGGTCCTTGTTGTTCGCTTTAACAATAGGGGTGTCCTTATGCTTGATAAATATGCCAAGTATGAACATCGTAATAGTTGAGAATAAAACAGCAATCACAACTAAACTGATCCCTAAAGCTTCTTCATAAGTTAGAAATGTTGTAGTTTTGGGAATGCATTGAACTTTGTCCTTACTTGGATATTGATCTTCTGGACATTCAGAACAGGCCATCGTGTCTGCAAATAAGAGAAAAATCATGAGGTATGGGATCTAACCTTCATGACTGATGGGGCATCAAGTTATATATAACATATACATTTATAGATTAAATTATATAAATGTTTTTTGAAACTTGACCATTTAAAGAACTTTGGACTTCACTTCTCAGAATTTTGGCTGGGGATTTGGGCATTTGACATCCATGTCTTTTAAAGCTAAGCTTGAAAAAAAAACCTGATTAGATCCCCATGCATATGTGTGCTATTCATTCCTGAGTCTAGGGGGCAGTTCTCATCTCTGTTTCAAAGCCAAAGAGCCAGCACTGTCCGAAGACGTCTCCATGGTCATGGGGCCATCATGACTATGCACTGAAGGTGCACAGAACTCCGTTACCTTCTCACCAAAGGTGGTCCCTATTTTTCTACTTGCATTTTTTACCTGCTTTCAAATTGCTAGGTTGGCAGAAGCTGGGACAAGTAACAGGAGCTCACTAGTTCAGCTCACACTGAACTGATTGACAAGCACAGCATGTTAGCCACTGAGCCACTGCATCCCTCATTATATGATACCTAAAGATAATTTATTGGGGTGAGGATCTTCTCTGTTAGTGATCATAGTCAGGACGCTCCACACTGGATATATTATACAAGCTTCCTAAAGACCCATCCCATGGATGTATATAAGTGGGAGTGTTTACATTTGTTCAAAACACCCAAAAAAGTGGTCACTATGGTACGACTGAAGCCTTGCCCTTGTTTTACTTTACAGCAATTTCAACCAAACCTGGTACACGTCTGGTCAGTTTTGCATTGAAACAAAGTAATATACCAGAGAGTAGAGTAGAGGAAATAGGGTAGAGTAGAGTAGGGTAAGGTAGAGTAAAGTAGAGTTCAGGGTAGGTGTATATAGAGTAAAAGAGTGGAGTGGAGCGGAGCGGAGCGGAGCGGAGCGGAGCGGAGCGGAGCGGAGCGGAGCGGAGCAGAGCAGAGCAGAGCAGAGCAGAGCAGAGCAGAGCAGAGCAGAGCAGAGCAGAGCAGAATAATTTACTATAATTGACATCTTCCCATCAGAACATGTATGGAAGGGTAAAGTTGAGTAAAGTTGAGCTAAGTTGAGTTGAGTAGATAGAGTAGAGTAGAATTGAGTAGAGTAGAGTAGAGTAGATTAGGGTAGAATAGAGTAGAGTTGGATACGGTAGGGTAGATTGGGTAGGGTAGGGTAGGGTAGAATAATTTACCTGACATGTTTGACATCTTCCCATTGGAACAAGGATCACAATCGTAGCAGCAAAATTTCTCTCCTTCTTTCTTCTTCTTCTGATAGCCAGCAGGACAGTGGTCATTACACACTGAACGGGGCAAGACCTGTTGATAAACAAGGATGGAATTCAAGACTGAAGACTTGAGCAATACTGGAGAGTCCTCTAATCTACCTGCACGAACAGAGTAGCAGAAATCAAAGGATAGTGGAATTTCCCAGCCATGATATTACCTGTTTCCCCCAAAATAAGACAGGGTCTTATTTTCTTTTGACCTCCAAAATAAGTGCTTGGCCTTATTTTCAGGAAGGTCTTACTATTTTTGAGGTGCAGGAGATCCCTTAACTTTGGCCCACAGATCACCTGATCCAGAGAGGGCTGGAGGTTCTGTCCCTGTTTCTTATACATTCTTGCCAGCCCCTGCGTTGTTGGGCCTGCCACTCTTTTTGTGGCCACCACTAAGAAAAGGGGTGTGGTACCTAGGGTTTGTGGTAGCAGCCTTCCCCAAGGTTGTTCCATGTGGATGGCCAGTGTATGTGGGTTGCATGGGGCATGTTTCCTCCCTTTCTGCCCCAAGGAAATGGCGGGGACTGGCTGCACATGTGTTTAAATATTTAGGGGAGGGCTTATTTTCAGGGGTGGACTTATTTTAGCACATGGGCTCAAAAGCCAGATTGGGCTTAATATCAGGGGAGGTCTTATTTTTGGGGAAAACAGGGAAGGAGTCACTGATTCACTTTTTACACTATTATTAGTGTACAACTTGAACATGGGGCACTATCTAATAAAATGAAATCCAAGGGTGAAAAGAGTCAGGTTCTACATTTAGGCAAGAAAAACGAAATGCACAGGTACAGTATAGGTGATACCTTGCTCAATAGTAGTAACTGGGAGAGGGACCTTGGAGTCCTAGTAGACAACCATTTAAATAGGAGCCAGCCATGTGCAGCAGCTGCCAAAAAAGCCAACACAGTTCTAGGCTGCATCAACAGAGGGATAGAATCAAGATCACGTTAAAAGTGTTAATACCACTTTATAATGCCTTGGTAAGGCCACACTTGGAATACTGCATTCAGTTCTGGTCGCCACGATGTAGAAAAGATGTGGAGACTCTAGAAAGAGTGCAGAGAAGAGCAACAAAGAGGATTAGGGGACTGGAGGCTAAAACATAGGAAGAACTGTTGCAGGAACTGGGTATGTTTAGCTTAAGAGAAAGAAGGACTAGGGGAGACATGATAGCATTGTTCCAATATCTCAGGGGTTGCCACAAAGAAGAGGGAGTCAAACTACTCTCCAAGGCACCTGAGGGTAGAACAAGAAGCAATGGGTGGAAACTTATCAAGGAGAGAAGCAACTTAGAACTAAGGAGAAATTTCCTGACAGTTAGAACAATTAATCAGTGGAACAGAAGTTGCCTCCAGAAGTTGTGAATGCCCCAACACTGGAAGTCTTTAAGAAGATGTTGGATAGCCATTAGTCTGAAATGGTATAGGGTTTCCTGCCTAGGCAGGGGGTTGGACTAGAAGATCTCCAAGGTCCCTTCCAACTCTGCAATTGTATTATATTGTATTGTATTGCATTGTATTGTATTGTATTGTATTTTTTGTATTGTATTGTATTGTATTGTATTGTATTGCATTGCATTGCATTGCATTGCATTGCATTGCATTGCATTGCATTGCATTGCATTGCATTGCATTGTATTGTATTGCATTGTATTACACCAACCACTAAGTTTGTCAGCTCACTGGTTCTCAAATGGCTCATGCCCTGTCCAAAAAAGAGGTGGGAGCACTTCTGATATTCCTATTTGATTGTTGTCCATATAAGAGGTTGAGAGACAGGTCTGTATAACAACAAATGACCCATTGGGACCCCCATATCCAAACAACTTTCCTTGTGTGTGGCTAGAATCTAAAAATAACATTTAACACAGCACAGGACTTAAGCAAAAAGGTTCCATTGAGATCTGCCGGTGTGGGAGTAATTGGGGTAGATTGTGACACCGAAATATATTTTAGTGTATTTTATCTACATCTTAAATTATTGTACGCTATTCCAATTTCATTTTAAATGGTATTTTATTCCAATTTCATTTTAAATGGTATTTTATTCCCATTCCATTTTAAATCGTATTTTATTCCAATTCCATTTTAAATTGCTTTTATCAAATTTCAGTGATCATTTGTTTCTGGAACTTTGCACTTAGATAAAGAAAGATATTCTACTCAATTATTTCTAATAATATTTTTATTTATCTCTGAATTTCATTTCATTTTTTCTAGAGATGGGGGTAACAGCAAAGTATTCCACCACCCACCCACTCAGAACTAGTATTCAGTCAGTTCTGACAGGTTCTGGAGAACTGGTAGCGGAAATTTTGAGTAGTTCGGAGAATCGGCAAATAGGCTGGCCCCGGCCTCGCTGCCTCCCAGCCTCCCAGCTAATCTTCTTTTGTTGCCCTGCACAGGAGAATGGAGCTGGAAAGCAGGTTAGTGGGGTGGGAAGGGAATGGAGGTTTTGCAGTATCCTTCCCCCAGGAGTGAGGAAGGAATGGGGATTTTGCAGTATCCTTCCCCCAGGAGTGGGAAGGGAATGGGGATTTTGCAGTAACCTTCCCCAGGAGTGGGGAGGGAATGGGGATTGTGCAGTAACCTTCCCTCAGGAGTGGGGAGAGAATGGGGATTGTGCAGTAAACTTTCCCAGGAGTGGAGAGGGAATGGGGATTGTGCAGTAACCTTTCCCAGGAGTGGAGAGGGAATGGGGATTGTGCAGTAACCTTTCCCAGGAGTGGAGAGGGAATGGGGATTTTGCAGTATCCTTCCCCCAGGAGTGGGAAGGGAATGGAGATTGTGCAGTAACCTTCCCCCAGGAGAGGGGAGGGAATGGGGATTTTGCAGTAACCTTCCCCAGGAGTGGGGAGGGAATGGGGATTGTGCAGTAACCTTCCCTCAGGAGTGGGGAGGGAATGGGGATTGTGCAGTAAACTTTCCCAGGAGTGGAGAGGGAATGGGGATTGTGCAGTAACCTTTCCCAGGAGTGGAGAGGGAAAGGGGATTTTGCAGTAACTTCCCCTGCCATGTCCACAAAGCCACGCCCACAAAGACATGCCCACAGAACCGGTAGTAAAAAAAATTGAATCCCACCACTGCACCCAGCCCCCAAAGTCCTCTAAACTATTCCCAATTATAATTACCCCAGAACAGGATAAAAGAGCTATACTTTGAACACAGAATAGTTCATTTTAACTGATTAAAGGAATTGAAGGACAGCTGCACAATGAAACATATCTCTGATCTCCCAATCTTTCATCCAAAATAAAAACATCTCTCAAAATCCATACCCTCTTAAAATATTTGGGCCACAGAATTAAATCTTCATGAATCACAAATTCATCTCCAACAAGGGCTTTGGGATCCATCTTTCCGATTTTCACTTTGCGGTAGGAGTTGTTTGGAAACATGACCACGTTTGTAATATCGAATCCAGAAAGCACTTCTCCATGATGGTCGATGGACACCGTTTCTCCAAGGGAATTATTGAATGAAAGGCCTTGAAGGAACCAATGAAGCTAAATAAAAAGGAGACGGAATAAAGAAGTGGAAACAAATCAGTGGATTTCTGGTAGAATGTGGTCCTAGGCCGCATTAATAAAGGGGTAGAATCAAGACCACATGTAATGTTCATAACACTTTATTGGTAACACCACACTTGAAATATTGCATCTAGCTTTGGTTGCTACAATATAAAAAATATACAAGATAATACAATAGTAGAGTTGGAAGGGACCTTGGAGGTCTTCTAGTCCAACCCCCTGCCTAGGCAGGGAACCCTATACCGTTTCAGACAAATAGCTATCCAACATCTTCTTCTTAAAGATGTTGAAACTCTAAGAAGAGTGCCGAGAAGAGCAACAAGGATGATTAGGAGACTGGAGGCTAAAACCTACAAAGAATATTGCAGGATCTGGGTATGTCTAGTTTAATGAAAAGAAGGAGACATGAGAGCAGTCTTCCAATATCTCAGGGGTTGCCACAAAGAAGAGGGAGTCAAGCTATTCTCCAAAACACCTAAAGGCAGGACAAGAAGCAATGGGTGGAAACTAATCAAAGAGAGAAGCAACCTAGAACTACGGAGAAATTTCCTGACAGTTAGAACAAGGAATCAGTGGAACAACTTGCCTCCAGAAGTTGTGAATGTTCCAACACTGGAAGTATTTTAGAAGATGTTGGGTAACCATTTGTCTGAAGTGGTGTAGGGTTTCTTGCCTAAGCAGGGGTTGGACTAGAAGACCTCCAAGGTCCCTTCCAAGTCTGTAATTCTGTTATTCTAGTCTGTTGTACCAAGTCACAGGAGGGACGGCATCTTTCCCAAGGATTTAAGAGTCAGATAAATCTGTAATCTTTGGAATGCAGAAAGAGAACCAGGGCAGACAATTTCCCTGGTTGTGTGGAATTGCTGTTGTGTGCTTTAGTCTGGTAAGATTCCTTTCCTTAACTCGGCCCATAATAAAGAAACTATTGTGAGTAAGTCCTCACATTGTTCTTGGAGCCTTGCAGGATTACAAAAAAATGGATTAAAGCAGTGTTTCTCAACCTTGGTGACTTTAAGTCCTGTGGACTTCAACTCCCAGCATTCCCCAGGCTGGGAGATTCTGGGAGTTGAAGTCTACAGGACTTAAAGTCGCCAAGGTTGAGAAACACTGGATTAAAGGAAGATTTCCTGAAATCTGTATCAGAGAAATGAATGTGGCATTACTTCAATCCCACTGATTTCTGTAACCCATTACTGTAACTAAACCATGACACATTGCGCAAACCACAATTGTAATCTTTGACGAGAGAGACAAAAATAGATTGCATATATTTCGATATTGACATCCGGGTCAGCGATGGGTTTCACATTTTGTTACCACCGGTTTGCCCCAGGCCCGCTGTTAGATGCGAACGAAAGGCGAGCCGAGCCGTGAGGAGAATTAACAACTTTTATTAACAGGACAGTTCACAGTTAAATACAGGAGAGAATCAATGCAGGGTTCATCTGACAGCTATTTATACGAAGCTGTCAGATGAACCAGCCAATCCCCAAGCCAGAGATTCCCCGCTCTCAGCCAGGTCGCGTCTTAGCCAATCAGACGCGACCTGGCTGTTGCTAGCGCAGATGCCGGCAGACGGAGGGAACTCCCTGACGTCATCTGCCCGGACACAACACTCCTTCCCCCCCAGTGACTGCGCATGTGCAAGCGACGCACAAACGTAGTCACGTAAATATTCTGGGCGGCGCCGGACCCGCCCAGAACGCCTCAGTTCGGCAGGAGGCGTCGGAGAGGAAGGTGGTGTCCGTGGAAGCTCCTCCCGCAAGGGAGTGGAGCTCCGGGCGCCATCTTGGAGGCCCACCCCTGACGGAGGAAAACCAGGCCCAGGTAGGCAGGGCCGAGGGGGCGCGGCCGAAGGCGGGCTTGAGCTGGGCACTTGTTGGTAGGCCTGGCCTGACTCGGGGAAGGCCATTTGGAACCCCGGAGGGGGACGCCAAACGGGCGACACCCCCTCAACAATGGACGGCCGGCAGGCGGCGTCCGAGGACGGAAAAACTCTGGGCAGCTGAATCGGGCGGACGTTTTCTGGTGGAAGGGCACCAGGGAACAGAACGTTGGAGGGCTCAGGCGCAGCGACGTTGATGGTCGACCTTGCAGGGGTGTTGTCGCTGGTGTTGGGCAGGCGGCGCCTCAGTTGATCCAGGTGCCGCCGCCATTCGGTCCCATCATGTAGCTGGACCCTGTAAGAACAGGGGCCGGTTATGGCGGTGATGGTGGCAGGCACCCACCTAACCGCCCCTGAGAACGCCTGAGCCCAAACAGTATCGCCCAGGACGAACACGCGGGAAGGGGGCCCCAGGTTGCCAGGCTGTTCACTTGAATAGAGTGGGTGCAACCTATCCAAGGTGGTCCGTAGGCGCCGGCCCATCAGCAGCTCAGCTGGAGACTTCCCGGTCAGGGGGCAAGGAGTGGCATGCTGTACCAAGAGGTAAGCAGCCACCCTTGAAGGCCAGTCAGCCCCATCCATCCTGCCCAACGCCTCCTTGGCCGAGCGGACCGCCCTTTCCGCCCGGCCATTGCTAGCCGGATGGTATGGGGCGACTGGGGCATGGCGGATGCCCTGAGAGGCCAGGAACAGCTGGAACGCGGTGGATGCAAATTGAGGCCCGTTATCAGAGACAACGACGTCCGGCACGCCATGGGTGGCGAAAAGCCTAGTCAATTCTCTGATCGTGGCCTCGGCTGTGGTGGACCTCATGAGAATGAGCTCCACCCAGCGCGAATATGCATCCACCACCACCATGAAGACCTGGCCTCTGAAGGGGCCCGCGAAATCCACGTGAAGACGGGACCAAGGACCACGAGGCAATTCCCATTCCCTAGGACAGGCAGCCGGTGGCGCCGGTCGGGAATGTTGGCAGGAGGAGCAGCCGGCCACCCAGGCGGCTATCTCGTCATCAATGCGAGGCCACCAGACATAGCTGCGCGCCAGGCATTTCATGCGCACTATGCCCGGGTGGCCCTCATGAAGGCGAGATAGCACCTGATGGCGCAGGCTGGGTGGAATGACCACCCTGTCACCCCACAGGAGGCACCCACTGTGCAGTGACAGCTCCAACTGCCTGGCCCTGAAGGGACGAAGGTGCTCTGGCACCGGACCCTCAGGCCAGCCCCTTTGGACCCAAAGGATGACCTGAGAGAGGTCAGGGTCAGCCCTAGACTTTGAAGCCACCTCTCCGGAAGAGAGTGGCAGAGCCAAATCTGCTATGGCCAAAACCGACAGGCAAGGCACTGTCGGGGGGTCAGCAACGGGCAAGGGGCAGCGGCTAAGGGCATCAGCGTGCCCTAAATGCTTGCCCGGCCGGTAGAGCAGAGTATAGCTGTATGCAGCTAGGAACTCTGTCCACCTGGTCATGCGCGGTGACAGTATGGGAGGGGTCGGCTTGTTACCAGCCAAAAGCCCAAGGAGTGGCTTATGGTCGGTAAACAAAGTAAAGTGCCGACCATAGAGGTAGTCGTGGAACCTTTTAATCCCTGACACTGCAGCCAGAGCCTCCTTGTCGATCTGGCTGTAATTGCGTTCCGCAGAAGTCAGTGTCCGGGAATAAAAGGCTATGGGGGCCTCCGAGCCATTGGGCAGCACATGGCTCAGGACCGCCCCCAAACCCACGGGGGAGGCGTCACAAGCAAGAGTCAAAGGCAGCTTGTCCGAATACTGAACGAGGACTGCCTCTGACGTCAGCAAGTCTTTGACAGCCGCGAACGCATGCGCTTCGCGGCTGCCCCAGCGCCAGGCGGCCGATCGGTCGAGCAACCGATGCAGCGGCTCGGCTAGTGACGCCTTATGCGGCAGAAATGGCGCGTAGAAATTGAGCAAGCCAAGGAACGCCTGCAGCTCCGTCTTGGAGGCAGGCGTGGGGGCGTTCCTAATGGCTGCTACTTTTGAAGGAGTGGGGTGAATTCCCTGGGCGTCAATTGTGAATCCCAGGAAGTCAACCCGAGGCACAGCAAATGAGCATTTGCTGCGCTTTAACTTTAAACCCGAGCCCCTGAAACGCTCGAGGACCTTCACCAGTACTTCGATGAGGCCCGATCGGCTGCTAGCGGCGATCAGGACGTCATCGAAGTACGGAACCACGCCAGGGAGCCCATGGAGCAGCCGCTCCATGAGGCTCTGGAAGATCCCCGGGGCTACGGAAACGCCGAATTGCAAACGGCGGCAACGGAAAGCTCCACGGTGGGTGACGATGGTCTGCGCAGCCGCCGCCTCGTCATCCACCGGGAGCTGCTGGTAGGCCTGCGCCATATCCAGCTTCGCAAAGATGCAGCCCTGCCCCAAAGAGTGGAGCAAGTGCTGCACCACCGGAACTGGATAGGGGTTCGCTTGGAGGGCAAGGTTGATGGTGGATTTAAAGTCGGCGCAGAGGCGAATGGACCCATCCGCCTTAACTGGGATGACCAAAGGGGTCTCCCACTTGGAGTAATCCACCGGCTCCAAGACTCCCTGCGCGACAAGCTTGTCCAGCTCCGCATCAACCTTTGCCCTTAAAGCGAAAGGCACCCTACGGGCCTTCAGCCTAATGGGGGCAACCTGGGGGTCTAGGTTCAAGGAGATGGGCGTGCCCTTATACGCCCCCAGCTGCCCATCAAACACATCAGAAAATCTGGCAAGGACGTCGGCCACGTCGGGAGGCGTGGCCACTACTTGTCTAATCCCGTGCACTGATAGGCCCAGTGCCGGGAACCAGTCAAGGCCCAGTAGGGCCGGCAAAGGCTTTTCCACTACAAGTAGAGGAAGGCATCCCGAATAGTCCCCATATTCCACCCGCACCAGGTGACAACCCAGGGTAGGAATTAGAGTCCCCTGGTAGTCCCGTAGGGTTGCGTCTGGAGGGGCCAGCTGGGTCTTTGCGACGCCTGGACAGAGGCGGGAGAACTCTGTCCACGACAAAAGGGATCGGGACGACCCCGAGTCCACCTCCATGGTGCAGGGGGAGCCCTCAATGAGGAGCGACGCCTTGATGCGCTCCGCACCTGCACCCGTGTGGAAGGCCAACTCTGCGGGGTTGGCGTTGAAGTCCGCGTCCACGGCGTAGCAGCCTCCGCGCGAAGGCTGCTGCTGCTGCTGCTGCTGCTGTCGTCCAGCACGGCCTCCAGGTCGCTGTTTAACGGCGGCTGTGGTCGGGACGTCCTCTGCTCTCTGAGGCAAGGGGAACTGCGCTCGGCAGACCTGAGCCAAATGTCCCTTCTTCAGGCAGCGGCGGCAGACAGCGTTTTTAAAGGGGCACCCCGAGCGGTCGTGGTTGCCTCCACAGCCAAGGCAAGCGGGCACAGCTTCCCGGGCTCGCTGAGGAGCGCGTCTTCTGGCGGACTGGCCAATGCGCGCCACCGCTCCCTCCTCCGGATAGTCGCTTGGCAAGGGAACTAGTTCGTCTACCAAGCAAGTGCGGCCTGGCGGGGGCGGCAGATTGAACATCTCCGCCATTGACTCGTCGGAGAGTTCAGCCGCCCTTGCTTGCTCGATGGCCCCAGTCAGCGTGATGTCCGCCTGTGACAAGAGCCGCCGGCGGAGGCGCAGGTCTTTTACGCCGCTGACGAACTGTTCCGTCAGATTGCGATCTAGGTCGGCAAACTCGCACCTCATCGCCGCGGTGCGAAGCGACTGGAGGAATTGGCTCACCGACTCCTCCGGCTTCTGAACACAGCGCCGGAAAGCGTAGTGCCTCGCCACCCAGGACGGAGTGGGGGCGTAGTGGCGCTGCAGGCGTTCGGTTAGTGTCGCCCAGTCCAGAGAATGAACGGGCTGTGGGGCGGCTATTGAGCGAGCGGCACTAAACATTGGAGTGCCGCAACAGCTCAAGAAGAAACTGCACTTCTCGTCGTCTGGAGCGTCGCGACGACCGTTGGCTATGAGGTAACATTCGAAGCGCTCCATGAACGCTTCCCACGTCTCGCCGTCGCAGCCAAAAGGCACAAAGGTTGGCATTGCCGACATGATTCCTTCAGGAACGGAGAAAAGCCGGCCAGGAAGCAGGTCACCGGTGCGATGGTGACAAGAAGACACGCTCGGTGGCTTTCGGTGGGTTAGTGGCTGTATCCCATCCTCGTCGCCAGTGTTAGATGCGAACGAAAGGCGAGCCGAGCCGTGAGGAGAATTAACAACTTTTATTAACAGGACAGTTCACAGTTAAATACAGGAGAGAATCAATGCAGGGTTCATCTGACAGCTATTTATACGAAGCTGTCAGATGAACCAGCCAATCCCCAAGCCAGAGATTCCCCGCTCTCAGCCAGGTCGCGTCTTAGCCAATCAGACGCGACCTGGCTGTTGCTAGCGCAGATGCCGGCAGACGGAGGGAACTCCCTGACGTCATCTGCCCGGACACAACACCCGCCCCTTTCGCTCATGTGCACTGCCTCAAAAACTTGTCTAAATAGGATGGCGGGCCCACCCGTGATTTCCACTACCGCTTCAGGCAAACCAGCCCGAACTGGCTGAATACCGTCTGATCAGGGTGGCTTGTAAAGGACACCCACGGTCTGAAAAACTAGGTTTTCAGCCCTGACTTCCAGAGTTGAATTCAAGCAAAATACAATCTATTGAAGACTTTAGACCAGTGATGGCGAACCTATGGCATGTGTGCCACAGGTGGCACGCAGAGCCATTTGTCTGGGCACGCGAGGCGCTGCCCTGTCAGCTGGTCAGCACGCATGCGCACACTGGCCAGCTGAGTTCACCCTTTTTTAAAGCCATTTTTCGCCCTCCTCAGGCTCCAGAGGCTTTATAGGAGCCTGGGGAGGGTGAAAAGAGCCCCACCCCCGCCCCCCCGGAGGCTTCATGAGCGCAAAAAACCGGCCCGACGGGGAAATTGGAAGTTCGGGAATGCACTTCCGGTTTGCTCGGAGGGTCATTTTGAGCGCTCCGAAGGCTTCAGGGAAGCCTCTTGACGGATCCTGAAGCCTTCGGAGCGCTTAAAACGATCCTCCGAGCAAACCGGAAGTGACTTCTGGTTTGCTCGGAGGATCATTGTGACTGCTTTGGAGGCTTCACGGAAGCCTCCTGAAGGTCTCTGAAGCCTCCGGAGGACTTCCCGGGGGGCGGGGGAGGCTGTTTTTGCCCTCTCCATGCTCCTATAAAGCCTCTGGAACCTGAGGAGGCTGAAAAAAGCATGCAAAAATGGGGAGGGTCGCGCCTGTAGTGCACGCATGCGCACTGAGGGGTCGCACATTGCATTATGGGTGCAGCACGCCTGCACACGAACACCCCCCCCCGCGTTCCCCCCACTTATGGCACGCGAGCCAAAAAAGGTTCGCCATCGCTGCTTTAGACTGTAAATGTGCTTATTTTGTCATCAAATCCATCTTAAGGGATGTAGCTTTAGGCACTGGAAAAGGTCGTTTCCTTCTGATTCAAAGTAGAGAAAGAAATGAGGACTTAGAGAAATAGAAATTACTCAGGTGGTAAAGTTCTTGTGATTCCCTCAAGTGTGATGGAGAATAAAACCTCACATTCCTCCCTTCCATTCTTGGAAGATTATGATCATGTCTCCTCTTTAGATATTTCTTGTTTAAGCTAAACACGCTCAGTTAATTGGAAGCATGAACTAGAAATGTTAGACAAGATACACAAAAAAAAGGTAAGGAACAGGGGTGGGGTTGGCTTGTCTGTGCACCACGCATGCACTCTTGGTGCATGCTGTGTGCACATACACAATACAATTAAAATTGTTCTGTGCATGCGCAGAACTGAAAAACAAGATGGTGGCACTTTCACTTCCACCCAAAGAATTGGTTCAGGGCCAGTGGCAGGCCTGGGTCGCTGCCAGTTCCAGAAATGCAGGCTGCCAAACCACTAGAGGTTCGGCCGAACCAGTTCGAACCGGCAGGAACCCAGCACTGGTAAGGAAATTAAAAAGAAAAAAACCACTCTCATTGAACCCTGACAAATTACACAAGTTATTATTATGGGGTTCCACAAGAGAGACAAAAATGGAGCGTCTGTTACTTCACTACCTCCTCACTAATCTAAGAGCGAAGCTCAATAGACATGTTACTAATTGTTCCAATCTGCTCCTTGCAATGATGGCCTTTGATTCACAATGTCAACTCTCAGTGTTGTCATGGGAACAGAATGAGGGAGAGTGCATTCCAAGTATACTGTTGGCTGGAGTCAGATCTCAGATTACGGCAGCTGGTTTGGGAGGGGTGCATCCATAGGGTAATGTGATTTATGACACAGACTGTGGGGAGGGAAGGAACAGGGGTAAAGTTCAGAAGTAAATCAAACAAAGCACAGGCTTGACTGCGAACAGATCTTACCTAATGGAGCTCCTAATAAATCACCGGTTTTGTATTGAGAACTTGACTCTATCATTATGAATTAATTAGGGCATCTTTCGGAAATCTGACACACAAGTTATTACCTTCCAGATATCTTGCTTTTGAAGTCCATCCCTTGTACTCTCTGCTACCCTTTTGTATTTAGACCTAAGTAGATCCATGCCTTGAAGAGCATGTGCTATTGCATAGACGGCATTATAGATGCTGTAGCTGTGGCCGGTCATTTCAAAGAAATGTGTAGGGAGCATTTTCAGATCTTCCCTCCCAGTACAAGCTGCATCGCTTTCCATTGGTTCATTACTTCCCGAAAACGAGCAATCAAAGCCTTGCTCCCAGAACTCTTTCAACAAACTATTTCGTTGGATCGGGGATAACTTGATGGCCCAAAGGAATTCATTGAACCTTGGCAGAGCATTGGAGTGTATACCAAAGGAAATGGCTCCATCAAACAATTGCAGATCGGAAGGTCGATGAGCATTGGTTAACGTGAGATCTACTTGAGCTGTCAAAATCCAGAGTTTCCCAAGGCTTTCGTCTATATATCTCATGAAGAGAAACAGAAGCATGGCGGTGCTGCTTTCCCCGTAGAAGATGAATGTGTTGACTTTGGGGTCGACCAAATAAAGAGCCAACCACGGCATTGTGTGGCCTTTAAAAATAAAGGAAAATGATTGCTTAGGAAATCTCTCCACAAAAGCAGCGCAGATCCTGTTCTCGGAAAGAAGGGGCTCCAGGGCTCGGAAGAAATGGTCTCCACTGTCATCATCCAGAATTAAGAGGCCAACCCAGGTCCATCCAAAATTTTTCAGCAACTGGATAAGCCCGGCAACCTGAAGGGTTTCGTTGGGAGCCATCCGATAAAAAGGATTAGCCACTTTTGTCCCTTGCTTCTCGGCAGCAAATGAGCCATAAGCAAGCTAAAATACAATATGCAGTTGGTTACTTATCATTGGAATGTCACTGCTAATCTGAAAAAGGAAAGTTTTCTTAAACAATTTGCTCATATATACACTTTTTTCCAAAGCTATTGCCTTTTATAAGCTTCCATTCTCCATTGTAAATGAAACTCTGAATGTTATGATTAAGATAAAGATAACAGTTCCCCTCACACATATGTGCTAGTTGTTCCTGACTCTAGGGAGCGGTGCTCATCTTCATTTTAAAGCTCAAGAGCCAGCGCTGTCTGAAGTCGTCTCCATGGTCATGTGGCCGGCATGACTAAATGCCAAAGGCACACGGAGTGCTGTTACCTTTCCACCAAAAGTGGTCCCTATTTTTCTTACTTGCATTTTTACATGCTTTCGAACTGCTCGGTTGGCAGAAGCTGGGACAAGTCATGGGAGTTCACTCCATTATGCGGCACTAGGGATTTGAACTGCTGAACTGCCGACCTTCTGATCAACAAACTCTGCATCTTCGCCACTGAGCCACCGTGTCCCCAAATGTTAGGTTGCTATTAACTAAATGCTAAATGAATGGAACATTATCATATTTGTTTATTCCATAGATTCATATCCTGCCTTTTCTTCAGGCATAGAAGAGCATGCACACAACACAAGAGATGTGGTGACACAGTGGTTATGTTGTGGCCCAGCAGGATCCAGCTGAGCTGCTGGTGGACTCGGATAGCGAGGAACCATGTGAGTCTGCCATGGATGATGTGGAGGACCCTGTGCAGGGTTCAGACTCAGAGCAGGAACCAGAGAGGCTGGTTGGCCACCAGGAGGTGCCTGAGGCATGGAGCAGTGGGGAGGATCAAAGGCAGTTTGTCCCTGATGCTAGATTGAGAAGGGCTGAGAAACGGAAGCAGCAACTCCGTAGGCAGATTCACAGAAGATGATTAAGCACAGGTGGTTGTGGATTGGCCCCTCCCAAGAGAGATTATAGGTGAGGCATTGGGAGGGGACATTTGCAGGAAACAACCGTTCAAATTAGTAGTTAAGAAAATCTATGTATTCTGCTCGTTTGGACTATCTGCGTAGCTTCATTTGAATTATCTGGGTTGCTGCAGAGCTACTCTATTGAACGTGAGTTGTCTGGGCCCTCAGCCAAAGGATTTGTTATCTCAGTAATTAAACAGTGGCAAACAGCCAAGCCTATGTTCTGGTTATTCACAGGCGTGGGGAGGGGGGGGGTCAGAACAGGTTAGGATGCAATATTTTAGGCTAATCCTGCTGACTGCCAACAGTTTGATTCTCGCAGGCTCAAGGTTGACTCAGCCTTCTATCCTTCCAAGATCAGTAAAATGAGGACCCAAATTGTTGAGGGCAAAATGGCTTGGAGAGGGTTGAAAAGCACTATGAAGTGGCATACAAATGCTATTGCTACTCTAAGCAACCCCCTATGCATGGCTGCAAGAGTGGACTGGACACACAGTCACAGTCAACATGCAACTAGATGAGCACCTTCAATCAAGGGATACAATCAAGATCAACGGAAATACTAATACCACTCTATAAAGCCTTAGTAGCACCACATCTAGAGTACAGCATCCAGTTTTGGACACCATACTTTAAAAAAAAGATGTTGAGACTCTAGAAAGAGTGCAGAGAAGAGCAACCAAGATGATGAGGGGACTGGAGGCTAAAACATGATGAATGATTGCAGGAACTGGGCCTGGCTAGTTAGTAAAGAGAAGGACCAGGGGAGACAGGATAGCAGTCTTCCAATATTTGAGGGGCTGCCACAGAGAGGAAGGGGTCAAACTATTTTCCAAGGCATCTGATGGCCAGACAAGAAATAATAGTTGGATCAAGGAGAGATTCAACCTGGAAATAAGGAGAAAGTGAGAGCAATCATCCAACGGAACAGAAGTTGCCTTTGGAAGTTGTAAGTGCTTCATCACTGGAGATTTTCAAGAAGAGATTGGATTGCGATTTGTCAGAAATGATGCCTGGTCTCCTGTTTGGGTGGGGGGTTGGACTAGATGGACAGTAAGGCATTTGATAAGGTAGACCATAACCTACCACTAGATAAAGTAGAAGAATGTGGGTTTGACAGCATCACTATCAGATGGATTCGTAACTGGCTGACCAACCGCACTCAACATGTAGTCCTCAATGGAACTTCATCTACATGGAGGGAAGTATGCAGTGGAGTACCCCAAGGCTCTGTTTTAAGCCCAGTACTCTTCAACATCTTCATCAATGATTTGAATGAGGGAATAAATGGGGAACTCATCAAATTTGCAGATGACACCAAGCTGGCAGGAATAGCCAACACTCCAGAAGATAGGCTTAAAATACAGAAGGATCTTGACAAACTTGAACATTGGGCACTATCTAATAAAATGAAATTCAATGGTGAAAAGAGTAAGGTTCTACATTTAGGCAACAAAAACGGAATGCACAGGTACAGAATAGGTGGTACCTTACTCAATAGTAAGCCCTTCTCTTTTTGTTCCTCATATACTGGTAAACCCTCTGAAAAGATAAACCTACAACCTATACTACTAAGTTCATAGCCCAAGCTCTGGAAATCATTCTGCACAGAAAGTACATCTTTTGGGGACAGATCATTTGTGCCAAGATGTATAATAGCATCAACGTCACAGTCCTTACTTACATTCTTGACTATCTTAAGAATATGCCTCTTGTCTCTGCTGGCAGTAGTACCTGGCAGACACCTGACCTCTTTTAAAACCTCCATATCCTTTCCTAAATTTACATCCCTTACGATTGAATCACCAATCAGAAGGTGACTTCTCTTTTTGCATGCCTTGCTCTTCTTGTGCGACTGATGTGTGATACCTGGTTCCCCATTTCGCCTTTCCGAAGAAAGTTCTTCATTTTGGACCACGATCCCCTGCTTATTTGAGTCATCATTATCACAACTATCTGTCTCTTTAGTGTCCCCATTAAGGTCAGCAAGGGGGCTATATCTGTTTTGCTGGGTCACAGCAAAAGCTTTGTGTTTATGGTTTACAGCTCTTACCCTGCCAGATCCCCCAGTTGTCCAGACTGCTCTTCTCCTGCAGGATCTTTGCGGTGGGGGGGGGGATGATAGCGTGGCCTTTCCATAGAGTGGAATGGCCAAATTGGACACCTAATTTCTGCTTGGAGAGCACAGATTAGAGATTCTAGATAGGTCATCTGTCTATGTAGACTAGTAATTTGTTTACAAAGGGGACAGTATCCAAATTTGAAAAGAGTACTGCGAAAGACAGGTGCAAAACAGCTATTATATTGAACATGCTGGTGGGTGTCACACATTGACGGTTGTGACACATATTTTGAGTGACAGGGAGCCGCAGCAGAGGGATGAAAGAGCCACATGTGGCTCCAGAGCCGCAAATTGCTGACCCCTATGGTAGGGCTTTAATCCAACTGCCAAATTTCATTAGGTCCTTTTGCTACATCATTAAAATATAACCCAACTCCTACTTGAAATAGAATGGTTCCCTGTTCCCTTCCATTTTGCCACAAGGAAGAGTTTTCATACATATCCATGCATATATCTTACCTGTGGGATTTTATAAAGGCTTATGAGATCAGACATGAAGAATGAGATATCAGCACCAAATCCACCAACGATGGCCACAACGAGATTCTCATTGTTAGCACATCCATAGTTGACAACCAACTGATCAGCCGATCGGAAGAGCAATTCCAGAGTGGAACGGTAAGTCCACTGAGCATCAAAATAGTTCTCACAGATGAAAAATCCGAGGGTAATGTTAGACAAGAATCTTGGGTTTGAGTTGATCTGTTTCACTGCAAATGCCAAGCTCAGGGTATGCTGATAAAACTTTAGAACGGCTCTGAAAATGTAATCGAGGCACAAGTGAAATACTGAGGGATGGTGGCAAGAAGAATAGTTTCCACGAAGCAACAGCGACAACCACAAAAAAATGAAACTTGCACATTGTGAGAAGCCTCAGCTATAAAGACCATTGAGGAAGATTTGGTAGATCATGAAACAGAAGTCAACAACTGGACTAGCCTGTAGGAAACTGGGAAGAGCAATTCAGTTGTAGAGCTGGAGAACAGAAAGATTCTTCTTATTATTATTAATGTGAAGTCCTGTTGATAATTCAATTGTCCGGCTTTGACACTGATGGCCTCAGTGGAATTTGAGTTCAAGGAAAGTAGCAATAGCAAAGGCACTCAGACTTATACAGTGCTTTACAGATCTCTCTAAGCGGTTTACAGAGTCAGCATATTTGCCCCCAACAATCTGGGTCCTCATTTTACCCACCTCAGAAGGATGGAAGGTTGAACTAACCTTCAGCCTGGTGAGATTTGAACTGCCAAATTCCAGGCAGCCGGCAGTCAGCAGAAGTAGCAATAGCACTTAGACCTACGTATATACCGCTTCACAGTGCTTTATAACCCTCTCTAAGCGGTTTACAGAGTCAGCATATTTGCCCCCAACAATCTGGGCCCCCATTTCACCCACCTCGGAAGGATGGAAGGCTGAGTCAACCTTGAGCCTGGCGAGATTTGAATGGCCAAATTGCAGGCAGCCGGCAGCCGGCAGAAGTAGCCTGCAGTACTGCACTCTAACCAATGCACCACAGCAGCTCATTGTGCAAAATGTGTGAAAAAATTGAGTACCGCTGGTAGTTGTAGTGCTCTGGAGCTGCAATTTTGTTTGAATTGTATAGAGGATTTTTGGTAATTTTGTGCAAGGGTTGTGAGTCAGCAGCCAGCAACCAGTTGCTATCCTTTCCCAATACTACACACAACACTTCTAATGCCCTGGATTATATCCATTGTGACCTAACCAACTATTCTATTACTGTGTAGGTTTTAGTGATGTCAGGGGGAGGGGGGAATCTGATCATGAGCATAGCTGCAATTAATAACAACTGAAAAGACAGCACACCCCAAAAGTCTCACTTTGAGATTCAGAAGTTTATTGAATGTTAAGGTAAAATAGCAGACACTTACACAGACATCACATTGCAACGAGGCTTAATGGGACCAGCAGTCAAAAGGGACAGCTTGAGGCCAATTGGCCACTTCCACATCTCATCATAGTCCTTTTATACCTGAAGACCATAGTCTGTTTGTTTGTTTGTTTGTTTGCTTGTTTGTTTGTTTGTTTGGATTTATATGCCGCCCTTCTCCAAAAGGACTCAGGGCGGCGTACAACATTAAAAAACACACATCCCAAAGGTTAAAAAAAATTAAATCCATATCCAAAAAAACAAACCGAATTTAAAAGACAATACATTTAAAATAAGTTAAAATTAACAGGCCAGGCCGGCTTGCTGGAAAAGCCAACTTTTTAGGGCGCATCGGAAGGACCGAAGGTCAGGGAAGCTCGGGGGGCAGCTCATTCCAGACGGAAGGTGCTCCCACAGAGAAGGCTCTCCCCGTGGGGGTCACCAGCCAACACTGTCTGGCCGACGGCACCCTAAGGAGGCCAACTCTGTGGGATTGTACTGGACGGTGGGAGGCTACTGGTGGCAGTAGGTGGTCTCGCAGGTACCCTGGGCCTAAGCCATGGAGCGCTTTAAAGGTCATAATTAATACCTTGAATCGCACCCGGAAAACAACCAGCAACCAGTGCAGGCAGCCTAAGAGGGGTGTGACATGGGAGCACCTAGGTACCCCCATGACAACCCGCGTGGCCGCATTCTGGACCAGCTGAAGCCTCCGGGTGCTCTTCAAGGGCAGCCCCATGTAGAGAGCATTGCAGTAATCCCATATGACTGTCTGAAATTTGCCATTCTGTCTTCGTAACAGGGGCAGTTGCTACCACCTTCAACCTAACTGTCACATTACTATTTTTATATAAGTGACCAAACTTAGTTCCTCATTTCCTATGATCTTAGCCAGTGGTGACATGCAAAATTTTTTGCTAGTAGTTCTGTGGGAGTGGCTTGGTGGGCGTAGCAGGGAAGGATCCTGCAAAATCCCCATTCTCTCCCCACTCCTGAGGGAAGGATCCTGCAAAATCTCCATTCAAACCCTACTCCAGGGGAAGGATGCTGCAAAATCTCCATTCAAATCCCATTCCAGGGGAAGGATGCTGCAAAATCTGCATTCAAACCCTACTTCAGGGGAAGGATCCTGCAAAATCTCCATTCAAATCCCATTCCAGGGGAAGGGTGCTGCAAAATCTCCATTCAAACCCTACTCCAGGGGAAGGATGCTGCAAAATCTCCATTCAAACCCTACTCCAGGGGAAGGATACTGCAACATCTCCATTCAAATCTCATTCCAGGGGAAGGATGCTGCAAAATCTCCATGCAAACCACACTCTGGGGCCAGCCAGAGGTGGTACTTGCCGATTGTTTGAACTATTCAAAATTTATGCTACCGGTTATCCAGAACCTGCTGGATTTTACCCCTGATCGTAGCCCAACGCAATGTGCCAACTAAGCAGTTGTCCTGCTTGCAAGGCAAAATTTCCACATACACAGAACTATTTCCACATCTTTTGGGGGCACAGGCTCATCATACAGGCTACATTGATTTTTATCCTATCAATGTGGATCTGGGTAATGGATCTGCAACCAATACGACAGATAAGGTAAAGGTAAAAGTTCCCCTCGCACATATGTGCTAGTTGTTCCCAACTCTACGGGGCGGTGCTCATCTCCATTTCAAAGCTGAAGAGCCAGCGCTGTCTGAAGATGTCTCCATGGTCATGTGGCCAGCATGACTAAACATCAAAGGCACACGGAACGCTGTTATCTTCCCACCAAAGGTGGTTCCTATTTTCCTACTTGCATTTTTTTTTACCGGCTTTCAAATTGCTAAGTTGGCAGAAGCTGGGACAAGTCACGGGAGCTCACTCCGTTCCGTGGCATAGGGATTTGAACCGCTAAACTGTTGACTTTTCTGATCGACAAGCTCAGCTACGACAGATAAGACAATATCAAATACAACAGATAAGACAATATAAAAAGGCAGGTTAAATATACCTTCGGGTAATACATGTAGGCAGGCTCGGGGCACAGCGAGCTGGGATGGGCACAGCATTAAAGATATACAGATAGGGCACCCCTATTTGGGTGCTTGTCACAGTGATGAGTTCAACCTGATCCACAAAAAAATAATAAATTTGAGAGTCTGTTTCCTTGGAGCTGATACACCGTCGAAACGATGCCTGATAACAAATAGAGCTCTTACAAATGGGCGTGAAAACTTGCAATACTCTCCATTTTGTTTAACCAGAACAGCCTTGAATCTTTTAAAATCATGATTATTTTGCAGTTTCCAACAACTTGTGGAGAGGAAGGAAAAAGGAAAAAAAAGAGAGAATTTCTTACAGGGGCGGTATGAATGAATTCTGTGAAGGATGCTCCTCGAAAGAACATGGCTTTAGTACATAGGCAATCTGAGCTGTGATCGCGCCGATGAGGAGTTTCCCTGGCTTATACCATTCATGAAGGATAGGAGAAGGGTCACTTTTGGGGCAAGATGTAGCATCTGTCTGGCCCTTGATGTCAATTAGCAACCAGAGTATGATCACCACCCTCAGCATTGTCTCCAGAAGAGGCTTGCTTGGGTCTAGCTACAATCCCAGGATTACATTTGGTGAGACTAGATTCCACCAACTGCAACATCTAAGAACAAGTTCAGCTAAACCCCGTAACTATATCAGTTCTCTCACCAGATGAAGTCATGTCAAAAAGATTAGCAAAGCATGATGGAGAAGCAACATTGCAGTCAATGGAAACCACCAGGGATGAGATCTCCCCTGCCTGTTTTCTCTTGGCTATAGAAGCGAAAGTTTTTTTTTTTAAACTCTTCAAGACTGACATACAAATTATTTCCTTAGTAAGCTGTGTCACCTGTGACAACAAGTTACAATGATAGTCATTTGGGTTAATTGTCAACAAACAGTCGGCTCTGTTCATCCCTCCTGGGTTTGGAGAGCTGTTACTTCTATATTACACCATTTGAGACAACCATCTTTTTAAAAAAATTATTATTTTTTATTTACAAACATGTAAAATATATATACACACACACACAAAACTTAGACGTGCACCATATTTACACAATACAATACGAACAGGAGCTTCCTGTTCTTTCCAATAGCAATTGCCAATCGATATCGCTCACCTTATATTATTTCCCCTCCTATTGTATTTCATTTGCATTTCACCATTCTTAACCCTCTTATTTTACTCATCTGTCTGTTATATTGGCTGATTACCTCTAGTAAATTTAAACCACTTGTATACATATACATGTGTTAATTCTCCTTAACTACCATGTTTCCTCGAAATTACAACATGTCCTGATAATAAGGCCATGCCACATTTTTCTGGTGGGCAAAAATATCAGCCCTCCCCTGCAAATAAGCCCCCTGGACAATCCCCCACCTCCGGCCGGGCAGAGCGCCACTCACCAACCTAGCGGTATCCCGAAGGTGCCAACCCACGGGAACCAGGGGGGAGGCAAAGGTGATCGTGTTGCTTGGCGCCTTCGGGATACCTCTAGGTTGGTGAGTGGCTCTGTGCCCAGCTGAAGAGGGGGATTGCCGGGCAGCTGCTCTCTTCTGAGTGGGCTCCCAAAGAGCCGGGCACAGCCTCATGGGCGAATGGCTATGTTGCGCTGTCACAGCAGCACAACACAACAGCCATGAAGTGACCACGCTCATAAGCAGCCACCCGGCAAACCCCATTTCCAGCTGGGCACAGTGCCATTCACTGACCTAGGGGTATCGCCAAGCCGCGTGAGCGCCTGTTCGCCGCCTTCTGGCTCCCGGGACTTGGCACCTTCGAAATGCCAGTGAATGTGCTCTGCATACATGGAGAGGAGGGTTGCACGAGCAGATGTTCTGCTCTTGCTCATGCACCTGCCTGCCTCACGATGCCCTGGCCCAGCTCTCCCCGCAGAGCCAGGGCACCTTCGCTGTCGCTGCTGCTGCCGCCGCATGACTTTTTCTGTGGCTTCCAAACTGAGTCTTCTGGCAGTGGCCACTCTGGGCGTATGCTCTATGGTTGTGGGCCAGCTGCCGGCAGAGTGTACAACCATAGAGCGTACGCCCAGAGCGGCCACTGCCGGAAGACTCGGTTTGATAGCCGCAGAAAAAGCCATGCGGCGGAAGCGGCAGTGGAGGTGCCCTGGCTCTGCGGAGAGAGCTGGGCCAGGGCATCGCGAGGCTGGGAGGCGCGAGAGCGGAACAGCCGCTCGCGTAACCCCCTTCTCCAGCCGTGCAAAGCGCCATTCACTGGCATTTCGAAGGCGCCAAGCCGTGGGAGCCGGACGGTGGCGAACAGGCGCTCACACGGCTTGGCGATACCCTTAGGTCAGTGAATGGTGCTGTGCCCGGCTGGAAAGGGGGTTTTCCGGGTTTCTGCTTGTGAGCGTGGTCTTCTTTTTTTATTTATTCTAAAAAATAGTTTTAATTCTTTCTCCAGCATTTGAGTGTATTCTATTTCATTTACATTATTTCAGTTCATCGTCCATCTTTTTCTTCTTCTTGGTCTTTCCATCTTAATTTTATTGGGTTATGATCTGCCCACTCATTTGCTTCAATTTCAATTTCCTCTAATTGATTACATAGAGCAGATGAAATCCAGGTCATGTCAATTCTTGATAGGGACTGGTGGGGGTTCGAATAAAAGTTACAATACAATAATACAATATGATAGTAGAGTTGGAAGGGACCTTGGAGGTCTTCTAGTCCAACCCCCTGCCTAGGCAGGAAACCCTATACTGTTTCAGACACATGGCTATCCAACATCTTCTTAAAGACTTCCAGTGTTGGGGCATTCACAACTTCTGGAGGCAACTTCTGTTCCACTGATTAATTGTTCTCACTGTCAGGAAGTTTCTCCTCAGTTCTAAGTTGCTTCTCTCCTTGATTAGTTTCCATCCATTGCTTCTTGTTCTACCCTCAAGTGCCTTGCAGAATAGTTTGATTCCCTCTTCTTTGTGGCAACCCCTGAGATATTGGAAGAAAGTTATATTGCTTTCTTGTTTTGTGCCTTTCTCTCCAAATATTATGTAGTTTATATTCTGTTGCCATCTCAAAAAAGGAATTGGGTAACATATTTTTTGTTTGTTTTATTTTACTTTTTCCTTCCATGGTCCATTTTTTAATCCACTACTGCATTATACTCCCCAATTAAGCAAATATTTTCATATTCTAATTTGTTTATTTTGTTGTGTAATTTCCTATAGAATTTTTCTTGTTTCTGATTTGGTGCATATATGACGATTAATAATACTGGTTTTTCTGTTGAGAGACAGCCATCTTTATTAGCTTGTCAAGGTTCCAAATAGCATCCAAAATTAAATCAGAGTCCATTCCTCAAAGTTCCAATTTATGAAGAGAGCCATGTCGGCACGTCTGGGAAAAACTTAATCTGAAAGCTTCCCGGTTTTCCCCACCCAGTTGAAAGTTCAAGATCTTGTCCCCACACCCACAAGTCCATCCCATGGTCCAATCTCCCACTGCCAATGCTGGCAGTTCCACCCATCCAGTTCCGGTCAGATGCAGAGGTGCAGAGACAAAGGATGACCTTGGCTTTCTAGAAAGAATGTTGTTATGGCTACATATCATCTAACTCTGTACAATCCCCCCTCCCATTTTCCCACAATAGAAAATGCATAGTAGGATAATAGAAAGTGTGTCAGGCCAAAAATCCAAAAGAAAAGATGGTTGCAGGCCTGACATAGCTCTTTAAATAGATACCCCAAAGAACAATTTTATATAATTATTTCTGCAAATTTAACCATTACCCGTGGAAATAACCAGAAACATTACTTCACAAAATAAATACTTATAGCTCAAATCTGTACTTTCTCCAAATATTTCTCCATAGGCCACGACTGAGCAGAATTAACCTAAAAAGAGTCACTGGGGGATGTGGCTGTGGGATTCCTTATTCTTCTGTAAAAATATTGACACAAAGTGCAACATTAGTGTATTTGTGATATAATAAATAAATAAATAAATAAATATTTATTTCTTAGCCACACCCTCTCCCGAAGGACTCGGGGCGGCGTACAATGAAACATATGAAAAAATATGTGGACAAAACAAACATATAAGAGAGACATATACCGAGACATACACAAGGAGGAGGTCGGCTGATGAATAAAAAACAATTAGAATACAGTGATTAAAAAACCCCTAAATAATTAAATATAATTAAAATACCCAATTAAAAACCCGTCAGGAGCGATATGGTTAGATCAAAGTTGAGCCAGGCCAGCTACTTGGAATAGGTGGGTCTTAAGCTTAATACGAAAGGAGGTCAGAGGTATTCCTAATATCCGGAGGGAGGTCATTCCACAGGGCTGGGCCCGCCACAGAGAAGGCTCTACTCCTAGGCGCCGCCCCCCGACACTGTCTAGTGGACGGCACCTGGAGGAGGCCCTCTCTGTGCGAGCGGATTGGTCGCAGGGATGTATGGGGCAGAATACGATCCCGCAAGTAACTAGGTCCTGAGCCATGGAGCGCTTTAAAGATTGTTATCAAAACCTTTAAACGCACCCGATAGACCACAGGAAGCCAGTGCAGCTCGCGCAGGAACGGTGTCACATGGGAGTACCTAGTACTCCCCATAATTACCCGCGCGGCTGCGTTCTGGACCAACTGTAGCCTCCGGGTGCATTTCAAGGGAAGCCTCATGTAGAGAGCGTTACAGTAGTCCAAGCGAGACGTCACCAGCGCATGAGTGACTGTGCGTAAGGTGTCCCGGTCCAGTAGGGGGCGCAACTGGCGCACCAGGCGAACCTGGTGGAACGCCCCCCGTGCCACGGCTGTCACATGGTCATCCATGGACAGCCGGGCATCCAGGAGGACGCCCAAATTGCGCGCCCGCTCCACGGGGGCAAGTTGAATGCCCCCAATGGCCAATGATGGAGTTAATGGGTACCAGCTCCCCTGAACCGGGGAGCTGGTACCCACAGCCACTCCGTCTTGGAGGGGTTGAGCTTGAGTCGGTTGTCATCCATCCAGATCCGTACGGCTTCCACACACCGGGACATCACTTCGATGGCCTCGTTGGGGTGGTTCGGGGTGGAAAAGTACAGCTGAGTATCATCAGCGTACAGGTGGTATCCCACCCCGAAACCACGGATGATCTCACCCAGCGGCTTCATATATGTGTTGAACAGGAGTGGCGAGAGGACCGACCCCTGTGGCACCCCACAAGTAAGGGGGCGTAGGGTCGACCTCTCTTCTCCTGCCAACACACGCTGCGTCCGGCCAGAAAGGTAGGAGCCGAACCACCGCAAAACGGTGCCCCGGACCCCCAACCCCTCCAGCCGGCGCAGCCGGGTACCATGGTCGATGGTATCAAAAGCCGCCGAGAGATCTAATAGGACCAGGATAGAGGAACAACCTCTATCTCTGGCCCTCCAGAGATCATCCACCAACGCGACCAAGGCCGTCTCCATGCTGTGACCGGGGCGGAAGCCGGACTGGCGCGGGTCTAGATAATCATTTTCCTCCAGATGACGTGGAAACTGGTAGGCCACCACACTCTCTACAACCTTCGCCAAAAAGGGAAGGTTGGAGACAGGACGATAATTGGCCAGCTCCAAAGGGTCCAGGGAAGGCTTCTTGAGCAAGGGTCTCACCACCGCCTCTTTCAAGGCGGCCGGGAGAGACCCCTCGCTCAACGAAGCATTCACTAGGCCCAGGAGCCAGTCTCGTGTAACCTCCCAGGATGCCAGTATAAGCCAGGAGGGGCACAGGTCCAATAAACATGTGGTGGGTCGCAGTCGTCCACGCATTCTGTCCAAATCCTCGATGGCAACCAAGTCAAACTCCTCCCAGATCGATTCCTCAAGACTCGCCATGGACGTCTCCATTGGACCACTGACAGGGACCCAATCCCTCCGGATTTGAGCGATTTTATCCTGCAGATATTTACCAAATTCCTCTGCCCTGCCCTGTAGAGGGGCCTCCCGCGGCCTCTGAAACAAGAGGGAGCGGGACACCCGAAACAGGGCGGCAGGGCGGTTCTCCGCGGATTCAATGAGAGTGGCACAATATTGGCGTTTGGCCACTCTCAATGCCACAAGGTATGTCCTTAAATGGGCTCGTGCCTGTGTTCGATCAAATTCGGAGCAAGAGGATCTCCAACGACTCTCTAGACGTCTCTTGCGGCATTTCATCACCCTTAGTTCCTCGGTAAACCAAGGGGCCAGGGTGGATCGTTGCCGCCGGAGAGGCCGCAATGGCGCCACCCGGTTCAAGGCCCCGGTAGTCGCATTATTCCACACGACCACCAGGTCCTCTACCCGGGGGTGGGTCAAGGTTACAGGAGGTGGCCCAAGCTCCATCTGGAACCTATCAGGTTCCATCAGGCGCCTGGGGTGGAACCATCTGGTACTTTCCGGTTCCGCCTCCCCGCAGCGGGAGGTAGCACCAGGGAAGTCAAGACGAAGGAGTGAGTGATCTGACCATGACAGGGGAGTGATGGTTAAGTCCCCTCCTCCCAGATCACTCAACCACTGGCCAGAGACAAAAACAAGGTCCAGAGTGTGTCCTCCCTCATGTGTCGGGCCCTGAATCATTTGAGTCAGGTCCATGGCTGTCATGGAAGCCATGAACTCCCGAACCCCCTCTGATGCTTCTCCCATCGATGGCAGGTTAAAATCCCCCATCACTAAAAGTTTGGGAGTCTCAACCGTCACCGATGCGATCAGCTCGAGGAGTTCGGGCAGGGCCGCTGATGTATAGCGAGGAGCCAGGTATACTATCAGCAGGCCCAACTGTCTCCCAGGGCCCCATTTCACAACAAGGGATTCACATCCGGACGTCTATGGCACAGTAGACTCCCTCGGCTCTAAGTCCTCCCGAATAATTACTGCCACCCCACCGCCCCTTCCCTGGGCCCGGGGCTGGTGAAATGCTCGGTAGCCTGGTGGGCACATTTCCACGAGGGGAAGACCTCCCTCGTGGCCCAACCAGGTCTCCGTTATTCCCGTGAGGTCCGGCTCCACCTCTAAAATTAGATCGTGAATGAGGGGGGCCTTGTTAACAACGGACCTCGCATTGCATAACAACAGCCTCAGGCCTTGGGTCTGTAACTCTTGACCACCTAGAACGTGGGGGTTGGTACAAGCGACCGGGTGTAACCAGCACCCACGGTCTCCCAACCGACTGTAAGTTCTTAATCTGTCCTCGTATCTGCCCCTCCCTGCAACCGTTGGAATTAAAGAGCCCTGTATAGGAATGATATCCTCCCCCTTGTCTTCAACTTAGAGTAACAGAATTGGAAGGGATCTTGGAGGTCTTCTAGTACAACTCCCCTGCTTAGGTAGGAAACCCTATACAATTTCAGACAAATGGCTATCCAACATCTTCTTAAAAACCTCCAGTGTTGGAGCATTCACAACTTCTGAAGGCAAGTTGTTCCACTGATTAATTGTTCTAACTGTCAGGAAATGTCTCCTTAGTTCTAAGTTGCTTCTCTCCTTGATTAGTTGCTTCTTCTGCCCTCAGAGTACTTTGGAGAACAGCTTGACTCCCTCTTCTTTGTGGCAGCCCCTGAGATACTGGGACACTACTATGATGTCTCCCCTAGTCCTTCTTTCTCTTAAGCTAAACATACCCAGTTCCTGCAACCGTTCTTCATATGTTTTAGTCTCCAGTCCCCTAATCATCTTTGTTGCTCTTCTCTGCACTCTTTCTAGAATCTCCACATCTTTTCTACATCGTGGTGACCAAAACTGAATGCCGTATTCCAAGTGTGGCCTTACCAAGGCATTATAAAGTGGCATTAACACTTCACGTGATCTTGATTCTATCCCTCTGTTGATGCAGCCTAGAACTGGCTCTCTGATCTCTTCTTAAAAGCCTCCAGAGATCGAGTACTCACAACTTTTGGAGGCAAGTTGTTCCACCAGTTATTTGTTCTCACTGTCAGGAAATTTCTAGGTTGCTTCTCTCCTTGGGAGAAGTTTCCACCAGAAAGTGACAATAAAGGTTGTCTTGTCTTGTCTTATCATCTTGTCATGCCGTGGTGTGCCATGCCTTGTCTTGCCTTATTTATCTTATCGTATCTATCTTATCTAATCTTTTTGCCTTATCTATCTTAATTCTTTTCAGTACCTTTTACACAAATCTCACCAGATTGCTTGCTTGCCCCTGGGAATAATAGGATAAGGCTTCATAGATCTTGGGGCTGGTCAAGCTAATGCTTACTTGCAACTGTGCAATGACTTTAAACTAATCCTTGCTTGATCCCTTTCTCCAGATTACCTGCCCTTTCCCCCCTCCCCCCACAAAACATTGTCTTAACAGGGCATTAAATTACTCTTGGGGGGAAATAAATCAGATGCATTTCTAATTTCTCAGAAATTCTTGTAACTCAAATTCTTGTTACTCAATGGTTTAGAGTACACAGTTTTTTTTCTTTCCTTCCTTCCTTCCTTCCTTCCTTCCTTCCTTCCTTCCATCCTTCCATTCTTCCTGCCTGCCTGCCTGCCTTCCCATCTTCCATCATGATAAGATCCAAACTATTTTACCTGTGTATTAGATCATTGTTCATGGTTACCAAGGAGCAAATCTTTTTTGAAGAAGACTCGATTTTTCTCTTAGAATGGAAATGACCAGAACTAAAACAAAACTCTTCATTTAAAGCAGAGTCACTCATTATACAGTGATGTTTTCTTTTAATTTTTAATTTCCATTTATAACAATTTGACATACACCAAATATTTGACACATACCAAATATTTTCTGTATCAATAAATTTGGCATAGCTAATAAACATGCCCCATTTTACTCCACAGAAAAGGATTGTTAAGTCCATTTCAAAGCAGAAATGCATATAGCCACAATTTAATAATCATACATTCTTTTTCTTTACAAGTTGCTCTTTGCTATTGAGCTCAGGCCTCAGCAAAATAATGAAGCACTTTGGGAAAAAGATACATCCCAATAACCCAGCACTGGAAGCTAAGATGGAGAAGATCTCCACAGCTACCATATACTTTCCTTTGGTGCTCAAATAGGTAGGAACAAAAGACAACCAAACACTACAAAATACCAGCATGCTGAAAGTGATGAACTTTGCTTCATTGAATGTGTCTGGCAGGTTTCTAGCCAGGAAAGCCACCATGAAGCTGACCAGAGACAGAAACCCCATGTAGCCCAAGACAAGATAAAACATCACCACAGACCCTTCGTTACATTCTGCTATGATCTCTTCAGTCGTTGATTTCATGTTAAGTTCTGGAAAGGGGGGAGAAGTGATCATCCACGCCAGGCAAATGCTAGCTTGAAGGAATGAGCAGAAGAAGACAATTAAGAAGGACAGTTTTTTCCCCAACCATTTTCTCATGCTGGACCCTGGTTTGGTGGCCATGAATGCTGCAATGACCATGATGGTTTTCGCCAACACAGAAGAAACGGCCACAGAGAAGATAAGTCCAAACACTGATTGCCGGAGGAAGCAAATCAATTTGAGAGGTTTCCCGAGGAAGAGGAAAGAGCAGAGAAAGCAGAGCAGAAGGGAGATGAGGAGAGTGTAGGTGAGGTCCTTGTTGTTTGCTTTGACAATAGGGGTGTCTTTGTACTTGATAAATATTCCAAGAGTGAACATGGTAATGATTGAAAATAAAACAGCAACCACTACTAAACTGATCCCTAAAGGTTCTTCATAAGTTAGAAATGTTATGGTTTTGAGGATGCATTGAACTTTGTCCTTACTTGGATAGTGATCTTCTGGACATTCAGAGCAGGCAATCGTATCTGCAAATAAGAGAGAGGACATGAAGTGTGGAATCTAATCATCATGATTTAAGTAGCACCAACTGAAATATATAATCTATATTAGATCTTTTTTTTTTAACTTGGCCACTTTAAGAAGTCTAGACTTCAACACTCAGAATTTCTGACTGGAGAATTCTTGGAGCTAAGGTGCACACCTCTTAAAGTGGCTAAATTTGAAAAGGACAGGATTAGATTATTAGAGGAGACCTAAACATAATTTATTGAGGCGAGAATCTTCTCTGTAAGTGACGGTCACAGTCAGGAAGCATCATTTTGGAAATATTCCAGAAGTTCCTGAAATCCAGACGTGTAAAGTGGTGTCCCACAAAGCCAGAAAGATTACTCTAGCTGTATGGTTGATGTCCTATCACATTTTTACAACTGTCACATATATTACATACGGATAAAACAAGGCAATGGCTTCAATCCCTTACCTTTTCTCCTTAGGCACTTATATTGCTGGGGATCGATTTTATGATGAACTTGGTGCTCTCTGAACTTGCTGGTTTTTTTTTACAGACATTTCATTACCATACTAATTAATCATTAGATGTATCATCCATCTATCATCTATAGATAGATGATAGATAGATAGATCGATAGATGATAGAAAGAAAGAAAGAAAGATAGATAGATGATAGATAGATGATAGATAGATAGATAGATAGATAGATAGATAGATAGATAGATAGATAGATAGATAGATGATAGATAGATAGATAGATAGATAGATAGATAGATAGATAGATAGATAGATAGATAGATAGATAGATAGTGGCCTTCTCACTAAAAGTGACTCTGGACAATGCACATCAGTGAAATAAAGTAAATGTGTAAAAACATAAAGTAATGTGTAAAGAGCCGCATTGACAAATTTTGCTGGAAACCTTGTTTTGGTTTTCTAAGAAATAAGATTTAATGGAGAAACCCAATGACTTTGGTGTTTTGGCTGGATTTCATATAAATAAACCCAAATCAATTTTGTTGGTTACGAATATGACTGTACAGGATAGTGTTGGAAGAAATTTCCTTCGTTCATTCCCCAGCTGGGAAGCCCGATGCTGAGAAAGAATTGACATGGAAGCCAGCTGCCAGAAAGCAAGATTCTTTAATTCAGGAAGGCAAGAAGCAAAAAGTGACACAGCTGGAGTGTTCCTGGCTGGCAAGCAGATTGGGGAAGCAAACCCATGCCTTCTTCTACTTGATTTTCCTTTGAAGCTCGTGGTGGGCTGCTGCCAGTTCGGACTGGTTCATGCAAACCAGCAGTACTGACAATCAGCTGGCCCTGCCCACCTGCCCCTGCCCTATCCTGTCCTATATTTCCTTCTTTCTGGCTCAGCTGATTAGCGCAGCACAGTTGATTTCCACTCCTCCACTGTTCTACTTACCGGGGCTGCCTTAGAAGGTAAGCAGCTGAGCTTCAAATTGCTGCATCTTGAATGGTACGCACAAGCATGTTAGGCGAGCAGGCGCATGCACAATCATCGAACTGGTTTATTTTATTTATTTTATTTATTTTATTTATTTTATTTATTTTATTTATTTTATTTATTTTATTTATTTATTTATTAATCTAATTTATATGCCGCACCCTCTCCACCAAGGGACTCGGGGCGGCGTACAATTTATTACACAACAAATAAATAACAAGGAGGAGATATAAAAAGCAATGTACAACACATAATAAATAAATAATCGATTAATTAAAAACAGCAAAATGCAATTAAAAACAATTAAAATACCCAGAGTTAAACTTAATTTAGAATTTTATCCAGAGGGATTAGAAAATAGCTATAATTCAGGCCGGCTAGTTGGAACAGGTGGGTCTTGACTTTCGTGCGGAAGGAGCAGAGATCGGTTGCTGTCCTAATGTCGGGGGGGGAGGTCATTCCAGAGGGCTGGGCCCATCACAGAGAAGGCCCTGCCCCTCGGCGCCGCCCTCTGGCATTGCTTGGTGGACGGCACCCGGAGAAGTCCCTCCCTGTGAGAGCGAATTGGTCGCAGGGATGTATGGGGCAGGATACGATCCCGCAAGTAGCTAGGTCCTATGCCATGGAGCGCTTTAAAGATAGTGATCAACACCTTGAAACGCACCCGAAAGACTACAGGGAGGCAGTGCAGCTCGCGCAGGAGAGGTGTCACATGGGAGTACCTCGTACTGCCCATCACTGCCCGCGCGGCCGCGTTCTGGACCAACTGCAGTCCTCGGGTGCATCTCAAGGGAAGCCCCATGTAAAGAGCATTACAGTAATCCAGATGAGACGTCACCAGCGCATGAGTGACTGTGCGAAGGGCATCCCGGTCCAATAGGGGGCGCAATTGGCGCACCAGGCGAACCTGGTGGAACGCCCCCCTTGCCACGGCTGCCACATGGTCATCCATAGACAGTCGGGCATCTAGGAGGACGCCCAAGTTGCGCGCCCGTTCCACGGGGGCCAGTTGGTCGCCCCCAATGGTCAGCGATGGAGTCAGCTGATTGAACCGAGAGGCCGGTAGCCACAGCCACTCCGTCTTGGAGGGGTTGAGTTTAAGTCTGTTGTCTCCCATCCAGACCCGTACGGCTTCCAGACACCGGGACATCATGTCAACAGCCTCGCTGGTTGTTAAACCGGTTGCAGCCCACCACTTTTTGAAGTTCCTACAGTTTGATGGGGTTATTTGTGTGCCTTTAGTTAAAGTGATTGCCCTGAGTTCTGTCTTCCTGCCTTAATGGGTTAGTCCTGCTCCTGGATCTTTGTCTTTTCTATCCTGGGGGTTAATTCTGTCAGGAAAGAGAAAAGGGGGAGTTTTGGTGAGTTATGTTTAGCTGGTTTTAAGTATTTTCATGATCTGCTTTATGATCAGTCTTTGTTATTTATGTAACAGCCATCAATAACTTTTGGGCGCTCTGAGTTTTTCTTTCAGCTGGTGCTTCTGCTTTGGGGTTTGAATTTCTTAAAGGGAGAAGGGCTGCTTTAAGTCTTTTGGCACTGCTTCAGTGGTTCCTTGCACTGTCCTTTCAGGGTGTACTTCCCACAATAGGAAATTCTGATGACTAAGTCAGGTTTTAAAATGGAGAAAAAAGATTGGGTACCTTGGAGTCACAGTGACTAATACAATGTAGGGGGGCGAGATTTGTTCATGCAGAACGGGTGGAGAACTACAATTGCATCGCCATCCTTAGCATCACAAGAGAGGCCTTAATAACAGCTCAAATCGATGTTTCATCGGGTTTATCCTTGTTGAGAACCAGCAACACTCTAGATGTCAATTCTCCACTTTCACCTCCCTCAGCCCTCCATAAACCATGCAGAATACAGGATTCCCTGGAGGAGAGAGGTCGCATATGCGCGATTCAATCCAGGACCTCTCTCTTGCATTCTTTTTGTCCATATAAATAAAATATGTAGGTGAACATGATTTACTAACTGGTAAATGTTGCAATGAAAAAAAGGTAATGCATCACAGAGTAGATGTGCAATGTCACACAGAGCAAGGGTCTCCAACCCCCAGACCATGGACCATTATCAGGCTGAGGCCCATTCAAAATAGAGCCACACAAGTGGTGGGGGAGCGGGCGTGCCCACAGCTTCACTCACACGAATGGTGGGCACTTTCACACCCGCACTCAGCTCCCCTCGCACAAGTGGCAGATGCTTTCACATATGCGCGCAGCTCCACTTGCATCCGAGGCAGGCACTTGCACTCGCGCCACAAACCTCCACTCACATACAATTGGTTGCTGCTTGCGCTTGCTTGCTCCGTTCGCATGAGAAGCAGTGAATGTTGGAATGTGAATGTTGATTTGGGTGAGTGGCAGGTCGCACAAATTGGTAGTTGTGCGCATGTGAGCATGCACCTAGTACACATTGGAGCAATTCCCTCTCCCCGCCCTCCACGCTGGGCCACCAAGCTGAAAAGGTTGAGGAGTGCTGCTTTAGAGTAGAGAAAAAAGGAGAAATGGAGTAATAGATCTGAGAGTAGGGTAGAGAAAATAGGGTAGAGTAGAGTAGCGTACGGTAGGGTAAAGTTGAGTAAAGTTGACCTAAGTTGAGTTGAGTAGATAGAGTAGAGTAGAATTGAGTAGAGTAGAGTAGAGTAGAGTAGAGTAGAGTAGAGTAGAGTAGAGTAGAGTAGGGTTGGGTTGGGTTGGGTAGGGTTGGGTAGGGTTGGGTAGGGTTGGGTAGGGTAGGGTAGAATAATTTACCTGACATGTTTGACATCTTCCCATCAGAACATGGATCACAATCGTAGCAGCAAAATTTCTTCCCTTCTTTCTTTTTCTTCTGATAGCCAGCAGGACAGGGGTCATTACACACTGAACGGGGCAAGACCTGTTGATAAACCAGGAGGAAAAAAAATAGCAATAGCTCTTAGACTTATTATACTGCTTCATAGTGCTTTACAGCCTTCTCTAAGAGGTTTACAGAGTCAGCATATTGCCCCCAGCAATCTAAATCCTCATTTTACCCACCTTCGAAGGATAGAAGGCTGAGTCAACCTTGAGCCTGGCGAGATTTGAATGGCCAAATTGCAGGCAGCCGGCAGAAGTAGCCTACTGTACTGCATTCCGACCAAACCAGGATGGAATTTAGGACTGAAGTCTTGAGTAA
Organism: Natrix helvetica; assembly: GCF_964273705.1. Classification (NCBI taxonomy): domain Eukaryota; kingdom Metazoa; phylum Chordata; class Lepidosauria; order Squamata; family Natricidae; genus Natrix; species Natrix helvetica. The sequence goes on along the minus strand of NC_138554.1, from coordinate 4,903,244 downwards.
TACTGGACAGTCCTCCTCTAATCTAGCACAGACAGAGTAGCAGGTAAGATCATGAAATGAAGTGCCACACCCGGAAATATCTTCAACGGTTCCTAAATATTGCATATGGTTGACTCCAAGCCGTTCCTACCCTTCCCCTCTCTGGATTAATTGAAGAAGAAGAGAAATAGTTTTTTTTAAAAAAAAATACATGCAGTGAGATTGATTATTAAAACAGTCATGGGAAGAAATGTCCTTCTGGGTTCAGTTCCAAGTGGGGGAAAAGACACTGGAAACATGGTGGCTGTTTGGAAAGATGGTTTTTAATGGTGGACAGGATCATGTGCTTCAAGATCTTGGATAAAGAAAAAAAAAGGAAAAGATGCTGAAAGTTCCTGAGTTTTATACCTTTCTCTGGGCTTTTGAATTTGAACTTGTATTCTGATTGATTATCAGATTCCCCTGCGGCCATGCAGGGGTAATTTTGTAGGTTGTGTTTTTGAGTCCTAAGCTTGGTGGACTCTTGCTGGGTGATGATGTAATGAAAGGGCTTTGGGATTCGTATTATGGCTCTGCCTGAAGGAGGTAGATCTTTGTAGGTAGAATAGACTGGACCAGACCTTAATGGCCCATTGACAAAGGTGGTGGGGAGATGAATTTCTTCCTCCCTTTTAGAGGAAATATTCTGCCCTTTTAATATTTCCTAAAATATCTCATTTTACTAGGAGAGGGGTGGGTGCTAACTTCCTACACAGTCCACAAATAAAAAAATAACATCCTTAAACAGGCCTCTGTCCACTAGCTCACCAGGGGAAAAAGTTTGATTTTTTTTTCTTCATACTTTTTCCAATTGATGAACTTTGGGGTGTCCCCCCCCCCAACCATGACATTAGAAGCCAATCACTCACTTTTTATAGTATAGTATTGGCATGGCCAGATGATTGTTGGAGCTACCTGAACCCCTTCCGAACCAGCTGAATACGACCTCTGGACCCTTCCCTTTGTAAATTATTTACCAATTATAATTCTGCCAGAGCAGGAGAATGAGCCATATACTTCAATTTTAACTGACAAAATTGTTAGGAATATAATCTAACGGTTGGGTTGGCAATATATACATCACATAACAATGCTGTACCTGTTTCTTTAAATCATGCTGTAAATGTGATTGGCTGCTGTTTCCTCAATCGGCCATAAGATGGAGCCAGAATCACTGTTAGATTCTGATCTGCTCTGAGAGTTTTGGAAGCTGGCTGCTAGAAGTGCCATATAGTGATCAGCGTGAGCTATTGTAAGTTTTGCAACTGCTAGCAAACTTTGTGTACCGGACTGTTTGTATGATTATGGACTGTGTTATTTGGATTATCCCTTAACTGAAAGACGTTGATGACTGACTGTCTTATCCGTGTATGACTTGGACTGTTTGATGGACTCTGATACATCTATTTCCACAAAAGTAAAAACTTTTTTAAACTGCAGTGTCTCAGTATGCTGGTTTGTGTGTTCTCCAACACAACTCTCACAACGCTTCTCTGAACGCACTCGCTCTCCCAACGGGGAGTTTTCCTAACAGAAATCATCTGAAATGAAGCTGTACAAGCCCTGATCTCCAAATCTTCCAAAGTAACATAATACCTCAGAATCCATACCTGCTTAAAATCTTTGTGCCAAACAATTAAATCTTCATGAATGACAAATTGGTTTCCCGCAAGTGCTTTGGGATCCATTTTCCCAATTTTCACTTTGTGGTAGGAGTTGTTTGGAAACATGACCACATTTGTAATATCGAATCCAGAAAGCACTTCTCCATGATGGTCGATGGACACAGTTTCTCCAAGCGAATTGTTGAACGAAAGGCCTTGAAGGAACCAGTGAAGCTAAATAAGAATGAGTGGGAACAAAGAGAACAAATAAAACAAGGTTATAAAGCTAACTACGCTCTCGACTCTCCACCAACCATCCCTGGGGCTATATTATCCTTTTAAACACCCATAATACTTGACAATAAGGTAAGGTAAAAGTTACCCTCACACTTATGTGCTAGTCGTCCCCGACTCTAGGGGGCGGTGCTCATCTCCGTTTCAAAGCTGAAGAGCCAGCGCTGTCCGAAGACGTCTCCGTGGTCATGTGGCCGGCATGACTCAGCACCAAAGGCACACGGAGTAACTTTAACTTTAACTGTTATTTGATTTCTAGACCGCCCCTCTCCCAGAAGGGACTCGGGGCGGTGTACAGTCATGATAAAAACAATAAATATACATAATATAAATATAAATAAATATAGGTATGACTGGAGAAGGTAGCAGTGGTTTACTGTACAATAGTTAAAGTTAGATTTAAAGTTTAAGAATTTAAAATACATTAAAACACCCCTAAAAACTGCATCATGATGCATCAGAGTTCAGAGCGTTTAACACAGCAAAGTCTGAACTGTCCTGGGTAGGCCAGGACAGAACTTTAATACCCCTTTGGAATTTTGGGGGTTACACAGGCGTGTTCTTCCAAGGAAAAGGAGGTACAAGGGGAGGTACATTTTGGATTCATCATCATCATCACAACTTTTACAGTAAGATGTTACAAATATTCTCTTTGGCATTTTACAGAAACAGAAGTGAATTTGTTGAGTACAAAGAAAGAGAAGTAAAAAATGCTAACATTGTACAAAGAAAGAGAAGTAAATTGTTAGCCTGGGCAATCTCCTCGTAAAGTTGATTACAAGGCTAAATGCCACTTCCTCATTCCTTATCTTACAACATCTGTTTTTCTGTGCCCTTCCATGAAGCGTTTCGCAATCTATGTGTCACTAAGATGTGTAATATTTTCTATGCCAGCTACAGAAGTCCTTTTAATATGCAGACTTAATTAATGCTTTTATCAAGGAGTTTATCAAGGAGTCTGGGGGCTCCTATACCCTTCAGATGGGGGGGGGGTTATTTACCTGCTGCCTCAGGAAAACCAGAAGAGTGGGGGCTTGCCCTGCCTCTGAGGGTAACATGTTCCATGGGGCAGCAGTTGAAAAGGTCCTCCTCCTAGATCCTGTAAGTCAAAATGGGAGGTGCAGCATACCTTCCCTGCTTGATTGGATGGAATTGGACAGTCTAATTGGGACAAGATGGTTCCTCCGATATCCCGTGAGATGAAGAGTTCATGGGTAATGCACAGAAGTGTGAACTGGGCCTGGAACAGAGGTAGGTTGCTACCGGTTCGTACGGGTGAACCAGTTGTGGATATTGAGACTGAGTTGCCGAACCGGTAGGGACATCAGGATAGCCATGCCCCCAAACCAGTGACGTGCGGTGAGGTTTATGACTGGTGAGGCTGATGATGTCATCAAACCACATGGTTGCTCCGATCGCACGGGCACAGCCCAAACGGAGAAGTTTCTCTTCTCAGAAATGTCAGAAAGCAGCAGGCAGGCTGCCACAGCTCCACTAAGAAGACATTTCTGAGAAGAGAAACTTCTCCTTTCTCCTCCTTCCCCCACCCCCCTTCTAGCACTGATGATGTTACCTAGGCATTTTTTGCATCGGGCGAGCCCGGAATCCTTGCAAGGGGAATGGGACCACGTGTGGAGGCGGCTCCTCAGTGCACAGCCTCAGATTAGCAGAGCCGCGATCCCCTTCCCCTGCACACGTGGTCCCATTCCCCTCCTTCCTGAGCCAACATGAAGGGGACCGCGGCTGCACTGATTGAGGCTGGAGCTGAGGAGCCTCCTGCACACATGGTCCCATTCCCCTTGCAAGGATCCCGGGCTCGCCCGATGCAAAAAATGGCGAGATCGGCACACTTGGGGCTGCTGCTGAGATGTCCAGGGAGGCTAAACCAAGCCGTGCGCCTCTCCCAGCCACTTTTACGGCTTCCTGGAGTATTTTTTTTTTATTTTCATGATGAGAGTGGTGAGGCTCCGCCTCCCCTGCCTCCCCTGACTGCACGTCACTGCCCTAAACTTGTTCCCTGGTTGTGCATGACATTGCCCTCATGTTTTTTAGTCATTTCATAATATTCCGTGCATACACAGAACAATTTAGAGGCAATTGCACATGCTCAAGCAATGCACACACGAAGCAAACCAGGAGTAACAATGGCAGCAACTCCACCCCTGGATTGGAAGCAAACTAACAGAATTACTCAGTAGTTACTTGGCAAAGTTCTTGTCAAGCTTGAAGCTGGTCTCACTTAATGCCATTTTGAGACTTCAGTGCTGACATTTAAGAAAAGGGATAGGTTTTGTTGTAGTCAAAACAAAATACTTTCTCTTGGCAACTAAGGAACGCACGTTATTACCTTCCAGGTGTCTTGATCTTGAGGTGGATCCCTTGAATTCTCTGCTACTCTTTTGTGTTTAGATCTCAGTAAGTTCATGTCATGAAAAGCATGCGCTACAGCAGAGACTGCATTGTAGATACTGTAACTGTGGCCGGTCATTTCAAATAAATGCGCAGGAAGCTTTTTTAAGTCTTCCCTCCCGGTGCATGCTTCGTCACTTTCTTCTCCTTGGTTGCTGTCAGAAACGGAGCAGTCAAAGCCTTGCTCCCAAAACTCCTTGAACAAAGTAACTTGTTGCATTTCTAATGGTTTGATGGCCCAAAGGAATTCGTTGAATTCTGGCAGGGCGTTGGAATGAATATCGAAGGAAATTGCTCCGTCGAACAACTGTAAATCTGAGGGGTGGTGAAGACTGGTTAATGCGAGCTCTGTTTGAGCAGTCAAAATCCACATTTTGCCGAGGATGTTATCCGTAAATTTTGTGAACATAAACAGAAGCATTGCTGTGCTGCTTTCCCCGTAGAAGATAAACGTATTGACGATGGCTTTCCTTAAATAAACATTTATCCGACCAACGACAGGAGAATGTAACATAGTAAAAAATGCTTGCTTGGGAATTCTCTCTATAAAAGCCAAGCAAATTCTGTTCTCAGAAAGAAGTGGGTCCAGGTCTTGGAAAAAATTGTCTCCACTGTCATCATCCAGAATTAAAAGGCCTACCCAGGTCCATCCAAAATGCTTCAGCAAATGGATAATCCCCACAATCTGAAGAGATTCGTTGGGGGCCATACGGTAAAAAGAAGCAGCCATCTTTGTTCTGTGCTTCTTGGAAGCAAAAGAGCCATAGGCCAGCTAAAAGAATAGATACAAACAATAGATACAAACTCAAGGTAAACCGCTCCAAACTCGATTGCAGAAAATACAACTTCAGCAACAGAGTGGTCAACGCTTGGAATGCTCTACCTGACATCCTCAAACCCCCACAGCTTCAACCTTAAACTGTCCACTGTGGACCTCACCCCATTCCTAAGAGGTCCGTAAAGGGGGCGTGCATAAGCACATCAACATGCCTACCGTCCCTCTCCTCCTTTCCCCATTTATCTGTACACATTTCCTATGTTCATGTCCATGTTCATACTTATACATACTATCTTGTCCGTGCTTCTTAGGCGCAAAAGAGCCATCAGCAAGCTAAAATAAAATGTGCAGTTCATTGTTTATGGTTGAAATGTATCCAAGTGGTGGGATTCAAATAATTTAACAACCAGTTCTCTGCCGTAATGATTTCTTCCAACAACCAGTTCACCAAACTGCTCAGAAATCGAACAGCCGGTTTATTTATTTATTTATTAAATTTGTTAGCCGCTCCCTCTCCACAAAGGTGTTAGATATTAACATATATTGCGGCAAGTTTCCTCTCTGGTCCGCCGGTACGGCGGGAAACAGGTATCGATCTGATTGGTCGAGAGGCGTACCCGATCCCTATAAAAGGGGAACCCTCAGACCACAGAGCAAGCTGGATCACTACTACTACTAATAAAGAGCTGTTAAGTCACTACGTGTCCGGAGTCTGTTCTCTCGTTGCCCGAATCTAACATTGGCGACGAAGGTGGGATCGAGAGACAGATAGGATGAAGAGGCTACCTCCAGAATCCAAGGATTCGATCCAGCCTAGGGATTCGGCGGAAATTCCGGCAGCCATCTCAGCGCGGCAAATTCAAACGCAGACAAAATGGCGATGCACACTCCTCCAGCTCCATTCGACCCAATCGCTGATCATTGGGAATCCTACATGCTCAGGTTCGAGTGTTTTCTCGAAGCAAACGAGTACACAGGAATACCGGACTCTCGAAAGAAAAATATATTCCTGAGCTACTGCGGCCGAGAAGTTTTCGAGACGGCCAGGGATCTCTCAGAACCAACCCCCATTCAGGCGGTAACATGGACGGCGCTGCAACAAACGCTGCAAACTCATTATGCGCCAAAACCTTCCTGCCACGTTTGTCGCCAAGGATTCAACACGAGGAACCAGAAGGCGGGAGAATCTATCAACCAGTACGTTGCAGCTCTACGAAAAGCAGCCACACATTGTGGATTCAGGGACCTGGACGAGCAAATCCTGGATCGACTCATATGCGGGTTGAGAGACATTTCCCTACAGAAACGGTTGTTGGCCAAACCCAACTTAAGCCTGCAGATTGCACTCAATGAGGCAAGAGCTTCAGAATCAGTGGAAAGATCATCGGAAACCATACAACGCGGTTTCAACACAAGCCAGCCAGCACCCAGACACACCAGAGTCCACTACGAGAACACAAATCCAGACTTCGAGGATCCCGAGTTTGAGGAAAGTCACCTGATGCGAAGCAGTCACATGAGGCCTGGGGGGAGATCCGGATTCCGTTTGCCACCCTGCGCAAGCTGCGGAGGGAACCACCCCCGGTCTACCTGTCAGTTCAGGAACGTTGTTTGTTCACACTGCAACAAACTTGGGCACATCGCACGAGTGTGCCGGAGCGAAGTCCCTGCCTCCTCACGGCAGCCGCCAATGTACCGCCAGCAGAAGTCCAACCCAGGGACTTGGCAAAATCAGAAAGGGTGCCCAGAGAGAAACACACGAGAGTTTACCCAGAGAGACAATCCCCAAAGAGCTGAAAGGGCGTATTCGCAGAGAGATTACACACAAAGAGCTGAGAGAGCGTTCTACCAAGACGCTCAACGAGAGTATTGCCAGGATACCGATGCAGAGATAGAGTTGACCCAGAGAGAGGAATTGCGAACCTATCTCACCACAATAAGTCAGGTCCGCACCAAGCGGCCTAAAAAGCTGAAAGTCACAGTCCTCTTGGAGGGCTCTCCTTGCGAGCTGGAAGTTGACACAGGATCGTCCCTGAAGATCATTTCATGGGCCTCCATGAAAAAGGCTATCCCTAGCCTCAAAAAGAGCCAACTACGTGCACCAGACGTCCTGCTACGAGACTACCAGGGGAACCGAGTCCCCATCGTAGGCCAAGGCACGTTCCAAATTTGTTTCAAGGACATTGTAGCCCAGCTGCCCATGACCGTCGCCAGCGCGCCGTTACAGAACCTTCTAGGACTAGATTGGTTTGAAGCCCTGGGGTTAGAAGTCACCGGGATCAACGCCGTGGAGAACAGCAGCGCTGAACAGATTTTTAAGGAGTTCGAGGATGTGTTCAGCCCCGGTCTCGGTAAGTATGTGGGTAAACCTATCTCATTCAATTTAGACCCAAAAGAGGCGCCAATCCGACTTAAACCGAGACGAGTGCCTTTTGCACTCCGCCCAAAAATTGATAAAGAGATCGATAAATTAGTAGAGCAAGGAATCCTTGAGCCGGTGGATCACGCGCATTGGGAAACTCCCATTGTGACCCCAGTTAAACCAGATGGGTCAGTCCGCATCTGCGCGGACTATAAATGCACAATTAATGTCGCGCTACAACAAAGCGCATATCCTGTGCCAGTAGTCCAACACTTATTGCACTCGTTGGGGCCAGGAAATATATTTGCTAAACTAGACATGGCACAAGCTTACCAGCAATTGCCCGTGGATAGCGCCACAGCGGAGGCCCAAACTATAGTGACGCACAGAGGAGCATTCAAATGCAACCGGCTACAATTCGGTGTGAGTATTGCCCCAGGTCTGTTCCAGAGTGTCAAGGAACGGCTTTTGCAAGGGATACCGGGAGTCGTCCCCTATTTCGACGACATCTTGGTGTCCGCTGCAAACGAGGAGCAACTATTAAAAAGAGTCAGAACTGTTTTGGCCAGAGTCAGAGAGAAGGGTCTCCGCCTCAAAAAAGAGAAATGCCAAATTAACGTGCCTAGTGTAGAATTCCTGGGATATAGAATCGATGGTCAGGGAATACACCCCACTTCAAAGAAAATTAAGGCGATCCAGGACGCCCCCACACCTCGAAATCAGACCGAGTTGCAGGCCTTCCTCGGACTACTTAACTTCTACAGCATTTTTCTGAGACAGAAGGCGACCGTTGCTGAGCCATTACATCGACTACTCCAAAAGAGCACCTTCACTTGACCCAACGGAGCTAGCTAATTACCGTCCAGTCTCCAACCTCCCCTTTTTAGCGAAGGTTGTTGAGAATGTGGTGGCGCAGCAATTTCCACGTCGCCTCGACGAATCGGTATATCTAGACCCACGCCAGTCCGGCTTCCGACCCAGGCACAGCACCGAGACAGCCTTGGTCGCGTTGGTGGATGATCTCTGGAGGGCCAGAGATAGAGGTTGCTCCTCTATCCTGGTCCTATTAGACCTCTCAGCGGCTTTTGATACCATCGACCATGGAATCCTACTGCGCCGGCTGGAGGGGATGGGAGTCGGAGGCACCGTTTTACGGTGGTTCGGCTCCTACCTCTCCGGTCGGATGCAATGTGTGTTGACTGGGGGGGCAGAGGTTGACCCCGAGGCCACTCTCTTGTGGGGTGCCGCAGGGGTCGGTCCTCTCGCCCCTTTTGTTCAACGCATATGTGAAGCCGCTGGGTGAGATCATCCGTGGTTTTGGGGTTGAGTACCATCTGTACGCTGATGATACTCAGTTGTACATCTCAACCCCAAGCCACCCCAACGAGGCTGTCGAAGTGATGTCCCGGTGTTTGGAAGCCGTCGGGGTCTGGATGGGGGACAACAGACTCAAACTCAACCCCTCCAAGACCGAGTGGCTGTGGCTACCGGCACCTCGGTTCAGCCAGCTGATTCCATCACTGGCCATAGGGGGCGAACAATTGCCCCCTGTGGAACGGGCGCGCAATTTGGGCGTCCTCCTAGATGCCCGGCTGTCAATGGATGATCATGTGGCAGCCGTGGCAAGGGGGGCGTTCCACCAGGTTCGCCTGGTGCGCCAATTGCGCCCCCTTCTGGACCGTGATGCCCTACGCACAGTCACTCATGCACCGGTGACGTCTCGCCTGGACTACTGTAACGCTCTCTACATGGGGCTTCCCTTGGGACGCGCCCGAAGACTGCAGCTAGTCCAGAACGCAGCCGCGTGGGTAGTCATGGGGAGTACTAGGTACTCCCACGTAACACCTCTCCTGCGCGAGCTGCACTGGCTGCCTGTAGTGTTTCGGGTGCGTTTCAAGGTTCTGATCACCATCTTTAAAGCGCTCCATGGCATAGGGCCTAGTTACCTGCGGGATCGCATCCTCCCACATACATCCCTGCGGCCAATTCGCTCTCACAGGGAGGGCCTTCTCCTGGTGCCGTCCACGAGGCAATGCCAACGGGCGACACCGAGGAGTAGGGCCTTCTCTGTGATGGGCCCAACCCTCTGGAATGACCTCCCCCCCAACATTAGAACCACTACTGACCTCCGCTCCTTCCGACAGAAACTGAAGACACACCTGTTCCGACTGGCTGGTCTGGCATAATTTATAACGTCTACCTCCTGGCATACACATTCTTACTGGTTTTTAGAGGGATAGTGTTTTAAATTTAACCTGATATGACATTGGGATTTTAAACTTTTGTATCGATTTATTTATTTAGCTGTACAGTTTGGCATATTTTATCCTCCTCTCATACATGTATTTATGTAGTTATTACTATGTTTTAATTTGTTGTATTTTGATACGGACTGTACACCACCCCGAGTCCCTTTCGGGAGAGGGGGCGGTATATAAACGCTAATAAATAAATAAATAAATAATAATAATAATAAACATGGAAATGGGGACGATCCGAAGCAGCAGCTTTTGCCGCAGTCAAGCGCCTGCTCACCACCGACTCGCTGCTAGTGCAATACAGCCAGACGCTACCACTAGTCTTGACCTGCAATGCATCCCCATTCGGCGTCGGTGCAGTCCTCAGCCACAAGATGCCAAACGGGAACGAAGCACCCATCGCCTTCTACTCCAGGACTCTTTCATCGGCCGAGACGAATTACAGCCAGATGGATAGGGAAGCGTTAGCTGCTGTGGCTGGAGTTAAACGTTTCCACGAATACCTCTACGGCCGCAATTTCGAACTAATTACAGATCATAAACTGCTGTTGGGACTTTTGGCGGGAAACCGCCCCACACCAGTCTCCCTTTCTCCACGCATGACCAGGTGGACTGTTTTCCTGGCTGCGTACTCATACAAGCTAATACATCGACCGGGCTCCACTTTAGGACATGCAGATGCACTCAGCCGTTGCCCACTCCCGGATCTTTTGCCAGACCCCACTCCCGAGGTACCTGTTCTGTTAATTGACTGTTTGGACTCAGGACCGGTTTCTTCCTGCGACGTTGCCAGATTCTCTTCTAGGGACAATGTAATAAAGCAAGTTCAAACCTGGGTTTGGAGGGGGTGGCCGAAGGGAAACGTGGGTCCGGAATTCAAACTGTTTTGGGCAAAACGGGATGAACTGTCAGTGTTACAAGGTTGTTTATTGTGGGGGGATCGAGTTGTTATTCCTTACGCGTTACGAAGAAATGTGTTAGAGGCGTTACATGTTGGGCATCCGGGGATCGTTAGGATGAAGGCGTTAGCAAGAAGTTACGTTTGGTGGCCAAACATGGACAAAGAGATAGAGGAATGGGTGGCCACTTGTGATCCGTGCCAAGAATCTAGACCAGTACCCCCTGAAGCACCCGCCACAGAATGGGAGAAGCCTAAAGCACCCTGGTCGCAAATACACATCGATTTCGCAGGGCCAGTCCAAGGTCAGACCTTTCTTATAGTTGTGGATGCATACTCCAAATGGCTAGAAGTAGTCCTAATGACTTCAACCACGGCAGAGGCAGTCATTAAGGTACTACGGCGACTTTTCACCACTCATGGCCTGCCCGACCTCCTGGTCTCCGATAACGGGCCCCAGTTCACGGCCATGCAATTTGAAACATACTTAGCTGGTCAGGGAATTCGGCATGCCCTCGTCGCGCCATTCCATCCGGCATCGAACGGACAGGCGGAGAGAATGGTGCGATCTGCAAAAGAGGCCCTCGCTAGGATGGGTCCAGGTGATTGGCAAACACGAATTGATCATTACCTCTTAATTCAGCATATTACCCCCAGCACAACGACGGGTAGGAGCCCCGCTGAACTACTCATGGGCCACCGTCTACAGTCTCACCTGGACCGTCTTCACCCTAATTACTCTGCCACATCGCCCCCAGACTCTACAAGCAAAATTCGGAATTTTAGCATAGGGGATTCAGTATACGCCCACAACTATGCAGGGGGAACATTGTGGATGCCGGCAAAGGTAATAGGCATCACGGGTCCACGTTCATATTTGCTGGAACTTGAAGATGGATGGAATTGGAAAAGGCACATAGATCAACTACGGGGTCGCCTAGCACACTCAAACATACGAGCTGAGAACAAATACTATATGCCAGCACAAAGTCAGCCATCCGAGAGCCCTAACACGGAGGAACACGACACCATTGAGCCCAGGATGGAACACGACACTATTGAGCCCAGGTTAGAACCAGCGGTCGAACGGGAACCAGAACTGCGCCAAAGCGATGAAAGCCTGCAGACCCCCGAACGCGAAACTGAAGGAACAGGCGAAACCAATCCTGCAACCACTCCCGTTCAACCCGAACTACGGCGTTCCACCCGGGTGAGACAAACACCCACTTATTTGAAAGACTATGTAACTAACCGGAATGCTCCAGCTAAGAGGGGAGGGGTGTTAGATATTAACATATATCGCGGCAAGTTTCCTCTCTGGTCCGCCGGTACGGCGGGAAACAGGTATTGATCTGATTGGTCGAGAGGCGTACCCGATCCCTATAAAAGGGGAACCCTCAGACCACAGAGCAAGCTGGATCACTACTACTACTAATAAAGAGCTGTTAAGTCACTACGTGTCCGGAGTCTGTTCTCTCGTTGCCTGAATCTAACAAAAGGGACTCGGGGCGGCATACAATAAATAAAAACACATATTATAAAATTACACATTGTACGGAGGAGGTATAAAAACACAAGACAATCATTATAATAACATAGAAATATTAAAATAAGTTAAAATTAAATACCCCAATGGAGATTACAAGATTAAAAATTGCCAGGAGGGGTAAAATGGAACTATGGTTGAGCCAGGCCTGCTAGTTGAAAAAGGTGGGTCTTGAGTTTTGAACGGAAGGAGCGGAGGTCGGTGGTAATCCTAATATCCGGGGGGAGGTCATTCCAGAGGGCTGGGCCCATCACAGAGAAGGCCCTACTACTTCGGGTTCTCCCAAAGTGTTGTAAACTGGCTGAATCCCACCGCTGCTTATCTAAGTTCTTAAATTTATCTGCTGACTTTTCTTTTCTTCAGGAATTCAAGGTGACGTAAGCCGAAGCAACGCCATACCTTTGATTGAGAGGGTGTGAAGGAAAATAGGGGCGTGGCATGGAGGTGGTTGAGAGGGGGGGGGAAGAGAAGGTAGAGAAGCAAATTTAAAGGAATGAAGAAATAGGAAAGGAAGAAAGAATAGGGTGGAATAATGGTGGTGTGAAGTTCCCCAAAGATGCCCTAATTAACCTTGAGACAGAGTTCAAAAGAAATCCAGTCATTTATTAGGAGCAACATTTTGGCATTTCTTGCCACAGAGCCAGATCTGATTTCCATTTAATGGTGGATGAACTTTACCCCTCTGTCTCCCATCCCCTCAGTCTGTGTCATAAATCACATCTACCAACGAAGTGCTGTAGCAGGTTGTAAAATTTCGCACCTCACAGGCCTGCTGTAGAAATCTGAGATCTGACCCTGGTTAAAGGGTATGCGTTTGTAGGAGGTTAGCACTCACTCCTCTTCTACAAAAATGAAACATTCTAGGAAATATTAAAAAGGCAGAATATTATATTTCCCTGCATGAGAAATGGAGAAACGTGTTTTTAGGCAGGAGGCAGATTCACTCCGAATAGCCCCAACCCTCCTCGATAGCCCACAGCAAAGGTGTGATTTTCAATGGTGAAAAGAGTCAGGTTCTACATTTAGGCAAGAAAAACGAAATACACAGGCACAGAATTGGTGGTTCCTTGCCCAATAGTAGTAACTTTGAGAGGGATCTTGGAGTCCTAGTGGACAACCATTTAAATAGGAGCCAGCCATGTGCAGCAGCTGCCAAAAAAGCCAACACAGTTCTAGGCTGCATCAACAGAGGGAGAGAATCAAGATCACATGAAGTGTTAATACCACTTTATAAGGCCTTGGTAAGGCCACACTTGGAATACGGCATTCAGTTCTGGTCGCCACGATGTAAAAATGATGTGGAGACTCTAGAAAGAGTGATTAGGGTACTGGAGACTAAAACATATGAAGAACGGTTGCAGGAACTGGGTATGTTTAGTTTAAGAGAAAGAAGGACTAGGGGAGACATGATAGCAGTGTTCCAATATCTCAGGGGTTGCCACAAAGAAGAGGGAGTCAAACTATTCTCCAAGGCACCTGAGGGTAGAACAAGAAGCAATGGGTGGAAACTAATCAAGGAGAGAAGCAACTTAGAACTGAGGAGAAATTTCCTGACAGTTAGAACAATGAATCAGTGGAACAGGTTGCCTCCAGAAGTTGTGAATGCCCCAACACTGGAAGTCTTTAAGAAGATGTTGGATAACCATTTGTCTGAAATGGTATAGGGTTTCCTGCCTAGGCAGGGGGTTGGACTAGAAGACCTCCAAGGTCCCTTCCCACTCTGCTATTGTATTATTGTATTAAAGATGAAGAGATAGCTAGGCCTATTCATAGGCCAATGCCCTCACCCAAGATCCAACAAAGCTAGGATTAGCCCTCTACCCATCTAGCAACAGAATTTACCACATGGCACCTGGGAAGATTGCATCACTCAGCAAGGCTCAACCAAGCTTGGGACTCAAAACATAACCTACAAAGTTACCCCTCCATGGGAGTCTGACAACCAATCAGAATACAAGCTCAAATTCAAAAGCCCAGAGAGGGCCTAAAACCCAGGGACTCTCAGCACCTCTTGCCTTTTTCCTCCAGGACCTCAAACCATGTGGTCCTGCTGTCCACCATTAAACCATCTTTCCACGCAGCCTCCATGTTTCCAGTGTCTTTCTCCCCTCTTGCTGAACCCAGATCGACATTTCTTCCAACAGTGTCTAAGAGGGGGAGAAAGAAAGGAGAAGAAAGCGGGGCAGAAATGAAAGCAAAGCAAAGTAAAATTAAAGTAGTGGAAGGAGAAAGAGGAGGAGGAGGAGGAGGAGGAGGAGGAGGAGGAGGAGGAGGAGGAGGAGGAGGAGGAGGAGGACGAGGAGGACGAGGAGGACGAGGAGGACGAGGAGGAGGAGGAGGAGGAGGAGGAGGAGGAGGAGGAGGAGGAGGAGGAGGAGGAGGAGGAGGAAAATTTACTATTTTTCTATACTTTTTTACATTAATTATTATCTGGGTGACTTTTTTTTCTCTCTTTCCTCTGTGGCTTACAAATTGCACTTTGATTGCCTTCGGTGTACTATATTTAAATTCTCCTTCAACACTAGCCACAAGAGGGAGGAAAAAAACTCCCAACTTTTAAGTATCATTTCACCTCTAACCACAAGAGGGAGCAAAGCACCAAATTTTAAAAGAAGGAAACCCAAATGCTACTGTATTAGAAAAAACTACTTTAGAAAAATACCCCAATTACGACTGCAAATAGCTGCAAATGACAACTATAAAAAAAGCAAAAGAAAACTACGTGTAAGCAAAGTTACAACCCGTGGCCAACATGGGTTTGTCAAAAACAGATCATGCTAAACAGATCTTATTTCATTCTTCGACAAAGTTAGTGGACCAGCAAAATGCAGTGGATGTAGTATACCTTACTCTTTTCACCATTTAATTTCATTTTATTAGATAGAACATTGGGCACTATCTAATAAAATGAAATTCAATGGTGAAAAGAGTAAGGTTCTACATTTAGGCAACAAAAATGGAATGCACAGGTACAGTATAGGTGGTACCTTGCTCAGTAGTAGTAACTGTGAAAGGGATCTTGGAGTCCTAGTGGACAACCATTTAAATATGAGCCAGCAGTGTGCAGCAGCTGCCAAAAAAGCCAACACAGTTCTAGGCTGCATCAACAGAGGGATAGAATCAAGATCACGTGAAGTGTTAATACCACTTTACAATGCCTTGGTAAGGCCGCACTTGGAATACTGCATTCAGTTCTGGTCGCCACGATGTAAAAAAGATGTGGAGACTCTAGAAAGAGTGCAGAGAAGAGCAACAAAGATGATTAGGGAACTGGAGACTAAAACATATGAAGAACGGTTGCAGGAACTGGGTATGTCTAGCTTAAGAGAAAGAAGGACTAGGGGAGACATGATAGCAGTGTTCCAATATCTCAGGGGTTGCCCCAAAGAAGAGGGAGTCAAACTATTCTCCAAGGCACCTGAGGGTAGAACAAGAAGCAATGGGTGGAAACTAATCAAGGAGAGAAGCAACTTAGAACTGAGGAGAAACTTCCTGACAGTGAGAACAATTAATCAGTGGAACAGAAGTTGCCTCCAGAAGTTGTGAATGCCCCAACACTGGAAGTCTTTAAGAAGATGTTGGATAGCTATTTGTCTGAAACAGTATAGGGTTTCCTGCCTAGGCATGGGGTTGGACTAGAAGACCTCCAAGGTCCCTGCCAACTCTACTATTGTATTGTATTGTATTGTATTGTATTGAAGAACAATTGCAGGAGATGTGGATATAAACAAGGAAACTTCTGCCATATGTGGTGGAGCTGAACCAAAGCCAGAGAATATTGGCTTAAAATAAAGAAATGGCTAGAACAATTGATAGAACAAAAGATTGAATAGAAACCAGAACTATTTCGGTTGGGCATACTAAGTGATAAAATGCATAAAGCATCTCAGTATTTAACACTACATATATTAATTGCAACAAGAACAGTATTTGCTCAAAATTGGAAGCAAAACAACGTCTCCCCAGATGCAATGACCGTAAGAAAGATACTTGAGTGTGCCGAGATGGATAGGTTGACCACGGAACTGAAGGATAGAGAAGAATCGGAGTGCTATAAAGTGTGGAACAGATGGTATAAGTGGTTGGACGATAGACATGAGATACTGTATAACAGTGGTGGTTAACCTTTTCAGTGCGCATGCACACACCGGAACCCGGAAATAATCTGAAATGTAACACGACAAACAGTGCATATCCTCTGTACTGTTTGCTGTTTGCTGCAAGAAGGCAAATTGCTGGGAAGCAGAGGCAGATTTCCCCCCCTTGTTTTCCTCCCCTAAAAGCTAGGTGCGTCTTATACTTTGGAGTGTCTTATACTCCAAAAATACGATACTGGAAGAAAAGTCTAAAGACATATCTAGCCACCAAATACACAAGTATAGATACGTGGCCCTGAAGCTCAAAAGGAGTAACTGTGAGAGGGATCTAGGTGTCCCAATAGACCACTACTTAAGTATAAGTCAGCAATGTCAGGCGGTATAAAAATCTAAATAAAAGTAAAGTAAAAATAAAGTAACTGCCCAAAAAGCCAATGTAGTTCTAGGCTGCATCAAGATAAGGGTAATATCACATGAAGTGATTGTACTGATTTATACTGCATTAGTGAGACCATATTTGGAATATTGTAAACAGTTCTGGACACCACAATACAAAAAAAGAGATATGGAGACCATCAAAAGAGCACAGAGACGAGGAGCGATGAAGATTAGGGTACTTGAAGGCTAAATTATACAGTGAACAGTTAAGGAAACTGGTGTGTGTGTGTGTGTGTGTGTGTGTGTGTGCGTGTGTGTATGTATATGTATATGTATATGTATATGTATTTGTGTTACAACCCCTGGTATGCCCAAATATGGGAGGGAGCTCACTACTCCCCCTTTCTGTCCTTCGGCTCATTACAGAGGACCATCCAGGCAGAAAACCATATTTTTATTTTTAATGTTACCTTTTTATATTTGTGTTGTATTTGTGCTGATAAATAAATAAAGGGAGACTAGTATAGATCTATTTCAAGGGTATGGCTAGCTGATGAGAGCTAAATAGCTTGAAATAGATCTATACTAGTCTCCCTTTATTTATTTATCAGCACAAATACAACACACACACACACACACACACACACACACACACTAGACATATATATGTCTAGTTTAACAAATAGAACAATTAGGGGTAGTGTGATGTTTATAGAATACATAGAATAACAGAGTTGGAAGGGACCTTGGAGGTCTTCTAGTCCAACCCCCTGCTTAGGCAGGAAACCCTACACCACTTCAGACAAATTATTATCCAACATCTTCTTAAAAACGTCCAGTGTTGCAGCATTCACAACCTCTAGAGGCAAGTTGTTCGATTGATTAATTGTTCTAACTGTCAGGAAATTTCTCCTTAGTTCTAAGTTGCTTCTTTCTATCATGTCTCGCCTAGTCCTTCTTTTCATTAAACTAGACATCTCCAGTTCCTGCAACAGTACTTTGTATGTTTATGCTTCCAGTCCCCTAATCCTCTTTGTTGCTCTTCTCTGCACTCTTTCTAGAGTCTCCACATCTTTTTTACATCGTGGCGACCAGAACTGAATGCAGTATTCCAAGTGTGGCCTTACCAAGGCCTTATAAAGTGGTATTAACATTTCACATGCCTTTCTTCCAGTGTTTGAGGGGATGTCAGAAAGAAGACAGGTTGACATATTTTCCAAATTCTGAGAGCAGTAATGGGTGGAAGTTAGAGGTGCAACCTGGAACCAAGGAGAAATTTCCTGACAGTGAGAACAATTAGCCAGTGGGATGGTTTGGCTCTTGAAATTGTAAGTGTTCCATCCCTGGAGATTTTCAAGAAGAGATTGGACAACTATTTGTCTGGACTGATATAGGGTCCATTGATCAAGCAGGGGATTGGACAAGAAAATCTCCGAATTTCTTTCCAATGCTCCGATTTAATGATTCTACGATATACGTTACTGTTAGCTTCCATGGCTGAGGATGAAATGACCCAGAGGACTACTTTAAGTTCTCAGCTTCTGCTTTCTTTTCAGACAATGATTGATGATTCTACGATATACGCTACTGTTAGCTTCCATAGCTGAGGATGAAATGACCCAGAGGACTACTTTAAGTTCTCAGCTTCTGCTTTCTTTTCAGACAATATATTTTAACGCACTATTTTCAAAGGAGTGCATCATGAAATTACTTAATTCCAACTCCCAAATGTACCACTGAAAGAGAATAATTATTCCCCATTCCTATGGTAGGATTCGAACTATTTTACTACTGGTTCCGTGGACGTGGCTTGGGGGACAATGCTGCAGAAGGTTACTGCAAAATCCCTATTTCCTCCTGATCAGCTGGGACTCAGGAGGCAGAGAATAGATGGGGGCGAGGCCAGCCAGAGGTGGTATTTACCGGTTATATGCCGCCCCTCTCCCAAAGGACTCAGGGCAGCGTACAACATTAAAAAAAACACATATTACAAAAGTTAAAATGGAAATTAGATAGCGTATCCAAAAACAAACCCAATTAATATTAACAATAACATTTTAAATATTAGATTAAAATTAACAATTAAATCAATCATTTATTAGATTACCCTCGTTGTGTCAAGGACCTGGGAGTACTCATCTCAAATGATCTAAGCCCCAGAGCTCATGTAACAGCATTGCCAAAAAGGCATTATACGTCGCTATACGTCAGCGGCCCTGCCTGAACTCCTCGAGCTGATCTCATCGGTGGCGGTTGAGACCCCCAAACTGTTAGTGATGGGGGATTTTAATCTGCCGTCGATGGGAGAAGCGTCTGAGGGGGTTCGGGAGTTCATGGCTTCCATGACAGCCATGGACCTGACCCAGTTAATTCAGGGCCCTACTCACGAGGGAGGCCACACGCTGGACCTTGTCTTTGTCTCTGGCCAGTGGACGAGTGATCTGGGAATAAGGGATCTAGCCATTTCTCCCCTGTCATGGTCGGATCACTCACTTCTCCGGCTGGACTTCCCTGGAGCTACCCCCCACCGCGAGGAGGCGGAACCGGAAGGTATTAGATGGTTCCGCCCCAAGCGCCTGATGGAACCAGATAGGTTCCAGATGGAGCTTGGGCCACCTCCTGTGGATCTGACCCGCCCCCGAGTTGAGGACCTGGTGGACGCATGGAATAGTGCGACTACCGGGGCCCTAGACTGGGTGGCGCCTTTGCGGCCTCTCCTGCGGCGACGAACCACCCTGGCCCCTTGGTTTACTGAGGAGCTAAGGGTGATGAAACGCCACAAGAGACGCCTAGAGAGTCGTTGGAGATCCTCCCGTTCCGAATCTGACCGAGCACAGGCACAAGCCTATTTGAGGACGTACCTTGTGGCATTAAGAGCGGCCAAACGTCAACATTGTGCCGCTCTTATTGCGTCCGCAGATAACCGCCCTGCCGCCCTGTTTCGGGTGACTCACTCCCTCTTGTTTGAGACACTGCGGGAAGCCCCTTTACAGGGCAGAGCAGAGGAGTTTGGGAAATATCTACAGGACAAAGTCGCTCAAATCCGGATGGGATAGGCCCCTTTCAGTGGTCCAGTAGAGACGCCCGTGGCGAGTCTTGAGGGACCGCTTTGGGAGGAGTTTGACTCGGTTGCCATCGAGGATTTGGACAGGTTGCGTGGACGTCTGCGACCCACCACATGTTTATTGGACCCATGTCCCTCCTGGCTTGTACTGGCATCCTGGGAGGTTACGCACGACTGGCTCCTGGGCCTAGTGAACGCCTCGTTGGGTGAGGGGTCTCTACCGGCCGCCTTGAAAGAGGCGGTGGTGAGGCCCCTGCTCAAGAAGCCTTCCCTGGACCCAACGGACCTAGTCAATTATCGTCCTGTCTCCAACCTTTCTTTTTTAGCGAAGGTTGTAGAGAGTGTGGTGGCACAGCAGTTCCCACATCACCTGGAGGAAAATGATTATCTAGACCCGTGCCAGTCCGGCTTCCGACCCGGGCACAGCACGGAGACGGCCTTGGTCGCATTGGTCGATGATCTCTGGAGGGCCAGAGATAGGGGTTGTTCCTCTATCCTGGTCCTATTAGACCTCTCGGCGGCGTTCGATACCATCGACCATGGTATCCTGTTACACCGGCTAGAGGGGCTGGGAGCCAGGGGCACCGTTTTACGGTGGTTTGGCTCCTACCTCTCTGACCGGACGCAACGTGTGTTGGCAGGGGAGCAGAGTTCGACCCGGAGGTCACTCACATGTGGAGTGCCACAGGGGTCGGTGCTCTCGCCTCTCCTGTTCAACACATACATGAAACCGCTGGGCGAGATCATCCGTGGTTTTGGGGTGGGATATCATCTGTATGCTGATGATACTCAGCTATACATTTCCACCCCGAACCACCCCAATGAGGCCGTCGAAATGATGTCCCGGTGTTTGGAGGCCGTACGGGTCTGGATGGATGGCAACCGACTAAAACTCAACCCTTCCAAGACGGAGTGGCTGTGGCTTCCGGCCCCCCGGTTCAACCAGGTGCTTCCATCTCTGGCCATTGGGGGCGTGCAACTAGCCCCCATGGAACGGGTGCGCAATTTGGGCGTCCTCCTAGATGCCCGGCTGTCCATGGATGACCATGTAACAGCCGTGGCGAGGGGGGCGTTCCATCAGGTCCGCCTGATGCGCCAATTGCGCCCCTTATTGGACCGGGATGCCCTACGCACAGTCACCCATGCGCTAGTGACGTCTCGCCTGGACTACTGCAATGCTCTCTACATGGGGCTTCCCTTGAGATGCACTCGGAGACTACAGTTGGTCCAGAACGCGGCCGCGCGGGTGATTATGGGGAGGACTAGATACTCCCCTATAACACCTCTCCTGCGCGAGCTGCACTGGCTTCCTGTGGTCTACCGAGTGCGTTTCAAGGTTTTGATTATGATCTTTAAAGCGCTTCATGGCACAGGACCTAGTTACATGCAGGATCGCATCCTGCCCCACACATCCCTACGACCAATTCGCTCACACAGAGAGGGACTTCTCCGGGTGCCGTCCGCCAAACAGTGTCGGGGGGTGACACCCAGGAGCAGAGCCTTCTCTGTGATGGGCCCAGCCCTGTGGAATGACCTCCCCCGTGACATCAGGATTATTTCCGATCTCTGCTCCTTCCGTGTTCAGCTGAAGACCCACCTCTTTCAATTATCTGGCCTGGCTCAACCGTAATTTTTCATATTCCTCCTGACTGTCTTTTTAAATTTTAAATTTTTATTGTATATTGGGTTTTTATTATTGGGGTATGTTACTGGTTTTAATTGTCTAAATGTTGTAATCTATTACCTCCTCCATGCATGTATGCATGTATGTCTTTGTATATATGTATGTTTATATATGTCCTAGTGTACGCCGCCCCGAGTCCTGCTTGGAAAGGGAGCGGCTAATAAATCCAAATTTATTATTATTATTATTATCAGAAGTGTATCACAGCGGCCAGTTGTTTCGCCGGATTTGGCATTAATTACTAGTCGGGCCCCACCCAGGGGCCTAGGACGTCGTAACGTATTTTCGTAATATACGTGCAGATCCAAGCAGTGCAGCCTTTTGCATTTGACTGATGGTGATTTTGTCAATTTTTAACTGTTTTAAATGTAATTCCAGTGCTTTTGGAATAGCACCCAGTGTGCCGATTACCACTGGAATTACCACTGCTGGTTTGTGCCATAATCGTTGGATTTCGAATTTTAAGTCCTGGTATTTTGTGATTTTTTCATATTCCTTCTCGGCGACCCTGCTATCACCTGGTATTGCGATGTCTATGATTGTAACCTTATTTTTCTCAACCAGTGTGATGTCTGGTGTATTATGCGCCAGTATTTTATCCGTTTGTATGCGAAAATCCCACAAGATCTTGACCATCTGACTCTCGATGACTTTTTCAGGCTTATGTTCCCACCAGTTTGTTGCTGTTTTAATATTATAATTTTTGCACAAATTCCAGTGGATCATTTGTGCCACTGAATTGTGCCGCATTTTATAGTCAGTCTGCGCGATTTTTTTACAGCAGCTGAGTATGTGGTCAACAGTTTCATCAACTTCTTTGCAGAGTCTGCATTTGGCATCATCAGAGGATTTTTCGATTTTGGCCTTAATGGCATTTGTTCGGATAGCTTGTTCTTGCGCAGCCAGGATTAGTGACTCTGTTTCTTTCTTTAATGTACCTGTTGTTAACCATAACCAAGTTTTTTTACTGTCCACTTTATCTTTTATTTTTTCCAGAAATTGACCATGTAATGCTTTGTTCTGCCAACTCTCCATTCTTGATTTTATCACATCTTTTCTGTATTCTTGTTTCGTCTGTTGGGCCTTCAATAGATTTTTGTTCTTTATTTCGATTAATAGATGTTCTTGACTTTCTTTTAAATAATCAGCCAGTGCATGTTTTTCTTCTTCAACTATTTGCTTCACTTGTAATAATCCTATGCCACCTGATTTTCGGGGCAGGTATAGTCTATCAGTGTCACCACGTGGATGTAAACTGTAGTGCATTGTCATTAGTTTTCTGGTTTTTCGGTCCAAAATGTCCAAATCAGTTTGTGTCCAGTTAACTATACCAGCTGTGTATCTTATAACTGGTATTGCCCAGGTATTTATGGCCTTGATTGTATTTCCACCATTTAATTTGGATTTCAAAATTTTCCTAACTCTGTTGGTGTACTCTCTCCTGACAATAGTTTTTACTTCTCCATGTTTGATGTTATCCAACTGCAAAATGCCTAAGTATTTGTAGGCTTCATTTTCATTGCATTTAATTAGTTGGCCATTGGGCATTTCAATTCCCTCACATGTAGTGATTTTGCCCCTTTTTATGGATACAGTGGCGCATTTTTCCATGCCAAACTGCATTGAAATATCGGTGCTGAATACTCGGACTGTGTTTGTCAGTGATTGGATTTCTATTTCTGACTTTCCATAGAGTTTCAAATCATCCATATATAATAAATGTGAAATTTTTTCAGCTTCTTTGTCTGTTTGGTAGCCTAATTTCATTTTTTTTAAGATTACTGATAGTGGGATCATTGCGATGATGAAGAGAAGAGGTGAAAGTGAATCACCCTGGAAAATTCCTCGCTTGATATTGACCATTCCATAGTTCTCATTCCCTACTGCCAACTCAGTTCTCCATTGTTTCATCACCTTTTCAGTGAAGGATGTAATATTTTTACTAATGCCAGTTGTTTCTAAGCATTTTATGATCCAACTATGTGGCAATGAGTCGAATGCTTTTTTATAATCAATCCAGACCATATTCAAGTTCGTTTTTCTTTTCTTACAATTTTCTAATATCATTTTATCAATTAGGAGCTGATCTTTTGTACCCCTACTCCTTCTTTTGTTGCCTTTTTGCTCTACTGGCAAGATGTTGTTTGTTTCCAAATAATCCATAATGTTATCTGCAATAATGCCTGTGAGTAATTTAAAGGTTGTTGGCAAGCATGTTATTGGTCTGTAGTTTTCAGGTATTGTTCCTTTAGTTGCATCTTTCTGAATCAAGTATGTTTTTCCAGTTGTCAACCATTCATCAATTTGACCATTTTGTAAAATTTCATTCAGTTGCCTGGCCAACATTGCATGTAAACTGGTCAGATATTTGAGCCAGAAACCATGTAATTGGTCCTTTCCAGGTGATGTCCAATTCTTTACTTTTTTTACTCGATTTTTGACCATCTCAGTTGTTATTTCTAATACTTGCATTTGTTTATTACCAATGCTTTCCTCAAAGTCATGTATCCACTTTGCTTCCTTATTGTAGTCTTTTGCATTTTCCCACAATTCTTTCCAGAATTCAACTGTGGCCTGCTTTTCTGGTTTTTGACTTTTGGTGCCACCATTCATATTAAGACTTTGATAAAAACGCCGTTGGTCTGATCGAAATGCTGATTTTGTTTATATTGGATGATTCGTGCCTCATATCTTTCAATTTTCCTAGCTGTTGCTGTTATCTGCTGTTTTACAATCTCTACAGCTTCAGTGATGTTTCTTGTATCCAATCTATACCTTCTGATTAGCTGATCTATAATTTTGTTGTTTTTAAGCCGTTGCTCACGCATGTTCTTCAAGTTGCTAGCATCTGCCCTTAATTTTTTAACTTTTTGTTCTAATCGAATTTTCCACTTTGGCTTTGATGCTTTTTCCATTGTGTGATTAGATACTTTGATTTTAATGCCTAGTTCTTTAGTGACTATTACAGCTGCACTGTACATTAACTGATTCGTTTCCAAGATGGATCCCGATTCTATTGTTGAAAGCACTGCATTAACCATTTTCATGATAGGACCCAAAATTTTCTTAGGGACAGTTTTTAATGATGGTAAACGTTGCCTTTCCTCCCTAGCCAGAAAATGCTCCATGATCTTGTCCTTCAGTTCATTTTGTTTTTGAGTTGGTTCATCAGTTGGTTCAATGGTAACTAGTTCTGGTGGTAGTGTTGTTATTTCCTCTCCGGCAGCTTCCTCTGGGAGTTCTCCTATGATTTCTTTAGTTGTGTCATGAGTATCAGTTATTTCCTCTTGTGATGTTGTTGTTGTTGTTTTGCAATTTGCCTGAATTTCCTCAAGTTCAACTTCGCTAAACACTTTATTCCGTATAATAAATCGCCTTTGATCTGCTAGTCGTTGTCCACTAACATTTGAATCTGGATATTGTTGTTTCCATAAATCATACATTCGCTTTAAATAGCCTCTTTTTTTTGGCTCTGAGTTGTAATAACAGGCCATTATGGCACGATTTTCATCTGCACTATATTTCTGTCGTTTTGTTGGCTGGTCCACTTGTAGCCCACTTGTCGACGGATGCCCAGGGACCTCAACATCCACCGCGGCCCTTGTTAACCCGCGCGACGACCGATGCGGTATAGAATTTTTATTCGTTTCTTTCACCATGTTGTATGGGTTGGCGAGTTTTTTTATGGGGTCAGGTTGCCAATAAATTATTATTATTATTATTATTATTATTATTATTATTATTATTATTATTATTATTATTATTATTATTATTATTATTATTATTATTATTATTAAGCGTTGTTAACCTAATTTTGCGAAGCGTCTTCTCCGGTAACATTGTGGGTTTTGTAGGGCATACAAAACCTTTGCCAGACCTATTCTTGAATACAGCTCATCTGCCTGGAATCCACACTGTATATCGGACATTAATATGACTGAGCAAGTCTGGAGGTATTTCACGAGAAGAGTACTCAAACTCCTCTGCTCACAATAGAACCCCTTACGCCACTAGGCTCGAACTTCTGGGCTTGGACAATCTGGAACTGTGCCGCCTGTGGTCAGACCTAAACATAGTCCACAAAATTGTCTACTGCAACATCCTACCTGTCAACGACTACTTCAGCTTCAACCACAATAATACACCGGCAAACAATCAGTACAAACTCAAGGTAAACCACTCCAAACTCGATTGCAGAAAATATGACTTCAGCAACAGAGTGGTCAATGCCTGGAATTCTCGACCTGACTCCATTGTTACATCCTCAAACCCTCACAGCTTCAGTCTCAAACTGTCTACCGTGGACCTCACCCCATTCCTAAGAGGTCCGTAAAAGAGGCGTGCATAAGTGCACCAGCGTGCCTACCATCCCTGTCCTACTGTCCCTATTTATTTGTATTCATTTCCTTTGTTCATGTCCATGTTCATACTTCTACCTGCTATCTTGCACATGTTTGACAAACTAATAAATAAAATAAATCAATAAAATATACTGTATCTTACCTGGGGGATTTTATAAAGACTGATGACGTCTGACATGAAGAATGAGATATCAGCACCAAATCCTCCAACAATGGCCACAATCAGATTCTCCCTGATACCACATCTGTAGTTGACAACCAATTGGTTGGATCGGAAGAGTAGCTCCAAAGTGGAACGATAAGTCAACTGGGCATCAAAATAGTTGTCACAGATGAAAAATCCCAGGGTAACATTAGACAAAAGTCGTGGGTTTGAGTTGATCTGTTCCGCCGCAAATGCCAAACTCAGGGAATGCTGATACAGTTTTAAAATGACTCTGAAAACATAATGGAGAAACAAATGAAATGCAGAGTTATGGAGACACGAATAACACTGCATATATGTTGAAGCAACAATCACCATGTAAAACGTGTGAACTGTGATAGGCAGCAGATATAAAGGCCAATGAACAATATTCAGTGTATCATGAAACACTAGTCTACAACTGTACTAACTCGCAGGAAAATATGATTCCATTCAATTCTATTGTAGAGCTGGGAAGGCAGGCAGAGTGTGATTTGTCGCGCAGACAGGGACAGTTTAAACTGGAACTGGCTTTTTAATCCACCTCTCAATCCTTCCTAAAGACCTGTGATAGGTAGATCTGGTGGTGGTGGTGGGGACGATGATAGTCAGTTCAAGGTCCAATTGATGTCTGATTGCGTTGAGTTCATTCATTATTTGTTCCTACTGAACCTTGCTACTTGTTTTCCCTTCTCCTCCTATTGGTTTGCGGTCCTTGCTCTCCTTATACATGGAGCTCACCTCTGCTCATCCTTTTAGTGAACTTCTGTCACAAATTAAACAAACCCACATAACTTAGATTGGCCACGCTGCTCTGAGTTTCTTCCATTGAAGGAGAACATTTCCAATCTCAGCTCCCCCCCAATGGGAATTGAGAACGATTTGGTTCCATAACATAGATTTCCATAAATAATTCACAGAGTTGTAGACTAGACTGAATAGTCATAATTATCCAAGATTGACCCAGTGGTGAAGTACTTCCATTAAATGCCAAGTAACCTACTTGGTTGATTCATACTATTTTGATTCCATGACTTGATCACCTTCTTTTAATGACCCCATATCTCTTGCAGGGTAGATTCCTGGGAACTGAATGAAGCTGAGTCTTTACTGGCCAGATGCTTTTCCTGTTGCCAATGCGGAGTTATTCTCATTGTGCCCAGAGAGAGAGATATATCTGCCTCTACCTAGGGTTGAATTCACAGCCTCCTGATTGTGAGGTGAAAGCTCCACCTCTAGGCCACTGCACCACTCCGATTCCATGTCTTGATGGTAAAATAGATTTCCATAAAGCATTGTAGCCTAGACTGGTTAGTCAAAGATTATCCTGAATTAATGCAGTGGCAAAGTCCTCTACTTCCATTAAATGCCAAGTAATCTACACGATTCTTCACCTTTTGTTTTCTCCAACCCAATATCTTTTTTAAGAGTTGAGACTGCAACAGCCTTGGTCACACTGGAAATCTCGAAATATCTGTAGAATATTAGATGCTTATTTAAATAAGTATATTACATTCAACACTATGGAAGAAGAGATGGATCGGAATCGAACTTCTGACTTTGTAACCCTGCACTGATTTTCAAAGATGCTTTGAGAAAGTCAAGATGGTTCACTTATAAATAAATAAATAATAATAAATAAATAAATATTTATTTCTTAGCCGCACCCTCTCCCGAAGGACTCGGGGCGGCGTACAACAAAACATAGGAAATAAATATATCGACATACATATAACAAAACATATACCAAGACATATATACGACATATACAAGGAGGAGGTGAACTGATAGATAAAAACAAGTAAAAACACAATGTTTAAAAACCCCTAAATAAATTGAATATAATTAAAATACCCTTGGAGTATGTAGGTGTAAACTTTGATGCACAATGGGACCCTGATGGGCATAGTGTGATTTAAGACAAGGAAGGAACTGGCTGGCGATGTGGTGAAGCACTACGCAAAAGACACTGCTCTGTACTTGCAATATTATCTGAAGTGCATATAAGGTTTTCAGTAATTTTATGCAAAGATTTGTTCAGCAACAAGGCAGTCAATGTCACTTCCCAACACTAGATCAAGAAGAAATTTCCTGACAGTGAGAACAATCAATGTAAACACTTGTTTCCAGAAGTTGTGAATGCTCCAATACTGGAAGCTTTTAAGAAGAGATTAGACAACCATTTGTCTGAATGGTATCGGGTCTCCTGCCTGAGCAGGGGGTTGAATTAGAAGACCTCCAAGGTCCATTCCAACTCTATTTTCTATTCTATTTTACATAAGATCTAATGCTATGGACCATAGCCAACGAAAAAAGTCCTAGTGAATTCACTATTGTATTACTGTATAAGATCTTACAACTTTATCCACAAATACATATCACTCGAGGGGCGCATTGGCTCAGTGGCTAAGATGCTGAGCTTGTCCACCAGAAAGGTTGGCAGGTTGGCGGTTCAAATCCCTAGTGCCATGTAACAGAGTGAGCTCTGTTACTTGTCCCAGGTTCTGCCAACCTAGCAGTTCAAAAGCATGAAAAAATTCAAGTATAGAAAAATAGGAACCACCTTTGGTGGGAAGGTAACAATGTTCTGTGCGTCTTCAGTGTTTAGTCATACCAGCCACAAGACCACAGAGAACATCTTCGGATAGCGCTGGTTCTTCAGCTGGAGAACCAAATGGAGATGAGCACCACCTCCTAGAGTTGGGAATGACTAGCACATATGTGCAAGGGAAACCTTTACCTTTACATATCACTCAGCTTTAGCACACACAACTTTATCCACAAATACATAGCACTCAGCTTTATCCACAAATACATAGCACTCAGCTTTATCCACAAATACAGATCTCTCAGCTTTATCCACAAATACATAGCACTCAGCTTTATCCACAAATACACAGCACTCAGCTTTATCCACACACAACTTTATCCACAAATACATATCACCAACTTTATCCACAAATACATATCACTCAGCTTTATCCACAAATACATAGCACTCAGCTTTATCCACACACAACTTTATCCACAAATACATATTACTCAACTTTATCCACAAATACATATCGCTCAGCTTTATCCACAAATACATAGCACTCAGCTTTATCCACAAATACATAGCACAGCTTTATCCACAAATACATAGCACTCAGCTTTATCCACACACAACTTTATCCACAAATACATATTACTCAACTTTATCCACAAATACATATCGCTCAGCTTTGCCCACACTCAACTTTATCCACAAATACATATCGCTCAGCTTTGCCCACACTCAACTTTATCCACAAATACATATGCAATAATGAAACTGGGGAGTCTTTAAGATTCCAAACAGCTCGTGAACATCTGACTGAAACATTGTCTATGCTTTGGAAACTCCGATGACACACAGAGCTAGTTTAAAAAATCAGTGTGAAACCTTCCAATATTCTCTCAACTTACAAGAGCACCCTGGGGAGATTTTTTAAAGTCTCCAACAATAGGTAGAGAGGAAAGGAAAAGAGAATTTCTTACACAGGGGGCATGAACACCTTCTGGGAAGGATGCTCATTGAAGGAGTGTTCCTCAAGGACGTGAAAAATCTGAGCTGTGATCCCACCAATGACGAGGTTCCCTGGCTTATACCATTCATGAAGGATGGGAGAAGGATAGCTCCTGAGGCAAGATGTGGCATCTATCTGGCACTTCTTGTCAACCAGCCACCACAATAGCATCCCTACCCTCAACATTTCATCTAGACGAGGTTTACTTGTGCCTATCCACACTTCCAGGAGTTTATTTGGAAAGCAGCTACAAAATCCAGGAACGTGGTGAGTTAACACACACAATCATTTCTCTCATCCAATGGACTGACATCAATAAGGTTAGCAGAGCATGCCCTGATGGACAAGCATACTCTGGTGAATGGAAATAACTACCCACAATCCAAAATCCGAAGGGACAAGATCTTACCTGACTCTTTTCCTCCGACCACAAGGTTTTATAATCTCTTCCAGACTGACTTATGAATTCTTTTTTCAGTGTTTCTTGGAAAGCTGTTGCAATGGTGTCAGAAAGCATTAATGATAGTCATTTAGGTTAATTGCCCATAAACAGTCATCTTCGTGAAAGGAAGCTCCTGGGTTTGTAGATTATTATTTCACCTCTACATACCGTATTTTTTGGAGTATAAGGCACACTTTCCCTCCCGAAAAGAGGTGAAAAATTGGGTGTGTCTTATACACTGAAAATAGCCCCACCAGCCCCCAACTCTTTGGCCTCTGCTGCCCAGCAATTTGCCTCCTTGCAGCAAACAGCCTGTTTTAGTTTCAGCTTCAGCACAGCCTGATTAGCACAAGCAGCTGATTGTCGGTTGGATCAGCATCCTGGCCATCAGGCTGTTTCAGGCTGCAGGGATTGCCATTGCCTATTGCCGCCTCTGTGCACCCCATTTTCGGCCTCCACATCCCCATTTTTGGCCTCTTTGCACCACATTTTCAGCCACCTCGTGTCACATTTTCTGCCCATCCAGCAGAACGTAAGCCGAAAATGGGGCGTGTGGAGACTGAAAATGGGATGTGAAGGCTGAAAATGGGGCGCGCAGAGGCGGCAACATGCTATGGCAATCCCTGCAGCCTGAAACAGCTGATCATCGAGAGGCCGATCCAACCGATCATCAGCTGCTTGTACTAATCAGGCCGTGCAGAAACAGAAAATGAAACAAGCTGTTTGCTGTTTACTGCAAGGAGGCAAATTGCTGGGAGGCAGAGGCAGATTTTTTTTTTTCTTGTTTTCCTACCCAAAAGCTAGATGCATCTTATACTTTGGAACAACTTATTCCCCCCAAAATATGGTAATAACTTTCAGGACAACCATTTTCTTAGCTTTTTGAGAGACTTCACATAAAAGAATTATATATGATTCTTTCTGTTAAATGTAATCATTACCCATGAGATTCTCCCCAAACCAAATACTTATGGAAACAAACTTGTTGTGGCCCAAAGCGGCCGGCTGAGCTGTTGGTGGACTCTGACAGCTCAGACTATTATGGGACTGCTCTGGAGGATGAGGAAGACTCTGGAAGGTGTTTGGAGTCAGAGCAGGAACTAGAGAGGCCTGTTGGCCACCAGGTGGCATTTGAGTCAGGGAGCAGTGAAGAGGAACAGAGGCAGGTTGTCCCTGATGTGCGTATGCATAGAGCTGAGAGGAGAAAGGAACAGCTGTAGAGAAGACGTCATAGAAAGAAGTAGGGACAGTCGGCTAAGGTTGTTGTCCCTCCCAAAGAGTTTATAAGTGGAGCGACGGGAGGGGAATCTTTGCAGGAAACAACAGTCCATTTTACTAGCCGTTGAGAAAGCATTCTGTAAGTTTAATCTTGGTTTCTTGAAGATAACTTTCTAGGCTCCTAGCCAGGGGTTGGCTTTATCTTTGTAATTAGTCTTGGCAGACAGCCAAGCCTGTGTCTGCATATTCATTGGAATCACGGGACAGAACACAAACTCATATGTTTTTCCAGCTGTACATCTTGAAGAAACCATTGAACACAATATATCTCAAAAGAGTCACCAAGAATGATACTCTAGGGCAGGAGGTGGTATTCTGCCAGTTTGGACAGGTTCAGCCGAACCGGTAGCGGAAATCGCAGGTGGCCCTGCCTACCCATCCCGGCTCCCATTTAGGCACTTTTTTTAGCCAAAGCACATGGGTGAAAGGCTGAGCATATGCGTGGATAGAGTCCCATGAGTGGTCACATTTGTGAACCAGTCGGGAAGGTAGCGGTGTTAAATTGGCCGCCCACAGGCCAGATGTGCCATGTACAGGCCACACCCACCCCAGTTCCACGAAGGGGGAAAATGTCGTGAAACATCCCATGACAGCAACATAATATGGCAAGTTTGACACCCATGCTCGAGGGATTCCTCATTCTTTTGTGAAGTCATTTACATAAAGAATAAATTTACTCCAGGGGTGACGTATTGCTTATCCTTGTTGTCCCTTTATTTCCATTTTTTTTCCACCAAGGGCTTGAAGGGTTTTCATGGTGCTTTCCCGTACATCTAGATGAGCCAAAAGTAAGGGCCAAAAGGGTTCATATTGAGAATGAAATAGATCGATGGCCTTGTTGACATAGCCCTACGGTTGTTAAGTGGTCATGGCAGGCTGCCAAACTCTCAAATGCTGAATCTGTGCGAACTGGTAGCAACCCACCTCTGACCCATACTCAAAGTTATGGCCATTGCAGTGCTCCTGTCTGACAGGTGAACTGGTAGAGGTATTTTGACCTCAGTTGCCCGAACCGGCAGTGACCCAGGCTGGCCACGCCCCAGAACCGGTTCCCTGGTTGGCGATGCCATTGCTGGCATATTTTCTACTAAAGTTTTCATGTTCTACGCATACGCATAACAATTTATAGTCAACTGTGCATGCCTGAAGCGCGCACAAAGCGAACTGGCAGAAACGCCGACAGCAACATAGCCCTGGTATGCGTCCGTACATCCCATCATTCAATATCACTATAACCAGGGGTGGGTTCCTACTGGTTAACAACTGGTTCACTGAGCACATGAACAAAACTGTTTCTATGTTGTAACCACAAAGACAGAGATGAATACTGTACATTTACAATAGAAATGTATTTATAATTGCTATTAAGAAGATTGGAAGAGCCTTTTTTGTCATCTTCCTTTTGTTTTCTTTCCCTTTCTTTTCTTCTCATGCCTGCTTCATGTTGACAAGATCCAAACTATATTACCCAAATATTAGATCATAACTTATACTTATGAAACAGCAGATATCTTAGGACGATGAGCCATTCTCTTCATGAAATAGTAATCAGAGCTAAGAAATATCTACTTTATTAAGAGTGAAGTCACTCATTGTACAGGGAAAGGTTGTTTTTTTTTTAAAATTTTATTTTCCACTTCTGTTCATAAGAATTTATCACACACATTGATGTCTTCCAAGCATATGCAGTTATGGCAATGTTGGCAGGGCTAATAAACAGGTTATGTTCTTAGAAGAATATTACAAATCCAATTGCACATCAGAAATACATATACCCAAAATGTAATAGTCAGAAATGCTTTTTCTTTACAAGTTGCTCCTTGCTGTTCAGATCAGGCCTCAACAGAATAATGTAGCATTTGGGGAAAAATATACATCCCAATAACCCAGCACTGGAAGCTAAGATGGAGAAGATCTCCACAGCTACCATATACTTTCCTTTGGTGCTCAAATAGGTAGGAACAAAAGACAACCAAACACTACAAAATACCAGCATGCTAAAAGTGATGAATTTGGCTTCATTGAATGTGTCGGGCAGGTTCCTGGCCAGGAAAGCCACCATGAAGCTGACCAGAGACAGAAACCCCATGTAGCCCAAGACAAGGTAAAACATCACAACAGACCCTTCGTTACATTCTGCTATGATCTCTTCAGTCATTGATCGCATGTTAAGTTCTGGAAAAGGAGGAGAACTGATCAACCAACCCAGACAAATGACTTCTTGAATGAAGGACCCAGAAAAAACAATTAAGACGGACAGTCTTTTCCCCAACCATTTTCTCATGCCAGAGCCTGGTTTGGTGGCCATGAACGCTGCAATGACCATGATGGTTTTGGCCAACACAGAAGAAATGGCCACAGAGAAGATAATGCCAAACACGGATTGTCGCAGGAAGCAAATCAGTTGGAGAGGTTTTCCAACAAAGAGGAAAGAGCAGAGGAAGCAGAGCAGAAGGGAGATGAGGAGAGTGTAGGTGAGGTCCTTGTTGTTCGCTTTGACAATAGGGGTGTCTTTATACTTGATAAATATTCCAAGAGTGAACATGGTAATGATTGAAAATAAAACAGCAACTACAACTAAACTGATCCCTAAAGCTTCTTCATAAGCTAGGAACGTTATGATTTTGGAGATGCATCGAACTTTGTCCTTACTTGGATAGTGATCTTCTGGACATTCAAAACAGGCAATTGTGTCTGCAAATAAGACAAAGGCTATGAAACATGGAATCCAATCATTATGATTGATGCAGCACCAAGTGAAATATTGGATTAGATCAATAATTTTCAAAGTTAACCACACAAAGTCTACCCTACAAAGCTGAGAATTTTGGTTTCAGAATTCTTAGATTTGAATCACCCCTTGTTAATGTAGTTCACTTTGAAAAGGACTGGATTTGATCATTAGATGAGAATAAAAATAAGCTATTGAGGTAGGAATATTCTGTTTTAGTGGTAATCACACTTTGTTAGCACAGTAAGCTTTCTTCAGTCTTTCCTTCTCCAGGTCTTAGGCATGGATGCATACGAGGGGTATTTCAAAATGCCAAATGGTAGGCACAAAGGTTTGATTGAAGCCCTGTCATTTTTAAAAACACTGCTATTGAAATCAGGCACATTTTCAAATGGTGTCATATCTATTGCATGGATGCAAAACATGGTATTGGATATCAGACATGAAGTAAAACTTTACGTTTTTCTCTGAGTTTCAATATCTTTGTCTCTGTCTCTCTGTGTGTCTCTGTGTGTCTCTCTCTGTCTCTCTGTCTCTTTGCTTCTCTGTATGTATCTCTCTGCCTCTCACTGTGTGTCTCTGAGTGTCTCTCTCTGTCTCTTTCTTTCTTTCTTTCTCTCTCTCTCTCTCTCTCTCTCTCTCTCTCTCTCTCTCTCTCTCTCTCTCTCTCTCTCTCTCTCTCTCTGTCCATGTGTCTGCCTGTCTGTCTCTCTCTCCCCATCTCCCCTCCCTCTGGTTGACTGTCTGTTTGTCTTTGGGCTACTTTTATAACCCAAGTTGGGCATTGATCTAGGAAACAGGTGATTAAGCTCACAATCCTAACAACCTTCTCCACTTCCTCAGCTCGATCTGTTCCTAAATAATCATGCAAGAATTATCCCAAGGAATCTTCTCTGAACTTGCATCAAGTACAATGTCCAATCAGGAATAAATCTCAGTGATTGTATCTGACAAATGTGACATTATTTCTTCTGCACACTCCGGCAATATTTTATTCGTTCCCTCCTCACTAGTTGTCCTCACTCTAATGTTCTTTTTGTTCATTTTAGGAATTTGCTGAAAGCTTTTCACTGTGGTATTACTGGAACTTATGTTTCCAGGGAACTGAAATCTTCTAGTATGAGAATTAATATTGGAATAAATGAAGCAAGCAAATAAGCACCATCTGTAAATAAAAATAATTTACCATCTGGTGAATTTTGCAGTGAAAAATGTAAGATGTCATAGAGTAGAGTAGAGTAGAGTAGAGTAGAGTAGAGTAGAGTAGAGTAGAGTAGAGTAATAGGATAGGATAGGATAGGATAGGACAGGGCAGGGCAGGGCAGGGCAGGGCAGGACAGAACAGAACAGAACACAATAGAAAAGAGAATTAGAATAGAATGGAGTGGATTAAAACAGATAATAATTTATCTGACATGTAGATGCAGCACCATCAGTAAATAAAAATAATTTACCATCTGGTGAATTTTGCAGTGAAAAATGTAAAATGTCATAGAGTAGAGTAGAGTAGAGTGGAGTGGAGTGGAGTGGAGTGGAAGAGAAGCGAAGCGAAGGGAAGCGAAGGGAAGGGAAGAGAAGAGAACAGAGGAGAACCAAAGAGAACAGAAGAGAGTAGAATACAGTATAGAATAATTTACCTGACATGTTTGACATCTTCCCATCAGAACATGGGTCACAATCATAGCAGCAAAATTTCTCGCCTTCTTTCTTTTTCTTCTGATAGCCAGCAGGACAGGGGTCATTACACACTGAAAGGGGCAAGACCTGTTGATAAACAAGGAGGAAAAAAATAGCAATAGCAATAGCTCTTAGACTTATATACTGCTTCATATTGCTTTACAGCCATCTCTAAGCGGTTTACAGAGTCAGCATATTGCCCCCAGCAATCTGGATCCTCATTTTACCCACCTTCGAAGGATGGAAGTCTGAGTCAACCTTGAGCCTGGTGAGATTTGAACTGCCAAATTGTAGGCAGCCGGCAGTAAGCAGAAGTAGCCTGCAGTGCTTCACTCTAACCATTGCACCACGGTAATATTCGGGAAAACACAAATAAGACCGTGTCTTATTTTGGGGGAAATACAGGTACTTCAAAATCCATACCTGCTCAAAATCTTTGTGCCACACAATTAAATCTTCATGAATCACAAATTGTTCTCCTTCGGTTGCTTTGGGATCCATCTTTCCAATTTTCACTTTACGGTAGGAGTTGTTTGGCAACATGATCACATTTGAAATATCAAATCCAGAAAGCACTTCTCCATGGTGGTTGATGGATATGGTTTCTCCAAATGAATTATTAAATGAAAGGCCTTGAAGAAACCAGTGAAGCTAAATTAAAAGGACAGGAAACAAAGAAGAGGGAGGGGGAAACAATGGATAACATCAAGAAATGTATATTTCTGAAAATTACATCTATAGAAAGGAAATTGGCATGACTTTTCTATCAATCAGTTTTAACTAGGACTTGCAAAATTCACCATTATGGGTTTTCACAAGAGGAAAAAAATATGGCTGTCAGAATTCCTACAGATGACCTAATTAAATCATGAGCCTCGAGCCAAGCTTCAAAAGAAATCCAGTTATTTATTAGAAGCAACATGTCAGCATGTACCCAAGTGAAGCCAGCTCTGACCCCATGAAATTTACTGTATAGCCTAACCCTAACCCTAACCCCAGGGTGTGTCATAAATCACATTTTACCATAATGGTTTGTACCGGATACCTACAGTACCATCCACAAGCTTAAGAATTAAATGTAAAATAAGACACATCAGAGCTGAGCATGGCTTTTGGAGCTGAATGATATCAAAATCCAATCCATTGAAGACTTGATCATGAGATCTGGAAGCTAGCATTTTTGTTGCTTCTTTTGACATCTGACCTTACCTATGAGAGCTATCATTTGGTACTGGAAATTAAGTTGCAAAGCAGGGGAAAACATGGGGGCTTATGGTCATAGAAATTACTTAGATGGATAAACTCTTGGGGTTCCCTCAGATGTTATGGAGAATAAACCCACACGTTCTTCTAGCTAAGGGCCTTTCAACCTCTAAAAGTCTGTTATCAAGTTGCCCTTTGTTTTAGCTTCTTTAGACTAAATGCACTCGGTTCATTTAACTTAATAATATTTAAGCTAGAAAGTCACTCATCTTTCAACCTTTTCCAGTGCCTCATTTTCTGGTGACTAGGACTGGACACATTGCTGTCAAGGTTCAAAACACCCCTTAGTAGCTGCTTTGTGAAGCTATGACCTTGAAAGTTTGAAATGAGACCCTCGTGTTGCTTCAAGTTTCCTCCATTAAAATTCCCTATTGAGCTTTTCCTGCAAAAATATGAGTAAGACTGGTGGCTTCTATCTGTGAAGACAGGCCACTTCTGCTATCTAGAATCCATGCTCCATCCAGCCTTGGCAAGATCATCACCAGATTGGTGAACATGAGGCACAGGCTGAAGGTATGTCAAGTTGGGTGCCTTGAACAACCCAACTTAAATGCCATATTTGTATCATAGCCACCTAAAACTGAAGACCTTCAGCCATTACTGCTGGGAAGGGCAGAGAAGACAACATCTGCAACATTGACCCATCATTCGGGACAATGTGAATTGTTTTGTCATAGTAGATCATATGATTGTCTTGCTTAAATGAAGAGAATTCTATCAGTGTTCAGTTTCAACCTATTTCTAGAACTGATTAAGTGGTTATTGCAATAGCACTTAGACTTATATACTGCTTCATAATGCTTTGCAGCCCTCTCTAAGTCGCTTTACATAGTCAGCATGTTTCCCCCCAACAATCTGGGTCCTTTTATACAAAGCCTGCTCACTAATTTGAGAAAAAGGAAGTCATACATGCAGTAATTATTTGTACTTCTATAACTGTCTGGTTTGGTACAGCAGCCAAACAGGACAGGTACAGACTTCAATGGATAGTTAGGACTGTTGCAACCAGCCTGCCTTCTATAGAGGACCTAAACATTAAGTCAGAAGCAGGGCTGAGAAAATATCCAGTGACGTGCAGTCAGGTGAGGCAAGTGAGGCACAGCCTCACCGCTCTCATCATGTAGAGAAAAAAAATG
The DNA here is from genome assembly GCF_964273705.1 of Natrix helvetica. Taxonomy (NCBI): domain Eukaryota; kingdom Metazoa; phylum Chordata; class Lepidosauria; order Squamata; family Natricidae; genus Natrix; species Natrix helvetica. The sequence continues at coordinate 4,865,234 of NC_138554.1, read as the reverse complement.
TAAAAGGAAAAAGCTGAGCTAGCTGCTGCCTCACCGTGAATGTCTGCCTAACTGTTTTAAAAAGCCTCTAAGAAGTACCCTCTACTATGAGGCAGGAGAACTGCATGTCTCATCTAGTCTGACTTTAGGCGTTTTATGATCACTAGAACAGAGTTAAGCAGGGTTAAAAGCCTTAAAATACCTGCCTCATAGTAGAGGGTGCTTTTTAAGAGGCTTTTTTAAACAGTTAAGCAGAGTCATCCACAGAAGCCAGGCAAAGAGCCATGCTGTAGCACACATACTTTTCCCCCAGCCTCTTTCTTTTGGAAGGCTCGGATCGGCTCCCCACTGGCTTCTCTGCCTCTCCTCTCACCCCAGCCTGCCAGCAGGAGGTGAGTGGGTGGGCTTTATTGCATTCCAGGCATTTCCCACCCAGACAGCAGTCTGCATTTGCAATGGTGGAGGTTTTTGGGAAGGCAGCAGGGGAATGGGGGGGGGGATGGCAGATGAGCTGCTTTCAAGCCACTGTGTGTGTGTGTTTGTTGGAGAGTGAGTGAGAGAGGAAAGGGGGTAGAAGAGATAGTCCAATCCAACTTGTGTGTTTGTGTGTGTGTGTTTGAGAGAGGGGGAGGAAGGGAGAGAGGGAGGAAGGAGGGGAAGGGAGAAGAAAAAGAAAATGAAAAAAGGAAATTTATTTCACAAAGGAGAAAAACAAATACTGTCATTTTTAATCAGAACCGAGCATGCCTGGCTGTGGAATTCTGGCAGTTGAAGTCCACAAGTCTAGAAATATTTGAAACCCACCACTGTGTCAGTGCCTCACCAGCCATAAACTTCTCCGCACATCACTGAAATATCTATAGACTTCTCACAACTGGGACATAAACTGTTTCAGTGCATCCCTTCAGTATGCTGCTATTGGGCACTGTATGCCATAAGAACTAGGCACAAATATAGATTTTGCCTTGTGCCATCACTCTGCTGAACATCTAATCCCCACAGCATTGTCTTATGTCTAAGGATATTTCCGCATGTAGTAGGGCTGCATTTTTATTATCCTCATCTTTCCTACTACCTTCTCGTATTGTATTGTATTGTATTGTATTGTATTGTATTGTATTGTATTGTATTGTTATTGTATAGTCCTTGGTTTACAATCGATGCAGAGTTCAAAATTTAGATTGCTAAGCGCAAAATTTGTTAAGGGCATTTCGCCCAAATTTGTACAACTTTGCTCTCCACGGTCGTTAAGCAAATCCAGCTTCCCCATTGACACCCCGTGATGGAAAGGTCACCAACGGGTGATCCCGTGACCCCGGGACACTGCGACCATCATAAACGCGAGCCCTCCAAATGCAAATCACGGGGAAGGCTGCAACAGGTCGCGAGTGTGAAAAATAAGTCCCCCTTTGCTCAAGTGCCGTTGGGAACTTCGAACGGTCACTAAATGAGGACCGCCTGCAGGGCTTTCATGCAGGGCTCGTCCCCACTTTACGAACGGGGGACTTCAACTCCCAGAATTCCTGAGCCAGCTGCAGTCGCAGCTGGCTCAGGAATTCTGGGAATTGAAGTTCCCCCCTGGTCGTAAAGTGGATGTATTCTAGCACCTTTAAAAATAGTCAAGCAACGAATTTGCGAACACCTAGAAGCAAACAAAGTAATAGCCAAAAGCCAACATGGATTTGTCAAAAACAGATCATGCCAGACTAATCTTATTGCATTCTTTGATAATGTGACAAAATTAGTGGACCAGAGGAATGCCGTCGATATAGTTTACTTGGACTTCGGTAAGGCTTTTGATAAGGTAGACCATAACCTACTACTAGATAAAGTAGAAGAATGTGGGTTAGACAGCATTACCACCAGATGGATTCGTAACTGGCTGACCAACCGCACTCAATGTGTAGTCCTCAATGGAACTGCATCTACATGGAGGGAAGTATGCAGTGGAGTACCCCAAGGCTCTGTTTTGGACCCAGTACTCTTCAACATCTTCATCAATGATTTGGATGAGGGAATAAATGGGGAACTCAACAAATTTGCAGATGACACCAAGCTGGCAGGAATAGCCAACACTCCAGAAGATAGGCTTAAGATACAAAAGGATCTTGACAAACTTGAACATTGGGCACTATCTAACAAAATGAAATTCAATGGTGAAAAGAGTAAGGTTCTACATTTAGGCAACAAAAACGAAATGCACAGGTACAGTATAGGTGGTACCTTGCTCAACAGTAGTAACTGTGAGAGGGATCTTGGAGTCCTAGTGGACAACCATTTAAATATGAGCCAGCCATGTGCAGCAGCTACCAAAAAAGCCAACACAGTTCTAGGCTGCATCAACAGAGGGATAGAATCAAGATCATGTGAAGTGTTAATACCACTTTAAAATGCCTTGGTAAGGCCACACTTGGAATACTGCATTCAGTTCTGGTCGCCACGATGTAAAAAAGATGTGGAGACTCTAGAAAGAGTGCAGAGAAGAGCAACAAAGAGGATTAGGGGACTGGAGACTAAAACATATGAAGAACGGTTGCAGGAACTGTGTATGTTTAGCTTAAAAGAAAGAAGGACTAGGGGAGACATGATAGCAGTGTTCCAATATCTCAGAGGTTGCCACAAAGAAGAGGGAGTCAAACTATTCTCCAAGGCACCTGAGGGTAGAACAAGAAGCAATGGGTGCAAACTAATCAAGGAGAGAAGCAACTTAGAACTGAGGAGAAATTTCCTGACAGTTAGAACAATTAATCAGTGGAACAGCTTGCCTCCAGAAGTTGTGAATGCCTCAACACTAGAAGTCTTTAAGAAGATGTTGGATAGCTATTTGTCTGAAACAGTATAGGGTTTCCTGCCTAGGCATGGGGTTGGACTAGAAGACCTCCAAGGTCCCTGCCAACTCTACTATTGTATTGTATTGTATTATTGATATTTTATGAGTATATTATGAGCACAGGCACCAGAGACAAATTGATTTTGTGTCCAGTCAATAAAGACTTTCTTCTCAATAAAAAATTCTATTCTATTCTATTCTATTCTATTCTATTCTATTCTATTCTATTCTATACTATTCTAGTCTACTCTACTCTACTCTATTCCTATATTCTATTCTACTCTACTCTATTGCTAGATGTCTATAGAGATTCTCAGTCATCCAGGTCATGGTTGTCCCAAAGGTGCTTTTTCATTTTTATTGAGTAATCAAGTATTATAAAATACAAAATAAATAGAAAATCAGTAGGGGCAGAAAGGGGAAAGAGAAGGGAGGAAAGATAAGAAAGAAAAAGAAGCATTGCCTTCTGACCCTCTCTGTTACAGTAAAATAAGGCATTAACATCAAATCACAGCTTCTTGCTTTTTCATAATAATACAAACAAGACATTTCTATAAAGAGCGAAGGTGCTTTTTCAAGATGCAAACTCGACTTTCCAATTTTTTCTTTGAAGATACTTTGCTTCTCATCCAAGAAGCTTCTTCAGCTCTTCAGACTTTGGGATTCTATTCTGGCCTGTCCTGCCCTGTCCTCCCTGTCCTATCCTATCCTATCCTATCCTATCCTATACCTGTACTCTACTCTACTCTACTTTACTTTACTCTACTCTAATCTACTCTACTCTACCCTACCCTACCCTACCCTACCCTACCCTACTTTACTCTACTCTACTCTACTCACTGTTGTCCTATTCTATTCTATGTTATGCTATGCTATGCTTTGCTCTGCTGTTCTATTATATTCTCTGTTCTGTTCTATTTATATGCTGACAATGAAGAACTTTGATCCACTGGTTATTACCTTCCCTGTCGCTTGATCTTGAAATTCGTTCCTCATACTTTCAGCTACTCTTTTATATTTGGATCTATGTGTGTTCATACCATAAACAGCATGTGCTACAGCATGGACTGCATTGTAGATACTGTAACTGTGACCAGTCATTTCAAATAAATGCTGGGGAAGGTGATTTAGCTCTTCCTTCCCAGTACATGCCTCATCATGTCCCGCTGGTTCATTACTTCCCGAAAAGGAGCAATCAAAGCCTTGCTCCCATAACTCTTTCAACAAACTATCTCGTTGTGTCTGGAATGGTTTGACGTCCCCAAGGAATTCTTCAAAACCCGGCAGTTCGTTGGAATGAATTGCAAAGGAAATCGCTCCATCAAACATTTGCAGATCTGACGGTCTGTGAAGACCCGTTAAGGTCAAATCCATTTGAGCTGTTAGAATCCACATTTTCCCCAATAGTTTCAAAGAAAACTTATATTTAAGGAACATAAACAGGAGCATTGCCGTGGTGCTTTCCCCATAGAAGAGGAAGGTATTGATTTTGATGTCCAGCCAATAAATATTTATCCTATCCACGATTTCATTTTGAAACATAGAAAAAAATGCTTGTTTGGGCATTCTCTCCACAAAAGCAGCGCAGATCCTGTTCTCAGAAAAAAGTGGGTCCAGAGCTTCAAGGAAATGGTCTCCACTATCATCATCCAGAATTAAGAGACCAACCCACGTCCATCCAAAGTGCTTCAGCAAATGGATGATCCCCGCAATCTGAAGGCTTTCGTTAGGAGCCATGTGGTAAAAGGAAGCGGCCATCTTTGTTTTGTGCTTCTTTGGAGCAAAGGAGCCATAAGCGAGCTAAAATAAAATGTGGAGTTGGTTCTTCTGGTTGGAGTGCCTCAACTAACCTGAGAAATGCATTTTCTCTTTTTTCTTTTAATATTATTTTTATTATACATTTTTGTTTGTTATATATAAATTTCCATATCCACAATGGCAGTGTATTGACTGGGTATAATCTCTTTTAAAGACAAATAATAACTCTTATACATACAGTAGCTATCACTATTATTCTCAAAATCTATTCATCATATTCTTCACATATCCTTATTAAACATTTTCCATTATTTAATTAAACGCTCTGTTTGGTTTTATCTATATTTAGTTGATAATATCAAGCATTATAAACATCAGATAACCATCTGTAACCAGATTATCATCCAAGTCTATTAATCATAATGTTTACTTATCCTCATTATTCAATATTCATTATTTAATTGCAGAGTCCCTTCATGTTTATTTACGTATCCTCCTTGGTTCTAAATTTATAACTTCTGCTCCTATTTTCTAACCATTTATAAAATAATTCCCACGTTAAAAAATATTCTGTTTCCTCCTTATCCATAATTTCCAATGTTAATATATCCATTTCAGCACATTTCAGTATGTTCTTTATTACATTTTCCTCTATGGGTATATTTTCATTTTTCCAGTTTTGTGCATACACCATTCTCACTGCTGTTACCACATGTAAAATTTAATATATATTTCTTTTATTATATTTCTCCATTAGGATACCCAAATGTATTTTCTTAAAGAACAGATATCTGCATTTCCCCCCAAACTCTTTCCTTACATGGGATTCTCTTTTCAATTCCAAATATATTTTGTGACCATTACCTTATTGATTTCTTCCTTAGATCCATATCTTGCCTCTTGTTCAGGCAGTCAAGAGCACATATATACAGGGTCTAAGCAAACGCATAGGTTTGGCTGAGGCATGGTGATGGACATAGTCACCAGTTAGCTATCATGGATCAGAATGGATTTACACCAAAATCAGGACCATATGTTCTTACCTTCTGCAATGTGACGCATCAAATATGGCTCTATTCTATCTCCCAACTTTCATCAAGACCTTTTATGCATCATTCAAGCAGAATCTAACACAGAATCAAACTGGATTCAGTCAGTTTGCGCCTATTTGGGAGAACCATTTGTTAACTTTCTGAGCAGTTCAGAGAACTGGTTGTTGGAAGAAATTCATTTTTTCCCCACTTTACAGGGCTAATCCTGTAAGGAAGGCAAGAAGGAAGTGTTCTGGTGTTGTTTCTAGCCTAATCTTTATTGCCTTGCTTATAAAAACTACCTCTTAGTTAAGCCTTATTACATTGTAACAGCTAAAGGTTCTGGGCAGTACACCCAAACTTACTGTCACCTGAGCTTCTCCAGAATATGTTTCCCCTATGCTGGTACTTTGCTTCATTGGGGGCTTGACTTTCTTAAAGGGGAAGGGTTGTTTTAAACTTTTTACACTGCTGTTGTGAGGAAATACTCCCATGTTGGAGTTCTTAATACAATGATCAGTTGAAAAAAGTGACTTATGACTGTTTTTCACACTTGAAGCATCCCCACAGTCTGGGCGAGGAGAAGTGCCCCTCAATGTGAGTGATGTCGAATTGGCCACACCCATCCAGTCACATGACCCCCCCAGCCACACCTACCCAGCTGGTCATTAGGGCAGAGAACCGGTTGTTAATTATTATTACCGCTGGAATCTAACCTCTACTTGATACAAGATAGTTTCCAATTCCTTACAATTTTGCCACATGGATGGGTTTTCATACATGTCAATACATACTGTATCATACCTGGGGGATTTTATAAAGACTTATGATATCTGACATGAAGAATGAGATATCAGCACCGAATCCACCAATAATGGCCATAATCAGATTCTCCTTGATATCACACCTGTAGTTGACAACCAACTGGTCTGATCGGAAGAGCAGCTCCAAAGTGGAATGGTAAGTCAGCCGGGCATCAAAATAGTTGTCACAGATGAAGAATCCCAGGGTAACATTAGACAAGAGCCTCGGATTTGAGTTGATCTGTTTCATCGCAAATGCCAAACTCAGGGAATGCTGATACAACTTTAAAACAGCTCTGACGACATAATTGGAGACAAGTGAAATGAAACTGATTGAGGAAAGGAGAATATATTCAGGGATGCAATACTAAAAATACGGAATTTGCACATTGTAATAGACAATAGACACTGTGTAAAAATAGTGAGAAATATTTGGGGCATCTTGAGATAGACGTGTACGACCGGACTAGCTTGTGGGGAAATGTGATGTGCAATTTAACGGCAGAGTTCGAAAGCCGACAGAAGTTTATTTATTTGTTATTGTGACCAATGCAAGGTCCAGCAAGTGAATACTTCGACTTCATTTTTACAGCATGAAGAGATATAATAATAGAATTAGTTTAACTTTCTGTTTCGCTTCTGTAAGAATTGCTTCTGCTAGTAATTCTGCTACCTTGTTGTTGTTTTTTAAATAACCCAGTGCATATCTCAATGTCAGTGTTGAGACATTGGACAAATACCTGTGTTGCTAAGAACTCAGACCCCTCTTCTTTGCTGCGAGTATGAGTTAAGATTGATAAGAAGAGCATGGATATGCAGGACCAAACGAGCTGCTTTAAGGCATGGGCCAGTGGGCCAGGGTTGGGTCACAAACTTTTATCTCTGATTGGCTACATGAGCGTATAAGATCCTAGCCACAATTTTCCTAGGTGTGGCTTTTTCCTGCCTGCTGTGAAAATTGTCCACCCAGCTGTTTTGCTTCGGCCAAAATAAAAGCTGTTACTTTTTCCAAGCCACTTCGTAATTCTCTCTCTTCGTGCATTTTGATGACTTAAGTACAATTTGGACCTTACATGTGCATTGTTTTTTCCTGCTAAATCTCATCACTTGTTTTCCTTTTCCTGTATATAATGTTCATAATATTGCTTTGCCATTCTTGAAATCCTTATACGTAATTATATACTGTAGATCTCAGGTTTGCTGCTTTAGTGAACATCTGTGGCAAGTCAAACTGCTGGGATGGGAGGGTTATGAGCTTTTTTTTTAATATGGTGGATTTTTCAAAACAAAGGTACCTTGTTATTCATCATTGATTGGTTCCGGGAAGCATGATGAGTACCAAAACAAGTTATTCTCATAAAGAATAATGTAGTGAGTCACAAGGCACAGACAATACTGACAAGTTCTATGTACCCTCATTCCCTGAAAATAAGACCACCCTGGATAATAAGCCCAATCGTGCTTTTGAGCGCATGTGCTAAAATAAGCCCTCCCCCAAAAAATAAACCCTCCCTGAAAATATTGCAACACAGCAGCAGCAGCCATGAGGTGACCCGCTCACCACCTCCTGCACCTCAAAACTAATAAGACCTCCCTGAAAATAATGCCAAGTGGTTATTTCCAGGGTCAAAAGAAAACAAGACCCTGTCTTAGTTTCAGGGAAACACGGTAGTGCATTGAGTATCAAACAAATGATGAATACTGGGACAAAATGTTCATATCACAAGGCACGATGAGTCTCAGTACGAAATTTGATGATTTTCAAAGCCGTTAAGTACCAAGGTATCACTGTATTGTAAGTCTATTTGTTACTTGCGCAAGTGTATCAATTTCTTTAATATATAAATAAAATAAACCAGGGGTGTCCAAACTTGGGAACTTTAAGACTTGTGGACTTCAACTCCCAGAATTCCCCAGATGGCTGGGGAATTCTGGGAGTTGAAGTCTACAAGTCTTAAAGTTCCCAAGTTTGAACACCCCTGAAATAAACAAATCCATTTGGATCAGCCATGCCGATTAGATTATTATTATTATTATTATTATTATTATTATTATTATTATTATTATTATTATTATTATTATTATTATTATTATTACTACTACTACTACTACTACTACTACTATACGATTGTATCACAGCGGCCAGTTGATTCACCGGATTTGGCATTGATTACTAGTCGGGCCCCACCCAGGGGCCTAGGACGTCGTAATGTATTTTCGTAATATACGTGCAGATCCAAGCAGTGCAGCTTTTTGCATTTGACTGATGGTGATTTTGTCAAGTTTTAACTGTTTTAAATGTAATTCCAGTGCTTTTGGAATAGCACCCAATGTGCCAATTACCACTGGAATTACCACTGCTGGTTTGTGCCATAATTGTTGGATTTCAATTTTTAAGTCCTGGTATTTCGCGACTTTTTCATGTTCTTTCTCCTCAACCCTGCTATCACCTGGTATTGCGATGTCTATGATTGTAACCTTCTTTTTCTCAACCAGTGTGATGTCTGGTGTATTATGCGCCAGTATTTTATCCGTTTGTATGCGAAAATCCCACAAGATCTTGACCATCTGACCCTCGACGACTTTTTCAGGCTTATGTTCCCACCAGTTTGTTGCTGTTTTAATGTAATAATTTTTGCACAAATTCCAGTGGATCATTTGTGCTACTGAATTGTGCCGCATTTTATAGTCAGTCTGCGCGATTTTTTTACAGCAGCTGAGTATGTGGTCAACAGTTTCATCAGCCTCTTTGCAAAGTCTACATTTGGCATCATCAGAGGATTTTTCGATTTTGGTCTTAATGGCATTTGTGCGGATAGCTTGTTCTTGCGCAGCCAGGATTAGTGACTCTGTTTCTTTCTTTAATGTACCTGCTGTTAACCATAACCAAGTTTTTTCACTGTCCACTTTATCTTTTATTTTTTCCAGAAATTGGCAATGCATGCAATTATTATTATTATTATTATTATTATTATTATTATTATTATTATTATTATTATTATTATTATTATTATTATTATTATTATTATTATTATTATTATTATTATTATTATTATTATTACATAAGAGCAATCTTCGGATTTCAATGGTGATCCCAATGAGGATTTACAATATATTGATTCAAGGACTGGGATGCTACAATAGATTTCCATCAATAAATCTCAGAGTTGAAGACTAAACAGGGAGATCAAATCTTATCCTAGATTAAGACCACGGTAGACTGCTTTTTGTAAAGCTGCCAACTAATCTCCATGAATTGCCTTTTGTGTTCTCCAATCTGGTATCTTTTTTTTTTCAGGGTTGGGATTGCAAGTTCTTTGTTTACAAAGGCAATCTCTTTACGTCCAACTTTAAATGAGAAAGGATGACTAGGAAGCAAATCTCTGTAACCCTGCCAAGATGACATCTTCAGGTTCTTCAAGAGAGCAAAGATGATTCACCTGGAGTGTGTAAGTGGCAGGTTTTGATGTGGACAATGGCCCTGGTGAGATTCATGCAGTTTGCATCACTTCAGGAGAATCGGTTATTAACTCTGAGCAGTTTGGCAAACTGGTTATTGGAAGAAATCATTAAGGCAGAGAAGCAGTGATTAATTTATTTGAATCCCACCACTGGGCAATGGGCACAGTGAGATTTGAGTAACAAAGAAGAACATTTTCCATGAGGAAAATGTGGTGAATTGACTACATAGAACTTAACGTGAATTTCATAGAAGGCTTTTTTATTAATTGTATGAAATGGCAGATTCAGTAAACAGCCAATCGCCATCACTTCCCAACACCGCACACAAGGTATCTAATGCTATGGATCGTGCTCACCAAGAGAGACTCTTGTGAACTGACTATTGGATTATTGTATAACATTTTACAGACTAGTCAACTTGAACCGTAAATGCATAATTGGGAGCCTTAAAGAACTCAGAATATTTGAAGATCTGCAATATTGCAAGCCTTGCAATATTCTCTCCTTAAGTTATAAAAACAGCCAGGAGATAAATGGATGGATGGATGGATGGATGGATGGATGGAAGGAAGGAAGGAAGGAAGGAAGGAAGGAAGGAAGGAAGGAAGGAAGGAAGGAAGGAAGAGGGGGGAGGGAGGGAGGGAGGGAGGAAAGACAGATGGACAGACAATAAATTCAGTTCTATGCAGATTCAGTTCTGCCAAGGAATTATTGAGTGTGTCCTCTGCACCTCCATAACTGTCTGGTTTGGCAGTTATGGGCAGACTTCAACAGATAATTAGAACTGCAGAAAAAACAATGGCGACCAACCTGCCTTCCATTGAGGACCTGCATACTGCACGGGTCAAAAGAGGGCTGTGAGAATATCTACAGATCCCTCACATCATGGACATAAATTGTTTCAACCTCTGCTCTCAAAGAGATGGTACAAGCACTGCACACCAAAACAACTAGACACAAGGACAGTTTTTCCCCAAATGTCATAACTCTGCTAAACAACTAATCCCCACAACACTATCAAATTAACTACTAAGACTGTATTACTATTATTCTTCTCTTCCTTCCTAGTACCTATCTCTTTCCTAGTACCTATCTCTTCCCACTTATGACTATAACCATGTTGCTTGTATCTTTCAATTTATACTGTTTTCATTTGTTTCCTAGTATGATTTGATAGCTTATTAGTAACCTATGACTACCACTAAGTGTTGTATCTTTTATTCGTGATGAATGTACTTTATTCTCCTTATGTACACTGAGAGCATATGCACCAAAGATAAATTCCTTGTGTGTCCAATCAAACTTAGCCTATAAAGAATTCTATTCTATTCTATTCTATTCTATTCTATTCTATTCTATTCTATTCTACTCTACTCTACTCTACTCTACTCTACGCTACGCTATTCATAGTTATTTGCAGTCTCCAGCAACCTATGGAGAGAAAAGAAAAGGAAAAGAGAAATTCTTACAGAGGTGGCAAAGATGACTTCTGTAAAGGATGCTCTTCAAAGAAATGTTCCTCCAGTATATATACAAGCTGAGCTGTGATCCCACCAATGAGGAGGTTTCCTGGTTGATACCATTCATGAAGGATAGAAGACGGATCACTTCTGGGACAAGTTATGGCCTCAGTCCGGCACTTGATGTCACCCACCGACCACATTATCATCACTATCTTCCACATGTTCACATTTTCTGTTGAGCGATTCTTTTCCATCAACGGCAAAATCTAGGAAGACATTCGGCTAACACTTGAAATGGTATCAGTTCTCTCATTCAACAGGGTGACATCAAGAAGTTAGCAAAGCATGCGCTGATGAGAACAGCCACAGTCCAGTAAATTGCAATCACTAGCACAATTCAAATGGGACGAGATCTCAACCCACCTCTTTGCGCTCAACGGTAGATATGAAACCACTTATAAGCTCTTTGGAATTCTTTCTCAGTATTTTGCGGGGGGGGGGGAAGCTGCTGGAGTTGTGTCAGAAATGAGCAACGATAGTCGTTTAGCTTAATTGCCAATAAATAGTCACCTTTGCCAAATGAAACCCCTGGGTTTAGAGCTATTATTTCACTTCCACATTGCATCATTGGAGGCAAACACCTCTGTGGCTCTTGGAGAAGATACTACATAAAAGAATTATACCTTTCTTTGGTCCCCCACCTTTATTATTTTTACAAATAACTCAAGGCAGCAACCGTATCCAACACAGAATCGAAATAGAATTGGAATTAGAATTGAATTGAAAATATGGAATGGAGAGAGCAGAGTGGAACCGAACAGGGTTCTGGAAAGCTGTACTGCTGATTTGCTCGCGTGTGTGTGCTGTGCCCCATG